>NC_045589.1:1008814-1308814 GCF_009819795.1 Aythya fuligula
GCCCTCAGCCGCTCCTCATACGTCTACCCCTTAGGCCCTTCATCATCTTTGTAGTCCTTCTCTGGACGCTCTCCAATAGTTCCACAAAGAAACCCATGTGAGCCTCACCCATAAGCTAAATCTCCCCTCTTTTACTTTAAAACCATTCTCCCTTCTCCTGTCATTAAGTGATTGAGAAAAAAAAAAAAAAAATGCCCTCCATCTTTTTAATAAGCCCTCTTTAAGTACTGACAATTTGCAATGAGGTCACCCCGGAGCCTTCTCATCTCCAGGCTGAACATCCCCAGCTGTCCCCCGGGGGTCAGTACTGGGTCCAGTCTTGTTCAACTTATTCATCCTAGACAATGCAACAGAGTGCAACCTTAGCAAATGTGCTGAAGATACAAAACTGGGAGGAGGGGCTGATACTCCAGAAGTCTGTGCCGCCATTTGGAGGGACCTCGGTAGACTGTAGAGCAAGGCAGTGAGGAACCTCATTAAGTTCAAGAAAGGCAAGTACAGGGTCCTTCTCCTAGGAGGAATAACCCCATGCACCAGTAGAGGTTGGGCGGTGACCTGTTATAAAGCAGCTCTGCAGAGAAGGACAAGGCAGTCCTGGTAGACAGCATGTTAGCCATGAGTCAGCAATGTTCCCTTGCACCAGCAATGTTCCCTTGGCCAAGAAGGCCAACAGTATCCTGGGGTGCATTTCAAAGAGTGTTGCCAGCAGGTCAAGAGAGGTGATCCTCCCCCTCTACTCAGCCCTGGTGAGGCCTCAACTGGAGCATTGTGTCCAGTTCTGGGCCTCCCAGTACATGGAACATGGAACTGTCCCAGTACAGGGACATGGAACTACTGAAGAGAGTCCAGAGGAGGGCTACAAAGACGATGAGGAGACTGCAGTATCTCTTATACGAGGATAGGCTGAGAGAGCGGGGCTTGTTTAGCTTGGAGAAGAGAAGTCAGAGAGGGGATGTCCCTTAGAGGGGGATGAGAGAGAGATGTTCTAGGGGAGTTTTATATATTTTTTTAGCTAAAGATCCCATGTTAGGGAAATGGCAAAAAGGAAGGCAATATTTTTAGGAGGCATACCCTGACAAAATGCTAATACTTACATTTCCAGTCTCTGAAGTTCTCATGGAATCTATCTTATACAATGTCTGGCACCTCAGAAGTGCTGTACTTGAGAAGAAGTTAAGAGAAATCCCAACTTTTTGTATTGAAAGTTCTGGGCCCCAGTTGAGCCTTAAGACAACAAACTCAGGATGAGATGTCTCAACTGAGTCCTTGTGATCTCTTGCCTCAGCTTGGGAAAATGGGATTCCTGCCAGTCACAGTCTGGGTGTTCTGCCTAAAAGTGGAAGAGGACAAGGTGATTCTTTGATGCAACTCCTCCTGATAGGAGAAATGACACTGCTGAAAGTAAGTGTCACTCCTCGTCTGACGGAGGGATCATAGGGGATTGCGTCAGCCTGTTTCAAAGTTGGTTCCCTGAAGGCCCAGTGACAGACATCTCAAGGGACACAAGAGAGGGCAGGGAAAGTGAGGCCTTGGGATGGAGCTCTGCAGCTGAGCTGGGCTGGGCTCCTGGGCCCAAGGGGAGCTCCTGGCAAGCGGGCAGTGCTGCAGAGAGACAGCTCTGCCCAGGAGCAGCTCCTCTGCTCAGAACAGCAGCAGGGCTGGGGGCACTGCCTGCAGGGGACAAGGGCAACTGAGAGAAGGGAAGGAGATGTTAAAGGCAGTGTGGAGGGGGGATGCTGAGAGCTCAGTGCGGGAGAAATCTTCACAGCCCTGAACAGGGTAAGTCTCTGTCTGCAGGGCAAGGCAGATGCAAGTATCCTAGGGGTCTCTTCTACAGTTGTCAGTTCCATGGCTGGTAGTCCCGAGGGATGTGTGGCTCTAAACTACAGTAATATAGGTTTCCTGGTTTATATACTGGCTTCTCCAGTGCAGAGGATGGGGCTGTTTCCTGGATCAATGATTTCCTGCCTAAGCTGTCAGAGGGACAGGACATGAGGTTTCCTTCTCACAGGGCTGGTGGCAGGCTGTGAAGCCAGGTTGCAGGCAGGGTGCCCAGGGCTGTGGTGCCGAACAGGGTCCATGCTATGCCCCAGGGTGATATATGTGGTGATATATTTTAAAAAATAAAAAAATCCTTTTATTTCCTCTTCCAGTTCGCTACTGAATGTCTCATGTGACTCTGAGACTTGGTATAAAAGAGGTGTATTTAATGGGCAATTAAATATTTAATGTGTATTTAAATAAAAAGATGGTTCCTGCAGTGTCTTGCTTGCCTGAGATGCTTCCTCAGAGAAAGGTGGTGGCACTTGGCTGTGTGCAGAGGTTGAGGGGAAAAGAGTCCTGGCACAGCAGCAATGCCAGGGAGCCCCAGGGCTTTGTCTGTCCAAATCAGCTCTCCATTTCACCTCCCACACTCTCCTACGGAGCTCTTGTGTTGCTGCAAGGACTGATTGCACTTGTCGCTTGCTCATCGTGCTGCTGCGGGGAGTCCTGTGTCTACAGGCAGGGAGAGGCCAGAGGCACTTTTCTAACACAGCTTGCTCCATACCAGCATCTCCAATATAAAAGGGGATCTGCTCAGGGCAGTGCCTGAAAGCCCAGCTCTTCTCCCAAAGATGCTCTCATGGATATTTCAAAGGAATGGACTTGAAAGAGGCTCCTGGCTTTGCTTGTTTCTCTGTGGGCTCAGGCAGATAAGATAGGAGTCCCAGGATCATATTTTAGGCAGGGAGGGATGATTCCTTTCCTGCCTGTTGGTGCCCAGCACCCATGAAATTTTGACTTCACCAGCCTGTATCCACAGCATGAAAGGCTGTCTTCCTGGGAGAGTCAGGGAGGACCAGCAGAGCAGGGGCTGGGCTTGGACCTTATTCTCTGGACACCCTGGCAGATGCTGCCTCAGGCCAATGGTCCAAGAGCAGCCCCTTGCAACCACTGTTCCCAGCACTGGGCTCTCGCCCCAGCTCACACAGATGGTTTCTTCCTTTGGATATGGACACGAAATGACTACATCCGGAGTCCATGTTTCCCTTGTCCATATGAGACTGCATCCGGTGTGGGTGTGGTGAGATGAACCTGAATGAGCCCAAGTGCCATAAGCTGTTCCCTAAGGGAGCCAGCCATGAATTCCAGTGGGACAGAGAGAGTCTAAAGTTCACTTCCCATTGGAGGTACGGTCCCCTAGAATACCATCTGAATAAAGCAATCCTAGTCATCGTAACTGTCACACCAACTCCTTCTCTGCAGAATTTGCCTCCTGAGCACAACAGCTCCTTGTGACCCCTGTGGTTGCTGGCTGTGAGGTCACTTCTGTCCCAGCCCCTGTCTAGACAACAGCAGGGAGGCAGAGCCTCTGAGGTCACAAAGGCCTTCAGGAAGCTGCCCCCAACAGGGTGACACATTTGAGGAGGCCAGGGAAAATCTGTGTGAATAAAGGTGGGAAATTTGGGGGAGAGAAGAGAGAGTAGGCTAACAGAAAGGAAAGATCTGGAAGAGGTGAGAGGGGTTCAGGCAAGGCTGTGCTGCTGCAACACTTACTAGGAAAACATCCATGTCAAGCCCTGTCGTGGTTCCGCTCGAGTGGGCAGCCGAGCTCCACCACAGCCACTCTCTCACTCCCCCTCCTCAAAGAGGAATGGGGAGAAAATATGTGAAAAGGGCTCAAGGGCTGAGACAAGGATGAGAAAATCACTCAGTAATTATTGTAACGGGCAAAACAGACTCGGCATAAGGAGATAGTAAGATTTATTGCCTATTACTAACAAGCGAGAGAAGTGAGAAAACAAAGGAAAAAAAAAAAAAAAAAGCACCTATCCCCCCCATCCACCCTCTTCCACCTCCTCCCCCCGAGCGGCGCAGGGGAATGGGGGAATGGGGGTTATGGTCAGTCTACAGCACTTCTTCACGGCCGCTCCTTCTCGATCACTTTCGTCCCTTGTGCTGTGGGGTCCCACCCACGGGATGCAGTCCTTGATGAACTGATCTGGTGTGGGCTTCCCACAGGCAGCAGCTCTTCCAGAACTGCTCCAGATATGGATCCATACCACGGGGTCCATCCCTCAGGAGAAAACTGCTCCAACCTGGCTCCCCTACGGGCAGCAGCTCCTACCAGGTCACCTGCTCCTGCGTGGGCTCCTATCCATGGGCTACAGGTCCGGCCCGGAATCTGCTCCGGCAGGGGTCTTCCACAGGCGGCAGCCTCCATCGGTGCAGGGCCGCCTGCTCCACCGTGGTCTCCTCCACGGGCTGCAGCGTGGAACCCTGCTCCACCGTGGTACTCCATGGGCTGCAGGGGGACAGCCTGCTTCACCATGGGCCTCACCACAGGCCGCAGGGGACTTCTGCTCCGGTGCCTGGAGCACCTCTCCCCCTCCCTCTACACTGACCTTGGCACCTGCAAGGCTGTTTTCTCACTCCCTTGACTCTCCCGGCTGCTGTGTGGTGCAGCGTTTTTTTTCCCTGTCTTAAATATGCTCTCACAGAGGCGCAAAACAACATCGCTTATTGGCTCAGCTCTGGAAAACAATGGGGCCTTTCCCAAACATGGGGCAGCTTCTAGATCTTTCTCACAGAAACCACCCCTATGGCCCCCTGCTACCGAAACCTTGCCACGTAAACCCACTACAGCTGCTAAGATTGAAGTGGTTCAGGTGGACATGGACTGGCAAAATAAAGGTGAATTATTTATAGCCTGATGGGCCCATGACACGTCAGGCCATCAGGGTAGAGATACAACATACAGGTGGGCTTGTGATCGAGGGGTGGACCTGACCATATAGCTATATGGACAATATAGCACAGGTTATTCAGGACTTTGAAACATGCACTGTAATCAAGCAAGCCAAACAGTCAAAGCCTCTTTGGAATGGAGAACGATGCCTGAAATATAAATATGGAGAGGCCTGGAATATTGATTACATCACACTCCCTCAAACACACAAGATTGATTTATTGACAAATAGTACTCCTCTGTGTCTAAGGACTTCCAGAATGCGTCAGCCTATGTGTCTTGAATAAAGTTTGTATTTTAGACTATTAGAAAGCTCTATAGCACATTATCATTCATTAATGGAAACAGCATCCAGGTGCATTATAATAAATAAATATTGTGTTTATTGTATTTATTTGAGTCATATATCAAAATTCTGGAACCTATAATGTTACAATGCACACATGCTACTTGATCTCCGCCTACTATATTTTACCACCAGCAGTTATTGCCATGAATACTGCACGAAAAATACAAAAGAGTTGCATGAACTCTATCATACAGGAAAATTAAATATTATGTTTTCTATTTTAGAAGTGTATCTGATTTTAAGCGGCACTTAGGCACTCACTCTAAGAAATTTTTAGTAGGAAGAGTGTGTGCTGTAAAGCTTTAATAGGATGTAAAATGCTTCATTAAGCATTATCTAACATGTCTAAACCAAAATGCAGACTAAAGATGTGGTACTTTGGATGTTATTATAATTTCCCCTAGCTTCATATGTAGAATTACAATCCCAAGTGATTAATTTCCACACTTAAATGTCAGCAGAAAATGAAGTTCTAAGTTTGATTTCAGAATATAAATATACTGCGGTAGTGGAGAATAATTAAGGTCTTGATGTTCTCGTGTACTTTCTTGCAGATGGTTGGAGTCCTGTTAACTGAACCATAGGCTCCACATGGGAGAATAGGTCTGCCCAGGCAGACTGTAGTGCTCATGTCTCTCTTCAAATGCACTGGTGTTCAGACCTTTAGGACTCCCTTTGTCACTATTTCGTAATTCTTTGGGGATAAGGAACAGAGTTTGAAAAAAAAGACTGGATTTGGAGATGTGGCATTTTTCAGGCTCAAGACTGGCGAACTATCCCTGATTAAACTGGTGTTTTTCAGAACTATTTTCCAGCCTTTTTGCCATTTGACTTACTCGTTGTTGGAGAAAAATGTGTGAATGGCAATACTGTCTAATAAGCAATAAAATGAGAAGAGATAATGTGTTATTCAGACTCTCAAAAACAAATCTGAAAGTTGTTTTTTTGTTTGTTTGTTTTGTTTTTGTTCTTGTTTTTTTTCCTTGATGTTTTGTCTCAGTGCTAAGATGCTTGAAACAGGATCTAATCACATTCCCTGCATGGGTATGATCTTCAATATTTCTGTTCAGATTTTTTAAAATCATTGCAAACATCTACTGACAGTATCCATTTAGAACATTTCTCAGATCTCTCCTGTACTGATAATTATTTGGCAGGGACCAGGACTTGCTACTACAAGACTGTTGTATACTAGGGTGAGACTACTATCAAGGGAAGGAGAAATTTGTTGGATTATCGGAAATCCAGAGGAAACCAGCTGTGAGGCCTACCATTGAACACTGCTCTGTGAATGCCAAGCAACATAGAAAATGTTAAAAATAGGCTTCAATCCTTAGAGCAACAGGCTTTCAAACCTCAACGTTTGTTCTAATTGTCTTGGTGTGAGAAAGCTACTGATACTCTCTTTCTTGAGTAGTTCCAGGAAGAGAAAGCCTGAACCTCTTGCTGTGTCACGGGTTTACGTGGCAAGGTTTTGGTGTTAGGGGGCCACAGGCATGGCTTCTGTGAGAAGGATCTAGAAGCTGCCCCATGTTTGGCAAGGGCCCCACTGCTGGCCAGAGCTGAGCCAGTAAGTGATGTTGTTTTGCGCCTCTGTGAGAGCAGATTTAATAAAAAAAAAAAAAAAAAAAAAAAAAAACACAACACTGCACCATACAGCAGCTGGGAGAATGAGAGGAGTGAGGAACAGCCTTGCAGGCGCCAAGGTCAGTGTATAAGGAGGGGGAGAGGTGCTCCAGGTGCCGGAGCAGAAGTCCCCTGCGGCCTGTGGTGAGGCCCATGGTGAAGCAGGCTGTCCCCCTGCAGCCCATGGAGTACCACGGTGGAGCAGGGTTCCACGCTGCAGCCCGTGGAGGAGCCCATGCAGGAGCAGGTGACCTGGATGGAGCTGCTGCCCGTGGGGGACCTGTGCTGGAGCAGTCTGCTCCTGAGGGATGGACCCCATGGTATGAAGCCATGTGGGAGCAGTTCTGGAAGAGCTGCTGCCTGTGGGAAGCCCACGCCAGGTCAGTTCAGCAAGGCCTGCATCCTGTGGGAGGGACCCCACAGCACAGGGGACAAGAGGGATTGAGAAGGAGCGGTGGAGAAGCGCTATAGACTGACCATAACCCCCATTCCCCCACTCCCCTGCGCTACTTGGGGGGAGGAGGTGGAAGAGGGTGGATGGGGGGGATAGGTGCTTTTGGTTTCTTTCCTTTGTTTCTCGCTTTTCTAGCTGCTTAGGAATAGGCAATCAATCTGACTGTCTTCCTATGCTGAGTCTGTTTTGCCAGTCACAATAATTACTTTGCGTCCTCCCTGCCCTTATCTCAACCCTTGAGCCCTTTTGATTTTATTTTCTCCCCGTTCCTCTTTGAGGAGGGGGAGTGAGAGAGCGGTTGTGGTGGAGCTCGGCTGCCCACCTGAGTAAAACCACCACACTGTTTAAGGAGAAAAGCAAGGCAGAATACACATACCCACACTTCAGGTCACATAGCAATCCAGGTGGCCATACTGTGACCTGTGATGTTTATTCATGTATCTACTCCTTAGTGTTTTTCCCCTAAAATACTGTTCCTTTCAGGGAAAGGATTACATACTGCTTTTTCTCTTTAATCATCAACTTGGTGATTAGTTTAGGTTTAACCTGACTTAACTACTGCATGTGTGAATATTTTTGTGTGGCTAAACTTCCAAATAATAAATGCAATTACTTTTTATAAAATGAACTTTTTTTTTTTTTTTTTTTTTTTTTTTAAATTTCTTCCTCGGAGAACTGAGTCCAATCTCTGTTAGCCAAAATATGGTCTTGAATCACGGTTCCTCACATTGGCGTGAGTGTCTGCCTGTAATGTGCTGTGGAGGTTCGCTATTAGGCTTTGTGCGTGGCAGCAAGGTCATTTGTGAACCTCATTCACTGGAAACAGGGAAATGTCAGAGAAACTATTGAAACATGTATCGTTTCTCTCTTCACACCTAGTCTCTACTTTTCATCTGCAGTCCCTTCTCATATACTCACATTTTTCTTCCAGCACCAGTAGCGAAACAGATGGGCTCACAGGTCATGTGGAATTTATGCTGTTACAAACGTGTGTTACTGGCCACAAGATGCTTCTTTTCCTCTTGTTCAGTGAATGGGACTAGATGAAGCACTACACTTCCCTGATACAATTGCAGGGTTTTTTTTTTTTTTTTTTTTTTTTTTTTCTGGCTTCATCCCTGATGAATTACTTGTATTTTGAAAATATATTCTTAAATATACCTCGGATTTTTCCCTGCGTTTCCTTTGGTGAAGCTTGATTCTTTTTGGCAACTTTTAATTTATTTAGTGTTCAGTAAGGGTCTGATTTTATTTAACATGCAAGTGCAACTTACCCCCCCAGTCTTAATGGCATTGCAACTACATGTACTGCACTATACATTTATTGTAATACTCCTCCCAGCTTTCACTGTATTCATCGTGTCTAGTTTATTTCTAGTCACTATATCCACATTACCCTTTTCCTGTGGCCTGAGTGGCTTTTGAGCATATTCCATAAGGAAGCAATCCTTTTTTACTCTTATAATCATGCTTGCTTAATAGTTTTTCACACTAACATTTTCCTAGGAAATGTCTAAGTAATTGAACTCCTCAACTGGATCATTACACTGGATTCGATACAGACTTCCTTCATCTGTAAAAACGTTTCCTGATATGCTTTCTCATTCTCTCCTGAAAGTCTCTGGCAAGGTCCAACGACTAACTTTTTCCATAGCTCATTCTTCTGTTTACTTCAAACAGTCCCTGTTGTGTCATCCAAAATCCTAGTGTCATTTATTTCTGTTTATTCAGTATTCTCCCTGTACGCAAATTACTCCCTCCCTCATTACTTTTGTTTTACCTCACCCATCTGCAAAATTTATACCTTGGTAATTTTATCTCCCAGTTGATAGCTTGAATTAACCAAGTCTCTGTTATTCCAATGTAATCATATTTTTCCCTCAACACATGTTTCTAATACAGCAATCTTGTTTCAGACATGTATGTTTCTAGCATTTGTAAAACACATTCATCCTGTTCTTTGTCCTTTTTGTTCACCTTTTTTTTTTTGAATGTGTAGAAAGTAAGGGTGTCCACATTGACTTAATTTACAAATTCTGTGCCCCTTTCTCTAAGCGTTAAAGTCCTTATCTTTTTTGTCTATGTGAACTCTGGCTTCTGAGTAATACAAGAAAATTAAGACTCTTTAAATTACTTTTCTCATCTCAGTCTGAAAGTGTTTCTGCAAAGTCAATCTCTTTTGATTTTGAAGGGTTGTTAAGCCTTCTCTTTAGGGAAGAGACCTCAAACTTCTCTTCACAGAGGATTTTGAACCAGCATACCAGTAGTTAGCCTATAAGATCAATCCTTTGCCTCCTTTATTCAGATTGCCCTTTGAAAGTTACTTAAATGGTAGACCCACGTGATTAGTTCTTTCTTTGAGCACACTGCTGTCTCATATTCAGCCAGCTATCCTCCAATACTCCCAAGTCCTTTTCTGCCCGGCAGCTTTCCAACCACTCATCTCCCAGCCTGTAGCTCTGCTTGGGGTTGTTGTGCCCCAGGTGCAGGACCCAGCACTTGGCCTTGTTGAACTTCATGCAGTTGGCCTCAGCCCATTGTTGCAGCCTATCCAGATCCTCCTAGCAGAGCCTTCCTACCCTCGAGCAGATCGACACACGCACCTAACTTGGTGTCATCTGCACACTTACTGAGGGTGCACTCGATCCCCTCATTCAGATCATCGATAAAGATATTAAAGAGGACTGGCCCTAGTCCTGAGCCCTGGGGGACTCCACTAGTGACCGGCCTCCAAGTGGCTTTAACTCCAGTTAAATGTAACTAGATTACAACAGCAGGCATGCTTCTAGCCACACGTGCCTTTTTCCAGAGAGAAAGCTGAAGAACATGGCAACCCCCAGGCTGCTGCACCCTGAGGGGCAAGGGCAGAGCAAAGCCCAGGCTGGCACAACACAAAGCATTGGGGACGGCCATGGCTGCGGAATGCTGGCCCCAAGGGCGGTTGGGCGGTTGGGCAGGCCTGTACCGGCTGCCCGTGCTGACGGGGAGGCTGCTCGGCTGCCTGCTCCTCCCGCTCAAGTGTCCGCTCCAGACACAACCTCAACCAGAGGGAGTCAGCTTCTTTTTCCTCTCTCTTCAAGCAGGATGGTGACACGATCAGGTCGGGACGCGAGTGACCACTGCATGAGGATGAGGGGACAGGGACGGCCTCGGTGAGTCGCTGCAGACCCTTGGGCACAGAGGCAGGGGATGCCCATGATCATGGAGGGGGATGCTGCTCCGTTTGGTGCTTTTCCTCTTCCAGACAGAAATATCCTTAGTGATGAGACCATGGCACACTGCTGGCCTCTCTCTCTTTGAGAACTCAGCCAGAAAAGATGCCAACGCTCTACAGGACAGATAAGACAGCCCCAAGCCATTCCCCACTACGGTGTCACTACGCTAAGTGGGAATATGGCACATTTAATCTACAAGGAACATTTCCTGGGCATCAGGAAGATGGGAGATGGACAGCTTTGGTGTGAGGCTGGGAGAGCCTGGTGCAAGGAGGAAGGAATGGCTTCCAGTGCTGAGAGGGGGTGGCTGCTCGGTTTGTCGCCTCCTCTATTACAGCTGGAGACACTGACAGTGCTAGAATGAAGCCATGGCACACTCCTGGACTCTCTCGCATTGAGAAGTCAGCTGGAAAAGGTGTCAACAATCTCCAGGACAGGTAATTTAGCCCCAAACCACACCCAACAACGGTGTCATAGCAAGCAGGACAGTGACACGCTTGGGTCAGGACGGGAGTGACCGCTCCATCGGGATGCCAGGAGACGGATTGACGTGATGAGAAACTCGAGGTTGTTGGGCACAAAGGCATGGTCAGCCCCTTGTCACAAGTGGATGCTGCTCGGTTATTTCTTTCTCTTATTAAAGCCAGACACACACAGCGATGGGAAGCAGATGACAGCACAATCGTGGCGACTCTCCCTTTGAGAAGACATCTGGAAGGAACTTCCAGCACTCTCCAGGACAAGTAACATTGCTCCCAGCCTCATCCACCACTGTCCACAGAAATCAGGAAGATGACACGATCAGACTAGGACGGCAGTGACCGCTCCGAGGAGACGACGGAACATGGAAAGCCTCGGTGATTTGCTGGAGACCCTCGGGTACAGAGGCATGGGCTGCCCATGTAGACAGAGGGACGCTGCTCTGTTTGGTGCTTCTTCTCTTTCAGCCAGAATCACACAGCGATTGGACCAGACCACGGCACAATCCTGGCAGCTCTCCCCTTGAGAAATCAGCTGGGAGGAAGAGCTGCCAACCCTCTCCAGGACAGGTAAGATCGCCCCAACCTACACCCCCGTTGGTCCACAACAAGCAGAAAGCTGACAGAATGGGGGCAGGAAGGGAGTGATCGCTGCATGAGGATGACGGGACACAGACATCCTCGGTGAGTCGCTAGATACTCTTGAGCAGAGAGGCAGGGGCTGCCTATGGTCAGAGGGAGGTGCTGCTTTGTTTTGTGCTTCTTCTCTTTCAGCCAGACACACTCAGCGACGAGACCAGACCAAGGCACACTCCTAGCCTCTCTGCCCTCGACCACTGGGCTAGAAGGAAGAGCTGCCAATGCTCTCCAGGACAGGTAGGATCGCCCCAACCCACACCCACAAGGCTCTAACTGCAAGCAGGAAGGTGACACAATCAGGGTAGGACAGCAGTGACTGCTCCATCAGGACGATGGGACAGGGACAGCCTCGGTGAGTCCTGGTAGAGCCTTGGGCACAGAGACAGAGTCTGCCTATGGTTACAGAGGGATGCTGCTCCGTTTGTTCTGTCTGTTATTAAAGCCAGACACACACAGCGATGGGACGAGACCAAGGCACAATCCTGGCCACTCTCCCATGGAGAAGTCAGGTAGAAGGAAGTTCCAGCGCTCTCTAGGACAGGTAAGATTGCCCCAACCCACACCCACCAGGCTCTAACAGCAAGCAGGACAGTGACACGATCGGGGTAGGACGGGAGTGGTCGCTGCATCAGGATGACAGAACAATGACAGCGTCGGTGAGTCCCTGGAGACCCTTGGGAACAGAAGTAGGGGCTGCCCGTGCTCACAGAGGGATGCTGCTCTGTTTGGTGCTTCTTCTCTTTCAGCCAGAATCACACGGAGTGTGGACCAGACCACGGCACAATCCTGGCCGCTCTCCCCTTGAGATGTCAGTTGTAAGGAAGAGCTGCCAACGCTCTTCAGGACAGGTAAGATCGCCCCAAACCCACATCCACCAGCCTCGAACAGCAAGCAGGAAGGTGACATGCTCGGGCCAGGAGGGCAGTGACTACTCCATGAGGACGATGGGACAGGGACGGCCTCGGTGAGTCACTGGAGACACTCGGGCACAGAGGCAGGGGTTGCCCGTGTTGACAGAGGGATGCTGCTCTGTTTGGTGCTTCTGTTTTGCAGCCAGAATCACACAGCAATGGCACCAAACCACAGCACACTCCTGGCCACTCTCCCCTTGAGACATTACCTTGAATAAGAGCTGCCAACCCTCTCCAGGACAGGTAAGATCGCCCCAATCCACACCCCTGATGGTCCACAGCAAGCAGAAAGCTGACAGAATGGGGGCAGGACGGCAGCAAATGCTGCATCAGGAAGACCGGACACAGGCAGCCTCGGTGCGTCGCTAGATGCTCTTGAGCTGAGAGGCAGGGGCTGCCCATGGTCACAGGGAAGTGCTGCTTTGTTTTGTGTTTCTTCGCTTTCAGCCAGACACACACAGAGATGAGACCAGACCACGGCAATCTCCTAGCCTCTCTGCCCTCAACCACTCCTCTGGGAGGAAGAGCTGCCAAACCTCTCCAGGACAGGTAGGATCGCCCCAACGCACACCCACCAGCCTCTAACAGCAAGCAGGAAGATGACACGATCGCAGTAGGATGGGAGTGACCCCTGGATCAGGATGATGGAACATGGACAGCCTCGGTGAGTCGCAGTAGAGCCTCGGGCAGAGAGGCAGGGGCTGCCTGTGTTCACAGAGGGATGCTGCTCTATTTGGAGCTTCTTCTCTTTCAGCCAGAATCACACGGCGAGTGGACCAGACCATGGCACAATCCTGGCCGCTCTACCCTTGAGATGTCAGCTGTAAGGAAGAGTTGCCAACACTCTTCAGGACAGCTAAGATTGCCCCAACCCACACCAACAGGTTCTATTAGCAAGCAGGATGGTGACATGATCGGGGTAGGACGGGAGTGGCCGCTGTATCAGGACGACAGAACAATGACTGCCTCGGTGAGTCCCTGGAGACCCTTGGGCACAGAAGTAGGGGCTGCCTGTGCTCACAGAGGGATGCTGCTTAGTTTGGTGCTTCTGTTTTGCAGCCAGATTCACACAGCGATGGGACCACACCACAGCACACTCCTGGCCACTCTCCCCTTCAGAACTCAGCTGGAAGGAAGAACTTGCCGTGCTCTTCTGGAGAGGTAAGATCACCCCAAAGCACACTCACCAAGGTCCACAGCAAACAGGAAGGTGATTCGATTGGTCCAGGATGGCAGTGAGCACTCCAATAGGATGATGGGAGGTGGTCAGACTTGGTGAGATGCTCGAGAACCTCGGGCACAGAGGCAGGGTCATGCTGTGGTCACACGGGGATGCTGCTCCGTTTGTCCTTTCTGATATTAAAGCCAGACACACACAGCAATGGGACGAGACCATGGCACAGTCCTGGCCTCTCTCCCCTTGAGAAGTCATCTGGAAGGAACTTCCAGCACTCTCCAGGACAGGAAAGATCACCCCAACGCACACCCACCAGGCTCTAACAGCAGGCAGGAAGGTGACATGATCGGGTCAGGATGGCAGTGACCTCTCCATGAGGAATACAGGATACAGACCACCTTGGTGAGTCGCTAGATACTTGAGTAGAGAGGCAGGGGCTGCCCATGGCCACAGAGGGTTGCTGCTCCGTTTGGTGCTTCTTCTCTTTCAGCCAGACACATACAGCAAAGAGACAAGAGCACGGCAAACTTCTGGCCTCTCTGCCCTCAACCACTCATCTGGGAGGAAGAGACGCCAACCCTCTCCAGGACAGGTAGGATCGCCCCAACCCACACCCCCCAGCCTCTACCAGCAAGCAGGATGGTGAAATGATCGAGTTAAGACGGGCGTGACCGCTGCATGAGCATGACGGGACACGGACAGCCTTGGTGAGTCGCTGGAGACCCTTGGGCACTCAGGCAAGCGCTGCCCATGGTTACAGGGGGATGCTGCTCCGTTTGGTGCTTTTCCTCTTTCAGACAGAAACATACCTTGCAATGAGATCAGACCACAGCACACTGCTGGCCTCTCTCGCTTTGGGAACTTAGCCAGAAAAGATGCCAGCGCTCTACAGGACAGGAAAGACAGACCAAAGGCATTGCCCACTATGGTGTCACGCTCAGACCAGGAGTGCAGTGACCACTCAATGAGGACGATGGGACAGGGACGGCCTCGGTGAGTCACTAGAGACACTCGGGCACAGAGGGAGAGGATGCTCGTGTTCACAGAGGGATGCTGCTCTGTCTCGTGGTGCTTCTCATTTAGCCAGAAATGTACAGCGATGGAACCAGACCATGGCACAATCCTGGCCGACCTCCCCTTGAGAAATCATCTGGAAGGAAGAGCTGACAACAATCTCCAGGATAGGTAAGATTGCCCCAATCCAAACCCCGATGGTTTACAGCAAGCAGGAAGGTGACAGAATGGGGGCAGGATGGCAGTAAATGCTGCATGAAGAAGACGAGCCACAGACAGTCTCGGTGAGTCACTAGATACTCTTGAGCAGAGAGGCAGGGGCTGCCCATGGTCGCAGGGAGGTGCTGCTTTGTTTGTTGCTTTTCCTCTTTCAGCCAGTAATGGCACAATCCTGGCCTCTCTGCCCTCTTGCACTCAGCTGGACAGTAGAGCTGCCAATGCTCTCCAGGGCATGTACATGTAATATCACCCCAACCCGCATCCACCAACCTCTAACAGCAAGCAGGAAGGTGACACGCTCGGGCCAGAAGGGCAGTGACCGCTCCATGAGGACGATGGGACAAGGACAGCCTCGGTGAGTCGCTGGAGACCCTTTGGCTCAGAGGCAGGGGCTGCCCGTGTTGACAGAGGGATGCTGCTCCGTTTGGTGCTTCTTCTCTTTCAGCCAGAATCACACAGCGATTGGACCAGACCACGGCACAATCCTGGCTGCTGTCCCCTTGAGAAGTCAGCTGGAATAAGAGCTGCCAATGTTCTCCAGGACAGGTAAGTTTGCCACAACCCATACCCACCACTGTCCACAGTAAGCAGGAAGTTGACATGATGAGGCTACGATGGGAGTGACCGCTCCATGAGGATCACGGGACACGGACAGCCTCGGTGAGTCGCTAGATACACTTGAGCAGAGAGGAAGGGGGCTTATGAACAAACCATAAATGTTTGTTCATTGTCTTTTGTATTGTAAAAATCAAGGAGTTCTGTTTGAGGAGTGGGAGTTGCAAAAGCTCCCTGCTGAAGTAAGGAGCAGTATAATTCTTGGCTAAACACTATGAAAATTCTTTTGCGTAATGTAACAAAAAAGAGAACCCCTTTTCCTTCTCTCTTTCTGCATCTCAGTTGCCTCTTTTGTTCAAACACACTGTTGCAAAGCTCATGTAACCACCTCCTGATAAGTTGTTAAACTAGTGTATCAACATTTTGCCTTCCTGTCTCATGCTGGGCCAACATGACCAAATAAAAAAAAAAAAAAGAAGTTGAACCACAATGCTGAGGAAGACTACGGCCTTCATCTTCACGACCACCAGAGAGACATAAAAAAAAAAAAAAGTGCTGCTTTGCTTTCTGCTTGCTTACTCAATAAATTCCTTTCTATGATTAATACAATGCTCTCTGAAATTTAACTAAGGGGGCACCTTATAACATTGGTGAAGAAGAATGCAGCCTAATGTCTGTCCATTTCCTGAGCCATGGCTGGCCCCAACGTGGGGGCTGCTGAGGAAGCCCAGAGTTGCATTTGTCCCAGCATCTGTGGTGCCAGCAAATAGTAGCTGGCCTTTTACTGGCCTGGGAGTGTCCCAAAGGTGCTGGGACTGATGGCAAATGTCATCCTGGAGAGGAATCTGGAGCTGCCCTGTGCCTGGGCCAGGCCTCTTGTGCTGGCTTGGGGAGTGGGGCTGGCCCTGCAGGACACAGGCACTCTGTGCTGGGGATCTCCAAGGCAAGAGACCAGGACTCCTACAGCTTCACAGACCTCCATTTCCCGAGCCATGGCTGCCCCCAGCCCTGGGGTTGCTGGGGAGGCCCAGAGCCACCTTTGTCCCAGCAGCTGTGGTGCCTTGCGAGAGGCTGCAGCTGTGGTGGCCATGCCCAGAGCCCTGCAGCAGCCTGTGGTGGGCACTGCCCTGGGGCCAGCCCAGCCTGGGCTGTTGGGCCGGGCTGGGCTGGACTGGGGAGAGGGCATTGAAGTGGGGAGAGGTGGGCAGGGGCTGGGCTGAACTGGGCAGTTCCCGGTAGAGGGCAACAGCAGCATCAGGGAGCGGTGGCAGCATTTAGGGGAGGGCTCCCAGCAGGGCTTGGTGCTGCAGAGCCAGGGCTACGTGAAGAGAGCCCAGAGCTGCAGGGGCAGGGGAGAGGAGGCCGCTCTGGGCCCTTGCTGGCCTGGGCAGAGCAGGAAGAGGGCCCAGGGCATTCATCCCCTCACCATGGCTTGCCAGGACCTGCAAGGCAGTCATGGAGTGTCTAGAGCCAGGCTCTGCACTGTGGCCACAAGCCCTGCATGCCCTCCTCCTGCCATGCTCCATGTGGTGGCTGCAGCAGAGGGGACCCCCAGCCATCCCCTGCATGGGACTCTGCCACCTGCCTCACCCCAGCCCTCTCCAGCACCTTCCTTGCTGCTCTCTGATGCATGCCAGGACCTCCCAGTGCGTGCCAGCCAGCACATCTGCTGAGGGCCAGTGCAGCTGCTGCAGGGTCAGGGAACTCAGCATGGCCCTTGCAGCCCCCTGCCCTGGGCCTGTCTCTCCCCTTGGCCTCGGCCCCGGCCTTGTCTCTGCTGGCAGGAGGGCTCTTGGCATGTGCTCCCTGGACTCCCCTTGCCTCCACAGAGCTACTGCCCACTCAGGCTGCCGGCACAAACGTGTCCTCACAAGCAGCAGCACCCCTTGGGCTGCTTCTCCTGGCCTCCCCCACCCCACTGCCTGGACTCCTTGTCTCTGCTGGGTCCCCTCCTTGTCACCCAAATGTGTCCCTTGGCTGTCAGCTCCCTCTGCCCTGCCCCACAAGATGGTAAAGATGGGGTGGGACATATTACCATGGAGTGTGGAAGTATTTTGTAATCTGCATTGGTGATGGCACAAAAAGACGCTTCCTTCACCAGTGATCTACATCCTTCTTCAGGTGAATTTTCAGGATCTATATTCATCACAGGAGAAGAAATACTGATGGTCACGAGCACTTGCATTTCATTGCTTTCTCCATCATGGTGTACACCCTCATCTTCCAGGCAGTTCCACCCATCTTGAATAAACTATCCATATTGAATGTCCCTTTTCTAGCTGCCTGTCTGGACCTATGCACTTCCCATGGTTCTCCTGCTTTGCCCCCCCTTACTCTTTGATCATTCAGACCACTCTCACTCACCCAGTTTCTGCTTTGAGATTCATTGATTTCAAGGTTGCTCATCGATTAGCAGTCTGCCTAATGGTTTCTGTAGCAAGCTCCTCATCTTTTATCACTGAATTAACATCATACAGAATAATACTTAATTTAATACCTAGAATTTCCTATAAGTCAGTATAAAATACTGACTAATAATTTACAGTCATCCTTTTGGGAAGGTAAATCTGACTGGAGACATATAAGATGAGGAGCTTGTTTTGCTGTTTGGAAAATTGCTCCTTGTTTATTCCTGCCTGTTTTATAATAAGGAAAAACCCTTCTGTGTGCAGCCAGGTCTCTAAGGAAAGCAGGTGGGAGCTGGTGCAAGGGGGCTGTAACATCCAGCTGCAGACTTCAGTGCAGAAGTGTGGAGTAAGGAAAAGTGATGCAAGCTCCAGGTGGCCAGTGAGAGAAATGTTAGGGTTGGGGTGGTGAGCAGCAAGGTTGTCCGTACATTGTCAGGCCTCAAAAGGCTGCTTTCCCTCCCTATGGATGTCTCCATTGGAGAAGCCCTGGATTAATATCAATTGAAGAAAGATGCTCAAAACTGAAATGCAATAAAATTCACCCTTTAAAATGAGAGGAGACATTTATTAGGTGCTTTTTGAAATCTTTCTCCTTAACTACACTATGAAAGCTCTCCAATTACAGAATCACAGAATTTTCTAGGTTGGAAGAGACCTCAAGGTCATCGAGTCCAACCTCCAACCTAACGCTAACAGCCCTCCACTAAACCATATCCCTAAGATTTAGAACAATTAGTTCTCCAAGTCTTGAAGACTTGAATAAAATTATGGAAGACATATGTTTGCTTAGGAGTTTCTGCATTGTAATGAGTTCCATGGTGGATTCTGGCACTTAGTCTGTGAATGTGAGGTACTGAGAGAAGAATGATGAAATTGCTTAAGAAAGTTAAGTCAGAAGGAAAAGTTGAAGTGACTTGGAGTATTAATGGGCCCCACTGAGGGCCGTTACCAAGAGATTCTCCTCAGGGACTTGTTAGGGCAGATAATTGGAGGCCATGATTACAGATAGGCAAAGCACTGTGCTGAGAAAAGTCTGGGTTTGCTGTGCTGAAGTAAAAGGGCCAGGTCCTGACTCCAGCCACTGGAAGAGAATGTCCTGCACTCCCATGTCTGGCTCTGGGCTCTTGCTTGGGGTCTGTGGGATATGGTGGGCAGTGTGATGCTGCAAGAAGAACAGTGGTATGACACCTTCCTGCCTCTGCACAGGGTCTCAAGAAAGCAATGAGCCCCCTTGTATCTCATCTCCTCATAAGCTCTATCCAAGGGGACAAAAAAGTCAGGGCTGCTGGGGCCTTCTCTTCTTGACTGCACCCACCTCTTTGTCCTCTCTAGACTTTCCTATGCTGCCCCACACTTTGTTGTATTTCCCTGAAGGCTGCAGACACCCATCTATGTTCACCACCTTGCTTTCATCCTGGCATTTCTCTGGTTTCACCAATGTCTCGTCAACACTCACCAGCTGTTCCTTCAAACACAAAGCCATGGTCTGATCAAAGACACTCTTTGGGTGACTTCTAGCACCACAGCACAGTTCTTAGAGGACATTTCTGCAGGTGCGGGACCCTCCGATTTCGGCGCGGGGAAGCAAGTGATCAACTCAATATGAGTGGTAATACAAGCTTCAACTTTATTGCACAGATGTCCATATATTTATACACACAGCAATAATTATGCCTACTGGTCAATATCCTATTGGCTAAGCCTAGAAGTGTTGCAAAAAACACTGTTCCTCCTACTTGCAGTTACAGCGTATAAACTACTTCCTTATCTTCCCGGGACTCAGATCCACCTGTTTATCTCTCTCTCAAGGACTGACTGCTTCTTGCATATTTCACAAGAATGCTTCTCATCCGGCCTACTCCATGACTATAAACTCTGTATTTTCATTGCCTTGCTTGTACAATTGGTCTAGGAACCCGTGCCCTTGCTCTTTGAGCCATTCTTCAACACATTTCTTCCTCTTCATGTCCAGTGCTAACCTTCCAATGAGCATTTTCTGGTAAGTTTTTCTCTCCTGTTCTTTCCTACTACCAAAGAAAGTTCCACCTAGGTGGAAACCCCTCCTAAAGGAGGCATCGCAACTCATTGGCCTTCTGGCAGCCTGTCAGCCAACCAGACAGAAGTCGTCTCACCAGCATCTTCCAAACCATGGTCCTGCTGCTGGCCTTGCAGCTTCTTGTGTAGACACACCCAAACCTTGTGCCTGCTGCTGTCCAGTCATGGACTCAAACAGAAGGAACAGGACAACCCATATCTGGGCCTTCTTTCTGTCTGGGTCCTCCTGGGTATGTAGGCAGAGGGGATCCTACAGTCAGCATGCCAACCAGGTGCCTTTTGCTGGTCTACCAGGACCACTGGCAGATGTCAGCTGAAAAGTACTAATCCAGGGTGTAAGTGTGACCTGTCAGCTATTTCAGACAGAAGTGACCTCACAGTCCCTTTCTGTGACACGTTCTTGCTGCTGCCCTATCAACTGCAGAGACAGAACTGACCTCACAGTCCCTTTCACAGGCCAATTCCTCCTGCTGGTTTGGGAGATCCTGAGGTACAGCTGAGCTCATCAGAGCATTCCCACACATCTCCTCCCTGTGGCCTACAAACTGATCAAATCCATGTCCCCTCACATTCATTCATGCCATGTGACTGCACAGCAATCTCACGGTTCCTGCCCTGCCCCGAGAGAACAGGAACCTAAAGTTAACGGTTAGGAAAAGGGTTAAAGGTGAGAAGGCTAATGCACAGGAAGACAGGCTTTGAAAGTTAGCTGTTCATGAATGGCATTAGGGACTGTGGTAAACCTTTCTGGGTGAGAGATTAAGCAGATGTTTAGTGGGAGGGTTTGGTGTTCTGCTTGTGGTGTCAGGTCTGTGGTTAGGGTATGGGCAAGCTGTTTGCTTGAGGGGTTTTTTTTAGGTCTGCAAGAAGGCTAGGGATAAATAGAGCATTTCAATGCTATTGTTAAGTGCAGGGATCAGGGTGAGCAAGAGAGGAAAGGTAATGGGTTATGGACTAATTTTGTCTAATTTTGGAAAAATTAGAGCAGTGGATTCCTGTAAGGGTGTAGAGTGGCACTGAGATTTGGATATTAATATAACAGATTAAAAAAGGGTAATGGCCTCACATGACTGCTTTAAGTCAGCTTTATGGTGGGATCAGCATTACCTGAATATTCTTACCTCTCCAAAAGCATTACCTTCTGCTATCCAAGCTCCTCTTTCTTCCCCCAAATCTCACATCTCTCCTGGCCAGGTTCTCCCTGCCTTCCCCATATCAGTCATTTTCTTAGGGGCAGCTTTCTGATGGCTTTCATGAACTCGAGAGTATCTGTCTCACCTCTGTTGGCTACTCTGTTCCCGAGAAAGAAGCAGCTCCTAAGGCAGCATGGAGAAGGACACAAAGGCTGTCGGAGCACCCTGCACAATGTGCCCAACAGCTCTGCAACACCACAAAAGTGCACTTCCTTCCTACATGTTTTGGTTCTAGAATGGCTCCTATGGACCCTGGGTAACTTTCTCCCTTCACTCATGAAAGCTTTGTGATCCTCCAGACATCTCGGAGGCAGTGGCCCCCTCTGTGTCAAAAACTGAAAGCAGCCCTGAAGGATGAATTAGGCAAAAGCTGAAACCTCTGACACAACAACACCTCTTCAAGACCTCTTCCTCGACGGGGCCTATCTGGTACTTAGGAAGAGAGGATCTCACAGACTATTTGTAAAGCAGGTGCATCTGCTGGCCTATCATGGAGACCAGCAGATGCGAGCCTAAAGGCACAGATCCCAGCCAGAAGTCAAGGGATGAGTGTAGCTGCTTCAGAAAGAAATCAACTCTGAGGCTGTTTAACAGCCATTCACTTCCTACTGAACTTAGAGCTTCTGAGGTACCACTGCCCTCGTAATGTCACATGTACAAAACAGCCTGTTCTTGGACTAGAATCTGCCCAAGCTGAAGTGAGCTGGTTGTGATCCTTCCAGCCCATGGCATTGCTGCTGGACTCCCAGCCTCTCTGACGCACAGGATCCAGTTCCATGCCACTCCTGTGTGGTGCTAGGGCAGGAGGGAGCTTGCAGGCAATGTTCCAGCCCCCTGTCTGTTAGTGCTCTCTCAGCTCCTTGTGCAGAGTGAAGATCACGTTATTATTCAGAAGCCATGTGCCTGAAGCTGGCCTAGAAGACACTCAGGGGAAGTGCCCTCCCAGCCCCAACCCCAGCTCCAGCCACAGCTGGGGGTGCTGCTCTGTAGAGCAAGGGGCCTGTAGTGCCCAGAGTATGGGGGCACTATGCAAGGTCATGCTGGGCAGTCTGGGAGGCAGACCCAGCTCAGGGGGTCACTGCCATTGCCCCAGGGCTGTAACAAATCACTCGCCAGTCTCCTTCGGTGGGGCTGCTGTGTGCCCGGGGGCTGCAGAGCTCTACTCTGCCTGCTCACACCAGATTGAGCACTTGAGCCCTAGTCAGTCCACCTTGGACAGGCTGACGCTCTGCGGTTGTCTCCCAGGCTCATATTGTCCATGCAGATCACCTGGGCTCTCCTGGAAGCTCCTGGCTCCCTCCAGGAAAATAATAATAATAATAATAATAATAATAATAATAATAATAATAATAATAATAATAATAATAATAATAATAATAATAATAATAATAATAATAAAAGGGAAAAAAGAACCCTCATGTACCATCAACACCATCATGTTCCGTGGAGCCTGAGTGTCTAGGAAATAGAAATATTCATCAGGTGCATGGCCACTAGCAACTAACAGGGAACTGCCTGTCCCTGCCTGCAGTCCCAGCACAGCCCCACAGCAGCACTGGCACCAAGCTCCAGGAGCAGCCGGGCCTGACCCCACCAGCAGGGCTCAGCAGGAGAGGGCGGCAGTGGCAAGAGAGCAGCTCTGCATGTACCAACCACTTGTGCTCCCTGGCCGTGCTGCTGGGACGGGGCTCTTTTCCTCAGCACCCCTGCACACAGGCACTGCCCCTGCAGATCCAGACTAGGTCTCAGAGGAAGGATGTCAAAGAAGGCAGTGCAAGCTCCTTTCTTTTGTTTATATTCACAGAGAGCCTGGCTCGTTGTGTGCAGGGTTTTTGAACTATGCTCAACAAGTAGATAATGAAATGGAAATGGGATGAATAATACAATTTTAATGTGCAAAATTAGCTGAATTAAAAATAAGAAAAAGTTGTAATAAACATACACACACACACAGAGAATACTGACCATTCCTGTAATAACTGACATTATCACAGAACCATAGAATCACAGAATCATCATCAACACATGCACCTAATTTGGTGTCATCTGCAAACTTACTGAGGGTGCACTCGATCCCCTCATCCAGATCTTTGATAAAGATATTAAAGAGAACTGGCCCTAATACTGAGCCCTGGGGGATGGCACTAGTGACCAGCCTCCAACTAGATTTAACTCCATTCATCACAAGTCTTTGGGCCTGGCTACCCAGCCAGCTTTTAACCCAATGAAGAGTACACCAGTCCAAGCCATAAGCAGCAAGTTTCTTGAGGAGAATTCTGCAGGAAACAGTGTGGAAAGCCTTACTGAAGTCAAGGTAGACCATATCCACAGCCTTTCCCTCATCCACTAGGCACGTCGCATTGTCATAGAAAGTGATCTTTCTATTAGTGACCAAAGAACCTTGTCGTTCTCAAACCTTTAACTAAGTCACTGTTTCTATTGTCACAGATTCTGTTGGAACCATTCTGTTACATTGGTTGATGATTACATGTTGATTCAATACACTTACAAACCTTACCATCTAACTTTGCTATTTACCCTCAAAGTATAAAATAAATCATAAATGTCTGCTGCATTCAAGTTGTGTAAAGTCTGATTTGTGACACCCCCCCAGGAGCTAGAGAAAGCCCCTCGGGCACAGGCCTGGAGTGCTCCTTCTGCAAGCAGCACTCCATCCCCTGGGAGTTTGCCCGAGCAGAGAAAGTCACCCAAAGACTTGCTTTCAGGAGACTTTGCAGTCCTCTCCTGCTCTGCACATCCCTTTCCAACAGGTTAGCAGCTGGTCCCAAGACAGCAGGAAATAGCCCTTCCTGCCTTGGTCATTTGCAAAGCCAGCTTCTCCAGCAATGGAAATTTAGCAAGTCTGTTGACAACACCAAGCTGTGTGGTGCCGTTGACACGCTGGAGGGAAGGGATGCCATCCAGGGGGAACTTAACAGGCTTGAGAGGTGGGCCTGTGCAAATGTCATGAAGTTCATCAAGGCCAAGTGCAAAGTCCTGCTCCTGGCTCAGAGCAATCCCAAATATCAGTACTGAGAGGACAATGAGCAGATTGAGAGCAGCCCTGCAGAGAAGGATTTGAGAGTACTGGTAGATGAGAAGCTTGACATGAGCCATCATTGTGTACTTACATCCCAGAAAGCCAACCAAATCTTGGGATGCATCAAAAGCAATGTGACCAGCAGGCTGAGGCTCTACTCTGCTCTCAAGAGACCCCACCTGGAGTACTGCATCCAGCTCTGTGGCTCAAGCACAACAGATGTGTTAGACTTAGGACAGGACTTCTGGTGTGAGTCCAGAGAACGGCCCCAGAAATGATCAGAGGGCTGGAACACCTCTGCCATGAAGACAAGCTTAGAGGGTCATTCTGGAATGAATTTCAATGTTTCTGAAAACTTTTCTGTAGTTTTCTTGCACCCATTTTACTCCAGGTTCCCACGGAGCAGAGATTCATTTTGGAAATTACCCCACTCACCAGGTAACCTTGAGGACCATGGATTACAAACACCAGCTTCAAAGGCCTCAAAACATAGGATTTTCATGCACTCTAGCTGCTCTGTCCTGCGCCTACTTCCCTGAATCAGAACGGACCTCTGGAGTAGTCCACTACCATCATCTTCTCTAAGCACTGATAGTTTTACAGGCAGATGATGTTAGTCAGTGCTTTCTGCAGTTGAGTTTTGAAAATTTCTGGGCCCATGACCCAGTGTTGATCCACTGTCTTGGTGTCTGTTCCCCCAGTATAGACACTGATGCCAGAAGGAGGATGGAGCTGGTCAAATTTCAAAGATCAGCTCCCCTTGTACAGTGGGGAACGGCGGTCCCTGTGCTCCCCACATGTGATCCCCAAGCTTTGGTACTGATTTGCAAAGCAAATGGTCTGTGTTCTGTAGGATAAATCTGCATGGCCGTGCTAGTCAGAGTGGGAAGCAGACTCAGCCAGGTCCGGATCACTGGGCTGGACCGGACAGAGGTACTTCATGAAGGGGAAAATGATTAACTCCCTAGCTCCCCTTCCCTCTGTCTTGCAAGTGCCCACTCTCTTCTCTGAGACTGCAGAGTCACAGGTTCCCTGTGAATACCTGGCTTTAGTTCTTTCCCTGTGACTGAGCCCATAGTGGGAGATCTCTCACTTTCTGAAGGGCTGCAGTCACTGCCCACACCAGGCTTCGCTGTCCCTGGAGGTACCCTGGGCTCTGGAGGCAGCTCCAGATTCCCCTCCTGACATCATCATCTACATGTGGGAACAGCCCTGGCTACATAATACAGTGACCATTCGCTGCCTCTGCTGTGAGCAGACACCCGTGGGTGAGTGTTAAATCTAGCCCTTGGTGTCTGACAGGTCACAATGCAACAATGAGCCATTCCCTCCATAACCAAAGCAGGAACAGACTCTTGTAGGGAGCAAGTCTTTGGGCCTTTTCTTAGCACTGATTTGGGAAGGAAAGCCCAGACTTCAGGCATGGCATTGGGGTAATTCCGTTTTATTACAGAGATGTCATGAGAGAGTCTTCACTGACTCAGTGTTAGACACACATTTATACAGCCTCCATATTGGACAAAACAGGTTCATTCATTCCCATTCATTGGGGGGTGGGGAATCCAAACTCTTCTGTAGGAATGCAAGAAACACAAGCACACAAAATGACCAAAAAATAAATTAATTAATTTTAATTTTATTTTTAACTTTAATATTAATATTAATTTCAACTTTAATTTTAATTTTAACAATTTGAACAACCAAGACACGAGCCGGGAAGGGGATGTACTGGGGTTTGTTATTGGTACTGGAGACTGAAGGGATTGTTGTGAGTACTGAAAAACATCCCCCAAATCAGTTTCCTAACTGCAACCTTCAGCTCCTGGTTCCTCATGCTGTAGATGAAGGGGTTCACTGCTGGAGGCAACACCGAGTACAGAACTGCCAGAAAAAAATTCAGGGAGGAGGAGGACATGGAGGGAGGCTTCAGGTAGGCAAATGTGACAGTACTAAGAAACAAGGAGACCACGGCCAGGTGAGGGAGGCATGTGGAAAAGGCTTTGTGCCGGCCCTGCTGCGAGGGGATCCTCAGCACAGTCTTGAAGATCTGCACATACGACAGCACAAGGAAAACAAAACACCCAAATAATAAACAGGCACTAACCACAAGAAGCCCAACTTCTCTGAGGTAGGCATCAGAGCAGGAGAGCTTGAAGATCTGGGGAATTTCACAGAAGAACTGGTCCAAGACATTGCCTTGGCAGAGGGGGACGGAAAAGGTATTGGCAGTGTGCAGCACAGCATAAATAAAAGTGCTGCCCCAGGCAGCTGCTGCCATGTTGACACAAGTTCTGCTGTCCATTATTGTCCCGTAGTGCAGGGGTTTGCAGATGGCAATGTAGCGGTCATAGGCCATGATGATGAGAAGAGAAAACTCTGCTGCAACAAAGAGAACGAAGAAGAAGATCTGGGCAGCACAACCTGCGTAGGAAATGGCCCTGATGTCCCACAGGGAATTGGCCATGGATTTGGGGACAGTGGTGGAGATGGAGCCCATGTCGATAAGGGCGAGGTTGAGGAGGAAGAAGTACATGGGGGTGTGGAGGTGGTGGTCGCAGACTACGGCTGTGAGGATAAGGCCATTGCCCAAAAGAGCAGCCAGGTAGATGCCCAGGAAGAGTGCGAAGTGCAGGAGCTGCAGCTTGCGTGTGTCTGCGAATGGCAGGAGGAGGAACTCAGTGGGGAAGCTGCTGTTGGACATTTGCTGCCTCAGGGAATGGTTGGCTGTCCATGGAGGAAAAGAAGATGCGTTACATAGACTTCTCTGATCAAGAAGTAAACCATATTTCATAGAAAACATCCTTACCAAGACTGCATCCTCACTGCATCTTCTTCTGAAGAAGACTTTCTCCTGCCCAGAGGTCTGGGTTTCTCTGCCAAAGAGTGCTTCAGGGAAAAGGAGATACTCTGTAGGCTCAGCAGGAGTCCGTACTGCCTTAAAGTATTTGGTAAAGAGCACCAGGGACAGATCTCAGGCATCCAGTGGCCAGAGGCATCTTCCTATTTCAAGTGCTGAGAAGGACATCCAACAATCCTACAAGAAACAACGAAGGTTGTGCTGGTGCTGTCTGTAGGCTAAAGGGTGTGGAGTGAAATTGTGAGGTTCCTCAAAGACCTACACATCTCTTTCAGTGTAATGCTCTGTGAGTTTCAGACCTTTCTGCAATCCTGACAACACCATTATCATACCCCTGACTGCCCTCCAAAGCAGGAAGTTGAAAGCAGAGATCTCAAAGAGTGCCTTCTCTTCAGGTACTACAGGTGTTCCCTTTCAAGAATCTCCCCTAGAGATGCATTGGGGGTGCTTTGGAGCTCTAAGCAGCCTGCCCGAGGCAGCAGCCCCCTGCCAGCAACAGGACCCTGCCCAGCCCTGCCCGGCTGAGGGAGCTCCTTCCACTGACAATTTCTCCCCGCAGTGCCCTGGGCAGCTCCCCAGGCAGGCTGAGTGCTGAGCCTGGCAGGCAGCAGAGGCCCTGCCCCGGCACACAGCCCCTGGGGCACACCAGGGACCCTGCTCTGCACCACAGCCCTGGCCAGTCCTGCCTGCACAGCCCGCAGCCAGCCCCTCTAGAAGGAGCCGTCACGTCCTGTCCCTCTGACAGCTTTGGTAGGTAATCCCTGCTCTGGAACTTGTCATTCTCCTCTTATTCAAAAAAACTCTGGGAGTTCTTCTGAAAGATCCCATAGGCTGTGGGATTTGCCAGCAAATCTGGAGATGGCACCAGGAACAACAGCTGTGCTGCCCTGCAGCCACAGACTTACCCTGTTCAGGGCTCTGAAGATTTCTCCCACACTGAGCTCTCAGCATCCCCCCTCCACACTGCCTATAACATCTCCCTCCCTTCTCTCACTGCCCTTGCCCCCTGCAAGCAGTGCCCCCAGCCCTGCTGTGCTGTGCAGAGGAGCTGCTCCTGGGCAGAGCTGTCTCTCTGCAGCACTGCCCGCTTGCCAGGAGCTGCCCTTGGGCCCAGGAGCCCGGCCCAGCTCAGCAGCACAGGGAGCTCTTGACAAGTCCCTGGGCCTCCAGGGGAATTGACTCTGAAACTGATGCAATCACTGATGGTGATTTCTATCAGCTAGAGAGAGACACCTGCTTCCAGTGCTATCTTCGCTCCTAGTTCAAAGGAAGAGTCCATTATGGGAATCATCCTTTCCTGTCCTGTTAGAGAGGATCCCCACAAATTGCCAGGCAGATGCATCCCATCTCTTCCAAGTACTTGTTGTTATGCAGGGGGAAGAAAGATTTTCACAGCAACTGAAATCCTTCTGTCTACAGCAGCTGCAACACCAATTGTTGGCCTGCATGCTCATACAATCATAGATTCTTCTCATCTTTCTCCTTTTGTTCTGTTAAGAAGACGAGGTGTGGGGTGATGGGAGTGTGTGTGTGTGTTGGGGGAGGGGGTTAAGGTAGGGGGAACCAGTCCTTGCCAGTCACACTGATGTTTCTTCCAGTGAGTTTATCTTATCTGGGACATTGTCAGCTGTGAAACCAATGGAAGGGGGCAATGCCACTGGTATATGGGGATGTCCTGTGGCAACAGACTGTGGACCCTTTGGCCATGTGGTCTGGAGAAAAGAAGGCTGAGGTGTGACCTCATTGCTCTCAACAGGTTCCTGAGGAAGGGAAGAGGAGAGGTAGGTTCCGGTCTCTTCTGCCTGGTAACTGATGACAGGACTCGTGAGAATGGCACATAGCTGCACCAGGGAAAGTTCAGATGGGGCATTACGTAATAACTCTGTACCTTGTTAGTGCTCAAACACTGGAACAGAATTCCTAGAGACTTGGTTGATGCCCCAGGCCTGTCAGTGTTCAAGATACCTTTGGAAATTGCCTTTATTAATATGCTGTAAATTTTGTTTAGCCCTGAAGAAGTCAGGCAGTTGGACTAGATGATCTTTGAAGGTCCCTTCCAACTGAACTATTCCTGTCTAGTCTAGTCTAGTCTGGTCACTACAGACGTGGGTAGGCCCATGTATTGGAAGGCCAAAACAAGGCCTCCTAGAGACTTCTCTTCTTCAGGTTAAGAAATCCCAACTCTCTCAGATGGAGATGGTGGGCTGCAGGGATTGATGGTTGGTGTGGAACATCTATTTGATCATTTTGGGTCTCCAGTCCTGGCTCTGCCTCATCACAATGTCTTGTTCATCCCCAATATAAATGTTTGGGGATTTATATTTTGGGGAGAGAGGGGAAAGTATGAGAAAGAGAAGCCCTTGATCCTGTGCAGACATGGTTCAGAAATAACTGAAACACTGGTCTGTTATCAACACTGTTTTTGTCTTATATTAAAAACACAGCTCCATATGAGCTGCTCTGAAGTAGAAGTATAGAATCATGAAAAGTTTTGAGTTGGAAAGGACTATTAAAGTTCAACTCCCTTACCCACCATGGGATTCCACTAAACCAGGGTGCTCAAAGCCCCATCCACCTGGTTTTGAACACTTCCAGAGATGGGGCGCCAACCCACAAGTTTTATGCGCAACCTGTTCTAGGGTCTCAACACCCTCAGAGTAAACAATTTCTTCCTTATATCTAAACTAAACCTACCCTCTTCCAGTTTAAAGCAATTACCTCTTGTCCTGTCACTACATTCCCTGATAAAGTGTCTCACCTCAGCTTTCCTGTAGCCCCCCTGTAGCTACTGGAAGGTTGCTGTAAGGTATCCCCAGCGCCTTCCCTTTTCCAGACTGATTACAAATAAATAAATAAATAAATTCTCCCAGACTCTCTCTTCATAGCAGACATGCCCCAGTCCTCTAACCATTTTTGTGGCCCTCCTGTAAATGTGCTCGACTATGTCCATATGCCTATTGTGCACAATCACCTCCTTCATCCTGCTGGCAGTACTGTTGGTGCTGCCACTGCCATTAGATGCTGGGGGCAAGAGGTGGTGGGGAACTGTGCGGCACAGTGCTCTGAAGACAGGGATGGAGAAATGAATGCACAGATAGATGCAGGCTGTGACTGCTCTTGTGGCACCAGGAAGGGAGGGTGGGAGCTGACTGGGGTTTGTCAAGGCCAACATTGTGGAAAAATCAAGACCAAGAGAGAAGTGAAGATCCCCTCTCACACCTCAAGAAAGCTGGGCGCAGTGTGACTGTTCCTAAACCCTCTCAAATCTGGTTTCCCTCTGCATTAAAACACCTCTGCCCTGGGAAAGCCCTGTGCAACAGCTGTCTACAAGAGTGTTTGGTTTGTTTTAATCTTTCCTTTAACATAGAACAAAATCTTGGAAGACAGAATAGTCTACGAAAGACTTTGTTTGGAAGACAAAGTTGAGGCTGAGCTGAGACATAAATAAAAAATACGCATTTATTGTGCTATTTAGACAACACTAAAACTAGTTTTTGTTTGTTTGTTTGTTTGTTTGTTTTCCTCACTGCTCTAGCTTGTTAGTAATAGGCAATAAATTTTTTTGATCTTCATATACTCAGTCTGTCATAATGATGATTTTTGAGCAATCTCCTTCTTCTTATCTTAACCCTTGAGCTAATTTCATTGTATTTTCTTCCCCTTTGAGGACTGGGGGCCAAGGAGCCGTTATGGTGGACCTCAGATGTCCAGTTGGGTAAAACTGCCACATGTATTTATTCATTAATTTTCTTTCCCACTTCCTTTCTTACTACATTTTCCTTATCCCAACTCACAAGTCCTTGCATATATATATATATGCATATATACATATAATTACATATATTTACAGTTGTCTCCCCTGTCCCACAGGAGGTGAGGAGGTAAATGAACAGCTGTGTGGTGCTTGTCTGCCTGCAAGGTGTAGCCACACCACAGGGAAGCCTGAGAAGCAGAAAACCCCTAGACTAAATGTAAGAACCACTTAGCAATAACAAAAATGTTGGTGTGTTATCACTATTATTTCCATCACAAATGCAAAACAGAGCATCATGGGAACCTCTGTGAAGTAAATTAACTCTATCACAGCCAAAACACACACACACCAACAACCAAAAACAAAGGTAGACATAATTCAATATAAAAGACATGACATTCCTCTGCAGAACATGACAGTAATTCTGCCTCCACTGATGTCCACCTCAAAGTGGAAAGCTTTCAACCTATGGAAATTATATTTGTTTATCTTTCTCATTCCAAAGCAGATCCCAAGACCCCCAAAATATACCCTGATACCAGAAGGGATGATGATCATCTTTTCTAACATGAAACAACTTTCATTCATTTGCCCAGACTTCCCTTTCTTGTCAAAGGAGAGAAATCAGATGTCTCAACTCAGATGCCTTGGACTAACCTGCTTCTGCACCACCTTCAACTTTCAGAAAGGTTCCTCTAGGTGCAAGGTCACATTCCCCAGCCCCATTGGAGGGCTTCAGCTACCCCAAGAGGGCAGAGTCTCTCTCTGAATCAAGTATGGCAAATTCATTCAAGTTTGGCAACTGAATCAAGTATGCCAAATGCATGCCAAAAAGTTGGCTGTTCAGTAACAGCACATCTGGGAAGCTGTGGCCCTCTCTGTTTAGATAACTGAATCAACCCCTGCATGATGTCAGGCAAAAGTTGAACCAGATGGAATAATATGGAATAAGAAAGGACATTGTTGTGATTGGTGTGTAAGAAGTCTTCATCTTCACAATTTTGAAGATTGTCTACAAAACCATTCTCATGACTTCTTTCATAGACTGTGGAGAAGTAGTAGCAAATGATGATACTTTCCCTTTATGCAAATATAAATTTACCCTGACATTTCAAAAAATGCATTTCCTCCCAACACTTTGAATGGAGAAACTGTTCCAATGACATGTTTGTATTGGCATATTTCACACCTACATTCCATATCTAAATGGATCTGGGAGCAATAAAGTCTTGAGAGGTTGGATGGATCCTGCCTTTCCTTCTTTGCTCTGAAGCAATGGCTACAGCTGCTAGCAGTTTCCTCCTATCATCCCTGTTTATGACACTGACAAATTTTATGGGGTATCCAATAGCATAACACCATAGCTTTTCAAAAACCAGACCCCAGATCATACACAGAGGCCTGGTGCTTCTCAAAGTGGATTACTGCTTGTGCCAACACATCTGTGAGCTGCAACTGCCTCTCACAGAGAAAGCGTCCTCTGCAGAGGGAGATCATCACTTCCGCTGCTCATACAGCCTGGAATATCATTGGACTGCTTTGAAGGTGGCTTCTGTTTTGTCCAATGTAAACTAAAGCCCACCTGGGAGGTTTCTGCAGAGTTACTATCCATCTGTAACATTTTTAGCCATGATCTGAGTGCAGGAATGAAATGCGTCCTCAGCAAGTTTTCAGATGAACTGAACTGAGACACGCTACTGACTTCCTGGAGGGATGAGAAGCCTTGAAGAGAGGCCTAGATAGAATGGAGCATTAAGTGATCAGCAATGACGTGAATCACAGAGTGGTTTAGGTTGGAAGGGACCCCTAAAGATAATCCAGTCCAATCCCTCTGCCTAGCAGGATCACCTAGACAATGCCAGGTGCTGCACCTGGGATAAACTAATGCTGGACACAGGTCCAGCACAGACTGGGAGACAAGTGGCTAGAGAGAAGCTCAGCAGAAAGGGCTCTCAAGGTGCTGCTTGACAGCAGGCTCAACATCAGCCAGCAGGGTGCCCTGGCAGCCAAGAAGGCAAACTGCATTTTAGGATGCATTAAGCCCAGAATTCCCACATGGTCAAAAGAAGTAAGTCTTCTGCTATATTGAGCATTGGTGCAGCCTCCCCTTGAATCATGCATACAGTTCTGGGCTCCACAATAGAAGAAAGATGTGGAGTTGAAAGCATCCAGAGGAGGACAGCAAAGGTGGGCTGGAAGGCATGTCCTGTGAGGAGAGCCTGAGGACACCTGGGTTGTCTAGTCTGGAGAAAAGAAGGCTGAGGGTGACCTCACTGCTCCTGACAACTTCCAGAGAAGCAGAAGTGGAGAGGGAGGTGACAATCTTTTTTCTCCCTGGTAACTGACAGGATGTGTGGGAATGGCACATAGGGGATGGTCAGACTGAACATTGGGAAAGATTTCAGTACTGTTAGGGTGGTCAACTACTGGAGGAGGCTTCCCAGAGACATGGTTGATGTCCCAGGCCTGTCAGCGTTCAACAGGCAGTTGGACATTGCCCTCATACATAGTCTCTAACTTTTGGTTAGCCCTCAGTAGGTCTGGCAGCTGAACTGGATGACTTTTGAAGGTCCCTTCCAACTGAACTATTCTGTTTCATTTGACTGAATTTGTTGCTAGCCATTTAGATTCTATTATATAAAGCTCTACTGTCCCTAACCTGTGTCATGGTACGGCAGTTGTCCACTTCAGAGGCACAACTTGGGATCTGTCCTTGCTGAATATCAGGGAGTTTCAATTGGTCTCTCCTGCCTAAAAGCGGAAGAGGACAAGGTAATTCTTTGATGAATCTTCTCCCAGTAGGAGAAATGACACTGCTGTGTCTTTCCACATGGGGAATATCTCTCCCCAGCTGAGAGAGGGAACATCAGGGATTGCATCAGCATGATTCAAAATCAGTTCCCCTGGAGTTCCCTCGTGTCAAGAGCTCCCTGTGCTGCTGAGCTGGGCTGGGCTCCTGAGCCCAAGGGGAGCTGCTGGCAAGCACGCAGCACTGCAGAGAGACAGCTCTGCCCAGGAGCAGCTCCTCTGCACAGCACAGCAGGGTTGGGGGCACTGCCTGCAGGGGACAAGGGTGGCTGAGAGAAGGGAGGGAGATGTTAAAGGCAGTGTGGAGGGGGGAAGCTGAGAGCTCCCAAAGGGAGAAATCTTCACAGCTCTAACATGGAGCTCTAACATGGTAAGTGTCTGTGAGAGAGCAGGCAGATGCAGAATCCTAGAGGGTTCTTCTATAGCTGCCACTTCCCATGGCTGATAGGACATGTCACAGGGGCTGTGCTGGCTTCTCTACTGTGGAGGACAGGGATGTTCCCTGGATCAATGATTACCTACATAAGCTGTGGGTGGAAGAGGTCCCCCCAGCAGGGCAGGAAAGGGTCCTGCTGGTGGGAGTCTGCTTCCTGGGTGTCCTGGTTTCAATTAAGATAGAGTTAATTTTCCTCCTAGTAGCTTGTAGGGTGTTATGTTTTGGCTTAGGATGAGAAGAGTGCTGATACCATGCTGATGTTTTAATTGTTGCAGAGCAGTGCTTACACTAAGCCAAGGACTTTTCATCTTCTCACTCTGTCCTGCCAGCGGGCAGGCTGGGCATGCATCAGGAGCTGGGAGGGGACAGACCCAAGACAGCTGACCCAAACTAGTCAAAGGGGTATTCCATACCATCTGACATCATGCTGAACAATATATAGGGGTGGCTAGCGGGCGTGGGAAGGCTGGCTGCTCGGGGACAGGCTGAGCATCAGTCAACGGGTGGTGAGCAATTGCATTGTGCATCACTTGTTTCATACATATTATTATTCGCACTATTATTGTTATTATTATTAATTATTTTCCGTCTTAATAAACTGTCTTTATCTCAACTCACAGGCTTCATTTTCCTGTTTCTCTCCCCCATCCCAGAGTGGGAGGGGGGAGGATGAGAGAACAGTGGTGCTTAGCTGCCACCTGGGTTAAACCATAACACTGGAGCCGGCTGCTCACAGCTCAACAGAACCCCCAGGACATCTCTGGGGTAGGTTATTGATAGGGAAGACCAAGGCAGGGAATACCTGAAGGGAAGGCACTCTCAGAACTCTGCTTTCACTTTCCTGCCATGAGGGACAATTATGGAGATTATAAGGGACTTACCAGGTTTTTAGAAGGGACTGAAGATCCTAGAACATTACAGTGAAATAGATTTGTATGTCTGTGAAGAACCTCCTAATTTACCCTAACACCTGTACAGATTGCACAGGCTATGTCGGCAAAATGGGCACCTGAAATCCATTTCTGGTGCCCTTTACGAGACACTATGAAGCAGTACTGACTGCTCCTAAGTCCACCAAGGATTTGCCTGGTCCCTATTGTACTCTTCGACAGCAAAATCCAGAGTTCCAGGAAGGAGCACATCCTCCTCACAAGGGAGTGACACTGTGTCTTCCTGAGGAGCTTTCTTTGAAATATAACTTACGCTCAGAGAAGTCTAACTTGTCTCTCTCTTTTCTTCCATGGACAGCCAACCATACCCTGAGGCAGCAAATGTCCAACAGCAGCTTCCCCATCGAGTTCCTCCTCCTGCCATTCGCAGACACTTGGGAGCTGCAGCTTCTGCACTTTGGGCTCTTCCTGGGCATCTACCTGGCTGCCCTCCTGGGCAACGGCCTCATCCTCACAGCCGTAGCCTGCGACCACCGCCTCCACACCCCCATGTACTTTTTCCTCTTCAACCTCGCCCTCCTCGACCTGGGCACTATTACCACGACTGTCCCCAAATCCATGGCCAATTCCCTGTGGGACACCAGGACCATTTCCTATGCAGGTTGTGCTGCCCAGCTCTTTATGTTTGTCGCATTTATCACAGCAGAGTTTTATCTTCTCACCATCATGGCCTATGACCGCTACGTTGCAATCTGTAAACCTCTGCACTACGGGACAATAATGGACAGCAGAACTTGTGTCAACATGGCAGCAGCTACCTGGGGCAGCACTTTTCTCTATGCTGTGCTGCACACTGCCAATACCTTTTCCGTCCCCCTCTGCAAAGGGAATGCCCTAGACCAGTTCTTTTGTGAAATTCCCCAGATCCTCAAGCTCTCCTGCTCTGATGCCTACCTCAGAGAAGTTGCGTTCATTATCTTTTGCTTTTGTTCAGGTGTTGCGTGTTTTGTTTTCCTTGTGCTGTCCTATGTGCAGATCTTCAGGACCGTTCTGAGGATGCCCTCAGAGAAGGGCCGGCACAAAGCCTTTTCCACGTGCCTCCCTCACCTCGCTGTGGTCTCTGTGTTCATCAGCAATATCATGTTTGCCTATTTGAAGCCCCTCTCCATCTCTTCCTCCTCCCTGAATCTTTTGCTGGCAGTTCTGTACTCGGTGTTGCCTCCAGCAGTTAACCCCCTCATCTACAGCATGAGGAACAAGGAGCTCAAGGTTGCAGTTAGGAAACTGATTTGGGGGATGTTTTTCAGTACTCAGAAAATTTCTTTCCCTCTCCATAAATGAAAATTGTGTATCCCATTCCAGCCTTTTTTTTTTTTTTTTGCTTGTTTGTTTACTTGTTTGTTTTTATCATTATTATTTTTTTTTCTCTCCTTATTTCCATTGTGACGTCTTTGGCTTTTTGCATTTCCGCATAAATGTTGGGATTCCTCCCACTGCAATTAATGAGTGAAACTGCACTGTTTTATATGGATGCTTTATACATATTCATGTAACAGTAAGTCAGTGAAGACTCTCATAGCACCTTTGTAATAAACAAGATAACACAGGATATCATGGGATATCACACCGCTGGGGTATGATTCTTTGTTGTTTTTACCTAGCTATGCAGTTGAACTCCACCACAACCTCTCTCTCACTCACCCTCCTCAGAAGGGGAGGGGAAGAAGAAAGTATGCTGGAAAAAAAAAAAAAAAAAACGAGGGAAAGGAAAGGAAAGGAAAGGAAAGGAAAGGAAAGGAAAGGAAAGGAAAGGAAAGGAAAGGAAAGGAAAGGAAAGGAAAGGAAAGGAAAGGAAAGGAAAGGAAAGGAAAGGAAAGGAAAGGAAAGGAAAGGAAAGGAAAGGAAAGGAAAGGAAAGGAAGGAAAGGAAAGGAAAGGAAAGGAAAGGAAAGGAAAGGAAAGGAAAGGAAAGGAAAGGAAAGGAAAGGAAAGGAAAGGAAAGGAAAGAAAGGAAAGGAAAGGAAAGGAAAGGAAAGGAAAGGAAAGGAAAGGAAAGGAAAGGAAAGGAAAGGAAAGGAAAGGAAAGGAAAGAAAGAAAAGAAAAGAAAAGAAAAGAAAAGAAAAGAAAAGAAAAGAAAAGAAAAGAAAAGAAAAGAAAAGAAAAGAAAAGAAAAGAAAAGAAAAGAAAAGAAAAGAAAAGAAAAGAAAAGAAAAGAAAAGAAAAGAAAAGAAAAGAAAAGAAAAGAAAAGAAAAGAAAAGAAAAGAAAAGAAAAGAAAAGAAAAGAAAAGAAAAGAAAAGAAAAGATGGGTTGAGATAAGCGTAATTTAATTGATGGGAAAAGGAAGAGGGAAAAATAAAACAAAACAACAACAACAAGCAAACAAGCAAAGGTCGTGTGGAAGCATAGAACGAGAGGAAAGAAATTACTCTCTACTTCCCATCAACAAGTGATGCTTGACCATGTCCTTGAAGCAGGGCCTCAACACAGGTAGACATTATTTGGGAGGACAGACATTTTGACAACAACAGCCCACCCCTCCCCTCTTCTTCCTTTTTCTACCTCTTATTGCTGACTGTGACATCATATGGTATGGAATATCCCTTTGGTCATTTTAGGTCAGCTGCCCTGGTGATGTCCCTCCCCACTTTTTGCCCACCCCCAGACTGCTGGCTTTTGGGGGAGTTGGAGGGAGTCTTAATGCTGTTCAGTATTGCTCAGCAGTTGAAAAAGCACTGGTGTGATATCAGTGCCATTCTATCTAGTGCTCTATATGGGCTGCTGCAGGGAAAGTTAACTCCATCCCAGCCAGACCCAGCATAGATTCATTTCCCCCTTCATGAAGTACTTCAGCCTGGTCCAGCCCAGTGATCCAGACCTGGATGAGTCTGCTTCCCACCCTGACCAGCATGGCCATGCAGATTTATCCCACAGCACCACAGCCCATTTCCTCTGCACAGCAACACTGCCAGCTTGGGGACCACTTGTGGAGAGCACAGGGACGGCCATTCCCCACTGCCCAAGGGTATCTGATCTTTGAAATTTGACCAGCTCCATCCTTCTGTTGGCATCAGTGTCTATACTGAGGGAATGGCCACCAAAATAGTGAGTCACGGGCTCAGAGATTTTCAAAACCCAGCTGCAGAAAACATTGACTAACACAATCTACCTGTAAAGCTATCGGTGCTCAGAGAAGATGATGGTAATGGACACCTCCAGAGGTCCCTTTTGACTCAGGTGAGAAGGGGCTGGACTGTGCAGTCAGAGTGTATGACAATCCTGCGTTTTGAGGTCTTTCTGGTGTTTGTAATCCCTGCTCCTCAAGGTTACCCGGTGAGTGGGGTAATTCTCAAAATAAGGTTCCCAAAGGAACCTGGAGTATAGCTGGTACAAGGATACTACTGAAAACTTCTCGGAAACTCTATCAGGCATTCCAGAATAAAGAAATCACAAACTTGTGATCACAAACGAGGAGCTCGGCTCCAGGGCAGATGTGTTCTGTAGCGGAGAGGGTATCGAGGCAGGCAAGGCTCTTTCCTGCATTGAGGCCACTTGGGAGCCACCAGGACCCAGCATCCCTCATGAAGGAGGCTGATGAGGCATTGGCAGAGCCCACAGCAAACACCCCTCCCCCACCCCCAGTCAAAGCAAAGGCAGCCCTTAGGGAGCACGAGTGACCAGGAGTGTGCCAAGTAGGAAAGGCAAACAGTGTGGCATGGCAGTTTGCAGGGCAGTTCACACAGGCAGGGTGAGCAGGGAGGGCGTCCTCACTGCTCTTTCCCAACGGTGGTTGTGAACTGCTCGTGAAGAGCCCAGCCATGGTATCCACCCAGCAGAAAGTCATGGCCTCTGCAACTCTGGCAGCCTCTCCAGCCACAATTACCGATATGGCTACCTGGATAGAGGTCTTGGGAAACATGCAACCATACAGGTCTTTGGCTGCAAGGTGTGCCTGAATCTTCTGTTGGTGTCTTACAGCAGCAGTGGTGGGTATGGCTGTGGGAGGTGTGCACAGGCTGAAGAATTGCTCAGCCCGGTGGAGAAGCTTTGGGAGGAGGTGAACAGGCTGAGGAGCATCAGGCAGGTGGAGAGGGAAGCTGACTGGTGGAAGCATACTCTACCCTCCCTGAGACAGACTCATGAGCCAACCACAACACAAGTAACAAAGGTTCCTCTATCCCACCAGGCAGCCACTACATAAAAGACAAAAGTTCCCCCATCTCGCCAAGCAGGAGGAGGGGACCTAGGCCAAGGGAAGGAATGGAAGCAGGTTCCTGCTCAGGGTGGTAGGTGAGCCCTCTCCCTGCCCACCTCACCTTCCTGACTACCCATCTGTAACAGCTATGAAGCTCTAGAACATGGCAGTCAAAACAATGATGTAGACAAAAGCCCATCCCAGTTGGAAGGGGTGCCTAAGGCAAGGCAACCTACCCCTTGCAGGACTACATCTTCTGTCAAGAAAGAAAGAAGGGTTATCATCATGGGGACTCACTTCTGAAAGGGACGGATATGCCATCCAGACCCAACCCACAGGGAAGTCTGCTGCCTCCCTGTGGCTGAGGTAAAAGGTATTGCCAGGAAAGTCACTCATCTGGTACGGCTGTCTGACTACTACCCACTACTGTTTTTTTCAGGCTGGTAATGATGATGTAGCAAGGAGAAGTCTGAGATCAATCCAAAGGGACTTTAGAGCTTTGGGGAGACTGGTTAAAGAATATGGGGCACAGGTCATATTTGCCTCTTCCTTCCGATAGGAGGAAAATATGTTGACAGGCAGTCTCGGCTCATCAATACGTGGCTCCGAGACTGGTGCCACCAGCAGAACTTTGGGTTTGTTCATCACGGGAAGGTCTATGTGACACCAAACCTCCTGGCATGAGACGGGATGCACCTTTCTCAGAGGGGGAAAAGGATTTTTGCCCAGGAATTATTAGGGCTGATAGACAGGGCTTTAAACTAGAGTCAAAAGGGGAAAGGGATAAAACCAGGCATGTCAGTGATAAAATAAGGGATGGAGTGCCAGAATTAGAAGGAATGTGTGCTAGTGAGGTCCTTCGGGCTTCTCCACCAGGTTCTGCATGCTATGAGGTGCATTTGAAGTGCTTCTACACAAATGCACACAATATGAGGAATAAACTGGATGATCTAGAATTCTTGGCCCAATTCTGGAGCAATGATATCATCAGCATAAGCGAAACCTGGTGGGATGAGTCCTGTGAATGGTGTGTTGCAATAGATGGTTACAGGCTCCTCAGTAGGGACAGGCAGGGCAGGCAAGGCGGTGGGGTGGTGCTGTATGTAAAGGAAAGGCTGGACTGCATGGAGCTTGCAGTTGATGATGGCAATGTTGAGATCCTCTGGGTTAGGATTAAGGGAAAAACAAAGAGGATGTCATTGTGGGAGTTTATTACAGATAACCCAGCCAGGATGACAACACTAATTATTCTTTGAGGAACTAAGAAATACATTGAGATTGACTGTCCTTGTCCTTATAAAGGACTTCAACTTGCTTTGTTTTCTCCCCTTCTTCATAGGGAAGATGCTCCAGGCCCCATATCATCTTTGTGGCCCTCTGCTGGATTCTTTCCAGGAGATCCCTGCTTTTTTTTTTTTTTTTTACCGCGGAACCCAGAACTGTACACAGGATATCAGAAGTCAATAAGAAGCATAGAATCAGAGAACTTCTAGGTTGGAAGAGACCTCAAGATCATCGAGTCCAACCTCTGACCTAACACTAACAGTCCCCACTAAACAATATCCCTAAGCTCTACATCTAAACGTCTTTTAAAGACTTCCAGGGATGGTGACTCCACCACTTCCCTAGGCAGCCTGGCTCAATGGCTTGAGGTGCTCGCATAACCCTCACCTGGTGACATGAAGAGAAATCTGAGGTCACGGGTTCGAGACGCAGCATGGGGGTGCAACGTCCCTCCTTACTAAAAGGACTGTGGTGGTTTTACTCAGGTGGGCAGCCAAGCTCCACCACAACCGCTCTCTCACTCCCCCTCTCCTCAAAGAGGAAGGGGGAGAAAATACAACACAGAGAACTCGAGGTTTGAGATGAGAAAGGTTTAATTAAAGGGAAAGGGAATGGGGAGGAAAAACAGAGACATAAGAAACAATCAGTCTGCGCGGAAGCACAGAGAGAGAAAAAATTATTCTCTACTTCCCATCAGCAAGCGGTGTTCGGCCATGTCCTGGGAAGCAGGGCCTCAAACGCGTAGTGGTTGTTCAGGAGGAACAGCCCCCTCCCCCACGAGAGCCCCCCTTTTTATTGCTTAGTGTGACAGGTGTTATGGAATATCCCTTTGGTTGGTTTAGGTCAGCTGCCCCGGCAATGTCCCCTCCCCATCACTTGCCCATCCCCAGCCTGCTGGCTCTTGGGGGCTTGGAAGGAGTCCTGATGCTGTGCCAGCACTATGCAGCGATAGACACAACACTGGAGTGGTATCAGTGCTGTTCCAGCTACGAGTGCAGAGTACAGCACTGTGCAGGCTGCTGCAGGGAAAAGGTGACTCCAGCTCAGACAGACCCAACACAAGTGTCTAACAACCCTTTCGGTAAAGAAGTTCTTCCTAAGATCCAGCCTAAAACTCCCCTGGCGCAACTTAAGCCCATTCCCCCTCGTCCTGTCACCAGGCACGTGGGAGAACAGACCAACCTCCACCTATCTACAGCCTCCTTTAAGGTACCTGTAGAGAGTGATAAGGTCGCCCCTGAGCCTCCTTTTCTCCAGGCTGAACAAGCCCAGCTCCCTCAGCTGCTCCTTGTAGGACTTGTTCTCCAGACCCCTCACCGGCTTCGTTGCCCTTCTCTGGACCCGCTCGAGCACCTCGATGTCCTTCTTGTAGTGAGGGGCCCAAAACTGAACACAGTACTCGAGGTGTGGCCTCACCAGAGCTGAGTACAGGGGGACGATCACCTCCCTAGCTCTGCTGGTCACACTGTTTCTTATGCAAGCCAGGATGCTGTTGGCCTTCTTGGCCACCTGAGCACACTGCTGGCTCATATTCAGCCCACTATCAACCATCACTCCCAGGTCCTTCTCTGCCTGGCAGCTCTCCAACCACTCATCTCCCAGCCGGTAGCTCTGCTTGGGGTTATTGCATCCCAGGTGGAGGACCCGGCACTTGGCCTTGTTGAACTTCATGCAATTGACCTCAGCCCATCGGTGCAGCCTATCCAGATCCTCCTGCAGAGCCTTCCTACCCTCAAGCACATCGACACACGCGCATAACTTGGTGTCATCTGCAAACTTACTGAGGGTGCACTCGATGCCCTCGTCCAGATCATCGATGAAGATATTAAAGAGGACCGGCCCCAGCACCGAGCCCTGGGGAACACCACTAGTGACTGGCCTCCAACTGGACTTGACTCCATTTACCACGACTCTTTGGGCCCGGCTATCCAGCCAGTTTCTAACCCAACGAAGCGTGCGCCAGTCCAAGCCAAGAGCAGCCAGTTTCTTGAGGAGAATGCTGTGGGAGACGGTGTCAAAAGCCTTACTGAAGTCAAGGTAGACCACATCCACAGCCTTTCCCTCATCCACCCAGCACGTCACTTTGTCATAGAAGGAGATCAGGTTCGTCAAGCAGGATCTGTCTTTTATAAACCCACACTGACTGGGCCTAATCGCCTGCTTGCCCTGCAAGTGCTGCGTGATGACTCTCAAGAGAATCTGCTCCATGAGCTTCCCTGGCACTGAGGTCAAACTGACAGGCCTGTAGTTCCCCGGGTCTGCCCTCCGGCCCTTCTTGTAGATGGCGTCACATTTGCTAGCTGCCGGTCAACTGGGACCTCCCCCGATAGCCAGGACTGTTGATAAATGATGGTAAGAGGCTTGGCCAGCTCCTCTGCCAATTCTCTCAGTACCCTTGGGTGGATCCCATCCGGCCCCATTGACTTGTGCACATCCAAGTGCCGTAGCAGGTCACCAACCATTTCTTCGTGGATAGTGAGGGCCACATCCTGCTACCCATCCCCTTCCACCAGCTCAGGGTACTGGGTATCCAGAGAACAACCGTTATTGCCGCTAAAGACTGAGGCGAAGAAGGCATTGAGCACCTCCGCCTTTTCCTCATCTCTTGTAACTAAGTTTCCCCCCGCATCCAGTAAAGGATGGAGATTCTCCTTAGTCCTCCTTTTTGTGTTGATCTATTTATAAAAACGTTTTTTGTTATCTTTAACAGCAGTAGCCAGATTGAGCTCCAGGTGAGCTTTGGCCTTCCTAATTTTGTCCCTGCACAGCCTCACAACATCCTTATAGTCCTCCCTAGTGGCCTGCCCACTTTTCCAGAGATTATAAACCCTCTTTTTTCTCCTAAGATCAAGCCACAATTCTCTGTTCAGCCAGGCTGGTCATCTTCCCCGCCAGCTCGTCTTTGGGCACGTGGGGACAGACCGTTCCTGCGCCATTAAGACTTCCCTCTTGAAGAGCACCCAGCCTTCCTGGACTCCTCTGCCCTTCAGAACCGCCTCCCAAGGGACTCTACCAACCAGTGTCCTGAGCAGCTCAAAGTCAGCCCTATGGAAGTCCCATGCAGCGGTTTTACTGGTCCCCTTCCTGGCCTCGCCAAGAATAGTGAACTCTACCATTGCGTGGTCACTCTGCCCAAGACAGCTCCCGACAATCACATCCTCCACCAGTCCTCCTCTGTTTGTGAAGAGAAGGTCTAGCGGGACACCACCCCTGGTAGGTTCACTAACCAGCTGCGTCAGGAAGCTATCTTCCACGCTCTCCAGAAACCTCTTAGACTGCTTTCTCAGGGCTGTGTTGTGCTTCCAGGATATGTCAGGGAAGTTGAAGTCCCCCACGAGTACAAGAGCTGACGATTTCGCAACTTCTGTCAGCTGCCTGTAGAACTCCTCATCCGTCTCCTCATCCTGGTTCGGCGGTCTATAGCAGACCCCATCCAGGACACTAGCCTTGTTGTCCCTGCCGATCCTAACCCAAATGAACTTGGCCTTGTCGTTCCCAGCCTCGAGTTCTACAACATCGAAAGACTCTCTAATATAGAGAGCCACACCACCACCCCTTCTGTGCTGCCTGTCCCTTCTGAAGAGCTTATAGCCAGGCATTGCAGCACTCCAGTCATGAGACTGGTCCCACCACGTCTCCGTGATGGCAACCAAGTCGTAGCCTGCCTGCCGCACGATGGCTTCCAGCTCCTCCTGTTTGTTTCCCATGCTGCGTGCATTGGTGTAGATGCACTTCAGCTGGGCCATTGCCTTACCTTCAGCTGGGCCTTGCCATTTTTCCCCGTGGCACAGCTCCAACAATCCTTGCTTCAGCCCCATCCCCCTTCTTACTTAGTTTAAAGCCCTCTCAATGAGCCCTGCCAGCTCCTGGCCCAGGATCCTTTTTCCCCTAAAAGATAGGGACCCATCTGCTGCCATCAGGCCAGGTGCCAAGTAAAGTGCCCCATGGTCGATAAACCCAAGATTTCTGCATTGGCACCAGCCCCTAAGCTACGTGTTTAACAGGTGGACTTTCCGCATCCTCTCTGTACCCCTCCCTGCCACTGTAGGGATGGACGAAAACACCACCTGCACTCCCGCTCCATCCACTAACCGACCCAGCCCCCTAAAGTCTCGTTTGATAGCCGTCAGGCTTCTCTCTTCAATGTTGTCACTGCCTGCCTGGACTATCAAAAGAGGATAATAATCAGAGGGGTGTACCAGGTTGGGAAGCTTCCTGGCAACGTCCCTGACCCTGGCCTCAGGGGGGCAGCAGACTTTCCTACGGGTAGGGTCAGGCCGACAGATAGGGCCCTCTGTTCCCCTAAGAAGAGAGTCTCCCACAACAATAACCCTTCTGTCTTTCTTGGTGGAGGCAGTCCTGAGGCGTGGAGTCGACCTTCTTGCCCTAGGCATCCTCCTGGGAACACTTGCTACCTCTTCCTCAGCTACAGGTCTGTCGAGCTCCAGGGCCTCAAACCTGTTGCGTAAGGGCACCTGGGAAGGTGGGGCCGGAAGGGGAGGGCATCGCCTGCGATGTCAGGCAGGGACCTGTTTCCATTCCTCCTCAACTCCCAGATCCCCTCCCTCTGCCAGACGGCAACAGGGCAGGGGGTCCACCCCCATTTGGGGTGTCTCACCTCGATACCTCTCCTTGAGGCCCTTCAGGGAGTTGCTCCACTAGTCTATCTCCCGCTCACACTCCCTGATATCCCTCAGCCTCTCCACCTCCTCCTTGAGCTCCGCCACCATGCGGACCAGGTCATCCACCTGCTCGCACCTCACGCACGCAGTTTCTCTTCCTCCCGCTGATGGCAGCAACAGGCTCAGACACTCCTTGCATCCGGTGACCTGAACTGCTGCGTTTTTTAATGGGCAGTCGGCCTGGGTGTGTACCGACTTCCTGGAGAGCGCACCGTGCCTGGTGGAGACCGTTGTCACTTAGCTAACATCTGTCATTAAGGAGGTATTCGTATGGGCAGGGGGAGTGCTCTGCCCTTCCTGCTCTCCCTGCCTGCGCGAACTGCCCCACTAACTGCCGCACCACGCCCTTCTGAAGCGTCATGCCCTGTTTGCCCATCCTGTTCGCTGTGCTCCCTAGGGGCAGCTTTTGAACGGCTGGGGAGGGGGAGCTGCTGGTTCCACCTACGCCTCATCAGCCTCCCTCATGAGGGCTGCCGGGTCCTGGCGGCTCCCTCAAGTAGGCTCAATGCTGGAAAAATTAGCCCTGCCTGGCCTGATCCCCCACTCCGCTGCAGAACGCGTCTGCCCCGGAGCCGATCGCCTAGGCAAATGATGGGGCATAAGGGCCAGCTTGGCTGACCAGGAATCTTATTCTGGAGTTTAGGCATAAAAAGAAATTGTATGGGTGCTGGAAACATGGTCAGGCAATGTGAAAGGACTGCAGGGACGCTGTTCATGTTTGTAGGGAGAAAATACATGCAGCCAAAGCCCAATTAGAGTTGAAGCTGGCCAGGTCTGTGGGCGACAATAAAAAGTTTTATTTTAAATATGTGAAAAAGGAGGACCAGAGAAAACAAAGGTCCGCTACCTGATTGGGAAGGTCACCTCACAGACAAGGACATTGTCGTGGTTTAACCCGACCGGCAGCTAAACACCACGCAGCCGTTCGCTCACCCTCCCCCCTCCCTCTCTGGGACGGGGGAGAGAAATGGAAAGTGAAGCCCGTGAGTTGAGATAAAGACAGTTTAATAAGACAGGAAAAAAAAAAAAAAAACAAAAATAATAATAACAATAATAATAATGATGATACAATGGTGATAATACGAAAGTAATAATAGTATGTACAAATAAGTGATGCACAATGCAATTGCTCACCACCCGCTGACCGATGCCCAGCCTAACCCCGAGCAGTCCGGCCCCCTCCCCCCGGCTAGCCACCCCTATATATTGTTTAGCATGACGTCAGATGGTATGGAATACCCCTTTGGCTAGTTTGGGTCACCTGTCCTGGGTCTGTCCCCTCCCAGCTCTTACTGCACCCCCCAGCCTGCCCGTTGGCAGGACAGAGCAAAGGCTGAGATGTCCTTGGCTTAGTATAAGCACTGCTCTGCAACAATTAAAGCATCGGGGTGTTATCAGCACTCTTCTCATTCTAAGCCAAAACACAGCATTCCACCAGCTACTAGGAAGAAAATTAATTCTGTGCTAACTGAAACCAGGACATCTATCCACCCCTTATTCCATACCATTTATGTCATGCTCAGGTTACACTCTTTTCCATACATTCTAATTAGTCACCTATAGTAATCATGGTAGTGATAACATACAGTATAATATACTATTTAACATGGTGCAATTCAGTTCATGGGCTATTCTCACCCAGTATTAAATCTCCTTGAGGTACACACCGGACCTCTCCGTTCTTTTGCATCACCCACCAAGTATATCCAGGTCCCTGAGCGAAAACAATTCCACGAATAGGTTTGCCTTTTCCTGAGGCAGGAGTAGCCCAGACTGTTTTACCCAGCATATTTTTTACATGCACTACAGGAACTTTATCCCCATCTACAGTACGTAACAGGTTTGATTGGGCAGGTCCAGCTCGGTTGGTAGATCCCCTAGTATTGACTAACCAGGTGGCCTTTGCCAAATGCGTATCCCAGTTTTTGAACGTCCCAGCGCCCATTGCTTTCAAGGTAGTCTTTAACAGGCCATTGTATCGTTCAACTTTCCCGGAAGCTGGTGCATGATAGGGGATGTGATACACCCATTCAATACCATGTTCTTTGGCCCAAGTGTCTATAAGGTTGTTTCGGAAGTGAGTCCCATTGTCTGATTCTATTCTTTCTGGGGTGCCATGTCGCCATAGGACTTGCTTTTCAAGGCCCAGGATGGTGTTCCGGGCGGTAGCATGAGGCACAGGATATGTTTCCAGCCATCCGGTGGTTACTTCCACCATTGTAAGTACGTGGCGCTTGCCATTGCGAGTTTGAGGGAGTGTGATGTAATCAATCTGCCAGGCCTCTCCATATTTATATTTCAGCCATCGTCCTCCATACCAAAGAGGCTTTGACCGTTTGGCTTGCTTGATTGCAGCACATGTTTCACAGTCATGAATAACCTGTGCTATAGCGTCCATGGTCAAGTCCACCCCTCGATCACGAGCCCATCTGTATGTTGCATCTCTACCTTGATGGCCTGAGGTGTCATGGGCCCATCGGGCTATAAATAATTCACCTTTATGCTGCCAATCCAGGTCCACCTGAGCTACTTCAATCTTAGCAGCCTGATCCACCTGCTGGTTGTTTTGATGTTCTTCAGTAGCCCGATTCTTGGGCACATGAGCATCTACGTGGCGTACTTTCACAGCCAGGTTCTCTACCCGAGCAGCAATATCTTGCCACAATGCAGCAGCCCAGATAGGTTTGCCCCTACGCTGCCAGTTGTTTTGCTTCCATTGCTGTAACCATCCCCACAGGGCATTTGCTACCATCCATGAATCGGTGTAGAGATAGAGAACTGGCCATTTTTCTCGTTCAGCAATGTCTAAAGCCAGCTGAATGGCTTTCACTTCTGCAAACTGACTCGATTCACCTTCTCCCTCAGCAGCTTCTGCAACTCGTCGCGTAGGACTCCATACAGCAGCCTTCCATCTCCGATGCTTCCCCACAATACGACAGGACCCATCAGTGAACAGGGCATATTTCTTTTCATTCTCTGGCAACTGGTTGTACAGTGGGGCTTCTTCAGCACGACCCACCTCCTCCTCTGATGATATCCCAAAGTATTTGCCTTCTGGCCAGTCCATGATCACTTCCAATATTCCTGGGCGACTGGGGTTTCCTATTCGAGCCCGCTGAGTAATCAGTGCAACCCACTTGCTCCATGTAGCATCAGTTGCATGATGCGTAGAGGGGACCCTTCCCTTGAACATCCAGCCTAGTACCGGTAATCGGGGTGCTAGGAGGAGCTGCGCTTCAGTACCGACCACCTCCGAAGCAGATCGAACTCCTTCATATGCTGCCAATATCTCCTTTTCAGTTGGAGTATAGCGGGCCTCAGATCCTCTGTATCCCCGACTCCAAAACCCCAGAGGCCGACCTCGAGTTTCCCCAGGTTCTTTCTGCCAGAGGCTCCAGGTGGGGCCGTTCTCCCCGGCTGCAGTGTAGAGCACATTCTTTACATCTGGTCCTGTTCGAACTGGCCCAAGGGCTACTGCATGGACTATTTCCTGCTTGATTTGTTCAAAGGCTTGTCGTTGTTCAGGGCCCCATTCAAACTCATTCTTCTTACGAGTTACTTGGTAGAGTGGGTTTACAATCAGACTGTAATTTGGGATGTGCATTCTCCAAAAGCCCACAACACCTAGGAAAGTCTGTGTTTCTTTTTTGTTAGTTGGTGGAGACATAGCTGTTATTTTGTTGATCACATCCATTGGGATTTGACGACGTCCATCTTGCCATTTTATTCCTAAAAACTGGATCTCCCGTGCAGGTCCTTTGACTTTATTTTGTTTTATGGCAAAACCGGCTTTCAGAAGGATTTGGACTATTTTCTTCCCTTTCTCGAAAACTTCCTCTGCTGTGTCACCCCACACAATAATGTCATCGATGTACTGCAGGTGTTCAGGAGCTTCCCCCTGCTCTAGTGCAGACTGGATCAGCCCATGGCAAATGGTAGGGCTGTGTTTCCACCCCTGGGGCAGCCTATTCCAAGTATATTGGACTCCCCTCCAAGTGAAGGCAAATTGTGGCCTGCACTCTGCTGCTAGAGGGATGGAGAAAAATGCATTAGCGATATCAATTGTGGCGTACCACTTGGCTGCCTTCGATTCAAGTTCATACTGAAGTTCCAGCATGTCCGGCACTGCAGCACTCAGTGGTGGCGTGACTTCGTTCAGGCCGCGATAGTCCACTGTTAGTCTCCACTCGCCATTAGACTTTCGCACTGGCCATATGGGACTATTGAAAGGTGAATGAGTCTTGCTGATCACTCCTTGGCTCTCCAATTGACGAATTAGCTTATGGATGGGAATCAGGGAGTCTCGGTTGGTGCGATATTGCCGCCGGTGCACAGTTGTGGTAGCAATTGGCACTTGCTGTTCTTCGACCCTCAGCAACCCCACAACAGAGGGGTCCTCTGAGAGACCAGGCAAGGTAGATAATTGTTTAATGCCCTCTGTCTCTAAGGCAGCAATACCAAAAGCCCACCGGAACCCTTTTGGGTCCTTGCAGTATCCTCTTCTAAGATAGTCTATGCCAAGGATACATGGAGCATCCGGACCAGTCACAATGCGGTGCTTTTCCCACTCATTCCCAGTCAGACTCACTTCAGCCTCCAATACAGTCAACTGCTGAGATCCCCCTGTCACTCCACAAATATAGATGGGCTCTGGTCCTTTATAGCTCGATGGCATTATAGTACATTGTGCACCGGTGTCTACTAAAGCCTTATACTTCTGTGCGCGTGATGTGCCAGGCCATCGAATCCACACAGTCCAATAAACTCGATTGTCCCTTTCCTCCCCCTGGCTGGAGGCAGGGCCCCCCTAATCCTGGTCAGAATCTTCCTCGTTTCTGTGTTTGAAGGACTGTCTGCTGGAAGTTGGAGCAGCAAACTTTTCGGAGAATCCCTTTTTCCTGATTGTTTTCTTTTGCAACTCACGTACCCGTGCCTCTAGGGTCGCGGTAGATTTTCCATCCCACTTTCTCATGTCCTCTCCATGGTCTCGTAAGTAAAACCACAGGGTGGCACGGGGTGAGTACCCACCATATCGTCTTCCTTGTGTGGGTGAACGCCTACCCCTGACAGCTGAGACACTGCTTTGTACAGGTGCGAAGGAGAATAATCTCTCTTCAAGTTGGTGAACCTTTTCAGAAAGTTTCTCCCAAGTGTTCTCCTTTGGTCGGTGGGCACTGGTTGGTTCAGGTGGGGAGGACAATAGATTCTCTTCAAGTTGGTGAACCTTTTCAGAAAGTTTCTCCACAGCTGAGACGCAGGCCTGTAAGGAAGAGGAGAGACTTTCTTCGTACTGCCGGAGTTGTTTAGCCGCTTCACCCACTGTGGGTTCCTCATCCTCTTTCCAGGCCATTATTGCCAATGAGCTGGCATATGATGATGGTGCACTCCGTACAAACTTCCGCCACATGGGTCGTGTACACTTGACTTCATCTGGATCTGTGGATGTTTGTTTGAGGTCTGGATCCTCATAAATCACTTCCCGTACGGCTAATTCCCTCAGGTACTGGATTCCCTTCTCCATAGTGGTCCACTTGCCTGGTAGACATAAAATATCTTCCTTGAAGGGATACCTTTCCCTCACAGCTGAGAGGAGACGCCTCCAGAGGCTGGTGGGTCGTGCTCCATCTGCAATTGCTTTGTCAATGCCGGCGTCTCGAGCAAGGGATCCCAGCCGCTTGGCTTCCCTGCCGTCTAATTCCACACAATTGGCTCCAGAGTCCCAGCACCGGAGCAGCCAGGTGACAAGCTGCTCACCTATACAGCGACCAAAATCTTTTCGCACATCTCGTAGCTCGCGCTCGTTTAGGCTTCGGGTAGTTACTGTTGCTCTTTCGGCATCCTCATCTTCCTCCTCCTGAATCCTTGACGGCCCAGCGTCGTCATCATCTTCGTCATCTCTATACTTAGTTTTGGCAGAAGCCTTACCTGGATTGGCAGAAGACTCTCTGCGTTCTAAACGACTTGAATTTCTATACCATATTTTCACCTTCTCTACAGGGGCAGCTTGCACTGCTACTGCTCGTTTCTCTGACTTTGTTACAGGGTCTGCCACAGGGGTTGGAATGCCCTCTGCAGGGTCAACTTGCACTGCTACAGCTCGTTTCTCTGACACGGCCACAGGAGCTGGAGCGGCTACAGGAGCTGGAGCAGTTGCAGGAACCGGAGCTGTAGCGGCTACAGGAGCTGGAGCTGGAGCTGGAGCAGTTGCAGGAGCTGGGACTGGAGCAGCAGTAGGAGCTGGAGCTGGAGCGGCTTCAGGAGCTGGAGCTGGAGCGGCTTCAGGAGCTGGGACTGGAGCAGTTGCAGGAACTGGGACTGGAGTAGCGGCGGAGCGAGAGCTGGGACTGGAGCGGCTGCAGGAGCTGGGACTGGAGCGGCTGCAGGAGCTGGGACTGGAGCGGCTGCAGGAGCTGGGACTGGAGCGGCTGCAGGAGCTGGAGCTGGAGCAGCTTCAGGAGCTGGGACTGGAGCAGTTGCAGGAGCTGGAGCTGGAGCGGCTGCAGGAGCTGGGACTGGAGCGGCTGCAGGAGCTGGGACTGGAGCGGCTGCAGGAGCTGGGACTGGAGCGGCTGCAGGAGCTGGGACTGGAGCGGCTGCAGAATCCACCGTAGGGGTCACAGTGGCCGTTGGATCTGTCACAGGGTTTGGAGTGGCCGCAGGGTCTGTCACTAAGTTGACAGCAGTATCAATGGCAGCTCGATAGGCATGAGCCAGGCCCCAGCACGTTACAATGATTTGTGTTACTTTGGAACTGCCAGAATCATTACACCTTTTTTTCAAGCATTCTGCCAGTTTTTGAGGATTTTGCCATTGTTCAGGGGTGAATTTCCAACACACTGGGGGTGCCAACTGCTCTAGATGCCTGCCCATATCCACCCATACTCCCTGCCACCCACAACTATACTGCCTCCGGGCAGATCTCCGGATGAGCTTCATAAGTAGTTGTTTAACTTTAAGCAGAATCTGAAGTGCATTCATGAGGCAGAACAACAAGACTATGGTATTCTGAGTATTCCAGAAATATTCAATATCTTGGAGAGCTATTGTGACAAGCTCAGGGGATAAGAGGGTGGTGAAGGAGGAAGGCAGAGTGACCCAGGAGGATACAGGGGTGGTGAAGGAGAAAGGGAGAGTAAGCAAGTAAGGAAAAATATCCTCCCCTTTCCCCTCCACAGATTGACTCTCTAATGGAGAAAAACAATAGGTATAATTGCTAATAGTTCCCAAGATGCTGTTTCCAAAGTACAGAGTCCACGATGTTACTGAGTATAAATACCAAGTTAGAGTCATGACCAGATATCTTATCGTCTCATAAGCCATTGCTATAACACTTAGTACCATAATGGTCTGAAACCAGGGCCCGGAGAGGAGAAACAACACTACAGAGAGCAAATACGGAAAATAATGTACTATAATACTCAATTTGGAAAACAGGCGCAGCAGAGTTGTGATTAAAGCAATCAGCATCATGACAAGTGACTATTAAGCAGGTCTAATCCTTACACCAATTTTAGTTTAACACACTCTGATCAGATCTGCCGTTATCTCAACCTTTCGGGCCCCACGTTGGGCGCCAAAAAGACTGTCGTGGTTTAACCCGACCGGCAGCTAAACACCACGCAGCCGTTCGCTCACCCTCCCCCCTCCCTCTCTGGGACGGGGGAGAGAAATGGAAAGTGAAGCCCGTGAGTTGAGATAAAGACAGTTTAATAAGACAGGAAAAAAAAAAAAAAAAAAAAAATAATAATAACAATAATAATAATGATGATACAATGGTGATAATACGAAAGTAATAATAGTATGTACAAATAAGTGATGCACAATGCAATTGCTCACCACCCGCTGACCGATGCCCAGCCTAACCCCGAGCAGTCCGGCCCCCTCCCCCCGGCTAGCCACCCCTATATATTGTTTAGCATGACGTCAGATGGTATGGAATACCCCTTTGGCTAGTTTGGGTCACCTGTCCTGGGTCTGTCCCCTCCCAGCTCTTACTGCACCCCCCAGCCTGCCCGTTGGCAGGACAGAGCAAAGGCTGAGATGTCCTTGGCTTAGTATAAGCACTGCTCTGCAACAATTAAAGCATCGGGGTGTTATCAGCACTCTTCTCATTCTAAGCCAAAACACAGCATTCCACCAGCTACTAGGAAGAAAATTAATTCTGTGCTAACTGAAACCAGGACAGACATAGGCAAAGCAGAGACATTTAATGCCTTCTTTGCCTCCATTTTCAACGCCAAGGGTGGGTTTCGGGACTCCAGGTGCTGCGAGGACTGTAACAGTAGGAATGATAAACTCCCAACTGACCCTGAATGTGAGTGTGATTTGCTGCACCACATGGATCCATACAAGTCCATGGGTCCAAACCGGATTCATCCCAGAGTGCTCAGAGAGCTGGCTGACATCATCACAGGACTTCTCTCAATTATTTTAAAACAGTCTTGGGAATCTGCAGAGGTCCTAGTTGGCAAATGTTGTGCCAGTTTCAAGAAGGACAAGATCCTGCTAACTACAGGCCTGTTAGTCTCATGTCAATGCTTGGTAAAATTATGGAGAAGATTGTCCTTGTAGATACTGAAACGTGCTTGGGGGACAATGTAGTCATTGGTCTTAGTCAACATGGGTTCACGGAAGGTAGGTCCTGTTTGACAAATTTGATTTTCTTTTATGACAAGATCACCCATATAGTTGATCAAGGGAAGCCAGCTGATGTGATCTTTTTGGATTTCAGTAAAGCTTTTGACACAGTTTCACAAAGGATCCTACTGAACAAAATATCCAGCATATAGCTGGACAAAAATATCATACGTTGGGTGAATAACCAGCAGATGGGTAGGACTCCAAGGGTTGAGGTAAATGGGTCTGCATCAGGCTGGTGGGCAGTCACCAGTGGGGTACCTCAAGGCTCCATTTTAGGTCCAGTCCTCTTCAGTGTTTTTGTAAATGATTTGGATGTAGGACTAGGAGGTGTTCTGAGCAAATTTGCTGGCGACACCAAACTTGGAGGAGTTGTGGACTCTGATGAGGGTGGAAAGGCCTTGCAGAGAGATCTGGACAGAATGGAGAGCTGGGCAGAGCAGCCCTGCAGAGAGGGATCTGGGGGTTGTGGTTGACAGCAAGCTGAATATGAGCCAGAAGTGTGCCCTGCCAGCCAGGAGGGCCAACCATATCCAGGGGTGCATAAAGCACGGCATTGCTAGTTGGTCAAGGGAAGTGATTGTCCCACTCTATTCTGCACTTGTTCAGCCTCACCCTGAGTACTGTGTGCAGTTCTGGGCACCACAGTACAAATAGGATGTGAAACTGTTGGAGAGTGTCCAGAGGAGGTCTACAAAGATGGTGAAGGGCCTAGAGGGGAAGATGTATGGGGAGTGGCTGAGGTCTCTGGGCCTGTTCAGCCTGGAAAACAAGAGGCTGAGAGGAGACCTCATTGTAGTCTGTCTTCCTCATGAGGGGGAGTGGAGGGGCAGGCACCGATCTACTCTGTTTGGTGATCAGTGATAGGACCTGAGGGAATAGTGTCAAGCTACAACAGGGGAGGTCCAGACTGCATATCAGTAAAAGGTTCTTCAATGAGAGGGTTGTCACGTACTGGAACAGGCTTCCCAAGGTCGTAGTCATGGCACCAAGCCTGTTGGAGTTCAAGAAGTATTTGAAATGTGCTCTTAGTCATATGGTCTGAATTTTTGGATAGACTTGTGTGGAGTCAGGAGTTGGGCTCAATGATCCTTATGGGTCCCTTCCACCTTGGGATATTCTATGATTCTATTATTCTATGATCATTTTCTCTGAGCAGTGATAGTTTTACAGGTAGATCAGGTTAGTCAGTGCTTTCTAGCCCATGACCCAACACTGATCCACTGTCTTGGTGGCTGCTCCCCCAGTATAGACACTGATGCCAGCAGAAGGATGGAGCTGGTCAAATTTCAAAAATCAGCTCCCCTTGGCGGTGGGGAATGGCCATCTCCATGCTCCCCACAAGCTGTCCCTCAAGCTGGCAGTGCTGCTGTGCAGAGGAAATGGGCTGTAGTGTTGTACCAAACAGAGGTACTTCATGAAAGGGGAAATGAATAACTCCTCAGATTCCCTTCCCTCTGCCTTCTGGGTGCCCACTCTCTTCTCTGAGACTTCAGGGTTGCAGGTTCCCTGTGAATACCTGGCTTTAGTTCTTTCCCTGTGGCTGAGAGCACAGTGGGAGATCTCACTTTCAAAGGGGCTTAAGTCATGGCTCATACCAGGCTCTGCTGTCCCTGGAAGTACCCTGGCCTCCGCAGGCAGCTCCAGATGCCTCTCCTGAAGGACATCATCTATGGCTCAGATGTAGGAACAGCCCTGGTTATGTAATGCAGTGACCATTCACTGCCTCTGTTGTCAGTAGACATCCATGGGTAAGTCTTAAATCTAGCCCTTGGTCTCTGAAAGATCACAAATGTGATAATGATCCATTTCCTCCTGAACCAAAAGAGGAACAGACTCTTATGAGCAGCAATTATTTGGGCCTTGGCATTGGTTTGGTAAAGACAGCTCAGGCTCAGGCTTTGAGCATAGCATTGGGGTGTTTCCATTTTAGTACAGCAATGTTATGAGAGTCTTCACTGACTCCCTCACAGTGTTAAATGCACATTTATACAGCTTTCATATGTGAGCAAACAGGTTCGTGGATTCATAGCAATTTGGGGAATCTAAATATTCAAATATTTATGCAGGGATGCAAGGAGCACAAACAGCCATAATGACTAGATATATTTATGTGTGTGTGTGTGTGTGTATAATGAGAACAACAAAAACACAAAAACATGCCTGGAAGAGGATTACTGACGTTCATTTGTGGAGAGTGAAGGGATCTTTATAAGAACTGAAAAACATCCACCAAATCACTTTCCTAACTGCAACCTTCAGCTCCTGGTTCCTCATGCTGTAGATGAGGGGGTTCACTGCTGGAGGCACCACCGAGTACAAAACTGCTAGCAAAAGGTCGAGGGATGGGAAAGAAATGGAGGAGGGCTTCAGGTAGGTAAAAGTGGCAGTACTAACAAACAAGGAGACCACGGCCAGGTGAGGGAGGCACGTGGAAAAAGCTTTGTGCCGTCCTTGATGGGAGGGCATCCTAATCACAGCCCTGAAGATCTGCACATAAGACAGCACAAGGAAAACAAAACACCCAGATGCTATAGTGACACTAATAATAAGAAGCCCAACTTCTCTTAGGTAGGTGTCTGAGCAGGAGAGCTTGAGGATCTGGGGAATTTCACAGAAGAACTGGTCCAGGGCATTGCCTTGGCAGAGGGGAAGGGAAAAGGTATTGGCAGTGTGCAGCACAGCATAGAGAAAAGTACTGCCCCAGGCAGCTGCTGCCACATTGACACAAGTTCTGTTGTCCATTATTGTCCCATAGTGTAGGGGTTTGCAGATGGCAATGTAGCGGTCATAGGCCATGATGGTAAGAAGATAAAACTCTGTTGCAACAAAGACAACAAACATAAAGACCTGGGTAGCACAGCCTGCATAGGAAATGGCCCTGGTGTCCCATAGGGAATTGGCCATGGATTTGGGGACAGTCGTGGTAATAGTTCCAAGGTCAATCAAAGAGAGGTTGAGGAGGAAGAAGTACATGGGGGTGTGGAGGCGGTGGTCGCAGGCTATGGCTGTTAAGATGAGGCCGTTGCCCAGGAGGGCAGCCAGGTAGATGCCCAGGAAGAGCCCAAAGTGCAGGAGCTGCAGCTCGCGAGTGTCTGCGAATGGCAGGAGGAGGAACTCTGTTGGGAAGGTTCTGTTGGACATTTGCTGCATCTGGCCATGTGCACCTGTCACTAGAGGAAAAGACAATGACAAGGCAGAATTCTCTGAGCAAAACTCACACCTTCTCTCACAAAAATCACCATTCCCTGAGTTGAATGAGTCAGCTTGTTATCCAACCCACCCAACTGAATGACAGCATGCCTGACAGGTTATAATAGAGTTTGGACACCTTGTTCCCAAGAAGAAATGCTCAGAGCAGTACCCAGCACTCCGTGTCAGAACAGATGTTTACACGCACTTGCTTCCCAGACAAAGGAAGTAGGAGAGCCACGTACAGGTGGAGAAATGAGAATGAATACCACAATGCTCCAACCAGCTGACAGAGAGAAAAGCAGATGGGCATGCAGTGAAACCTACACCCTATCAAGCTTGCATGCCACCTAGAGACATGACACTGCAGGGCAGGTACTCTTAGCCTCATCATTGTGTATCATCTTGCAGGACACAGGCTCCTTTCTTCCTCTGGAGGTCCAGCTGAGGAGATGGTGGTTCATGCACTAAATCCCCAGGCGCTGAGACTGGCTGATGTACTGGGTGGCAGAGGAGAGCAGGGGGTTGCTGCAGAGAAGGTGCCTGCACTGCAGGCCTGGCAGGAAGTGCCTGTATCCCCCCTCTCTTGGTGTTTCAGGCAGCAGTTCCCTCTCCCTCCCTACACAGATCACTGCTGCCTGGAACTGTCCCTACTGGCAGCTCCTTCCCTGTCTCCACATCTCTTCCCTGCCATTGCTCACAGACCCTGTCCCGCCTGCAGTGTGCTCAGCTCTGCCCTGCAGACACATCCTTTCCCAAGGCAATTTCCAGGGACATATTCATTGTGTCCAGTGGCTAAGGAGCTGCTGTGACTTGTCCAGAGAGCCCTTCAGGACAGAAAAGTGAAACAGACCCCATGGAGCTTCTTCCCTTCTGGCAGTGTAGCTGTTTCTCTTCTTTTTCAAGAATCTTCCCCAAAGATGCCCTGGGAGTGCTGTGGAGCTCTGAGCAGCCTGCTCCAGGCATCAGCCCCTGGGCTCCAGCAGGACCCTGCCCTGCCTTGCCCTTGTTTGAGGGCTACTTCTAAACATGGCTTCTCCCTGCAGTGGCCTGGGGAGCTCCCCAGGCAGGCTGAGTACTGAGCCTCCCAGGCAGCAGAGGCCTCTCCTGGCACACAGCCCCTGGGGCACAGCAGGGACCCTGCTCTGCACCACAGCCAAGGCCACCCCTGCCTGCAACCCAGCTGCACAGCCTGGAGCCAGCCCTGTGAGAAGGAACCCTCATCTCCTGTAATTCTGACAGCTTTGGCAGGTAATTCCTGCTCTAGATCTTGTCATTCTCCTCTTATCCAAAAAAAAAAAAAAAAAAAAAAAAAAAAAAAACTCCTGAGTCCTGAGTCCTCCTGAAAGATCCCATAGGATGTGGGATTTGCCAGCAAATGTGGAGATGGCAACAGGAACAACAGCTGTGTTGCCCTGCAGCCACAGACTTACCCTGTTCAGGGCTCTGAAGATTACTCCCGCAGTCAGCTCTCAGCATCACCCCTCCGCTCTGCCTTTAACATCTCCCTCCCTTCTCTCAGCCACTCTTGTCCCCTGCAGGCAGTGCCCCCAGCCCTGCTGCTGTGCTGTGCAGAGGAGCTGCTCCTGGGCAGAGCTGTCTCTCTGCAGCACTGCCTGCTTTCCAGGAGCTCCCCTTGTGCCCAGGAGCCCAGCCCAGCTCAGCAGCACAGGGAGCTCTTGACAAGTGCCTGGGACTCCAGGGGAATCAACTTTGAATCAGACTGATGCAATCCCTGATGTTCCCTCCCTTAGCTGAGGAGCAACACTTAGTGCCAGCAATGTCATTTCTTCTATCATGAGAAGTTTCATCAAAAAATTACTTTGTCCTCTTCCACTTTTAGGCAGGACACCCAGACTGTGGCTGTCAGGAATCACATTCTCCCAAGCTGAGGGCAGTGACCACAGTCAGTCAATTGATGCATCTCATTCTCAGTTTGATATCCCAGGCCTGAAACAGGGCCCAGAACCTTCCTTATCAGCCACAAATGCACACATGGGTGATGTGATTTCTCTCACCTCTGTTCGGGTATGCACAAAATACTCTAGCTTAAGCTCCCACAGTAATTACAGGAGATAGAGAAGAGCAGTGAGTTGTTCAAATGCAAACTCCATTTGACATTTGAGGTGCCAGAGGATGTCCAGGTTAGCAGTCATTAGGACTTCAGAGATTGGGAATATAGGTATTGGCATTTTGTCAGTGTATACTGCCTAAAATTGTTGCCTTCCTTTGTGCCTTGTCACTAACCTGGGAGCAGTCCCTTGGCAGTTAGCTAAATCTTATAAAACTCCCCTATATCATCTCTCTCTCCTCCCCAAAACTGGGAGAAAATTAATGGAGAAAGATTTATTATCACTTATTTTGAAGTGACATAAGAGTTATCTGCAGAGAAACAAGCACAGACATGCAAAAGCATTGGACAGATTGTGGTGGGAATAGCTGAGGTCTCTGGCATGGTTGTGTTATAAATGGCTCAGTCTTCAAAATAGGATTATAATCAAAGTTTACAATTTATTAAAGGAATAGATGTAAGCAAACAGCGCTGGGTGCGCCGGGAGTCTTCGCTCCACCAGGATGCACCCCAGTTACATCAAGTAGCTGATTTTTATGCTCCTAGACTAATACATATTCATTACTACTTCTAAAAAAACCTGGGTTATTATAATTAGCTTCCGGGATCCAAACCCTCCTACTGGAGCATGCTCATCAGTCTCCGCTGGTCCCCCGGGGCTCTCTGGGGGTCTTTCATGCTGAAGGCTCGTAGTCTTCCGCTCAGGTTTTTTTTCTTGTCCTTCCCCTTTGTGCTCCTTGGCAGCATGTCAAAAGCTTACACAGCGTCCTCTGCAAATTTTGTCTCCTAGCCATCCTTCAGCTTCTTTTTTCTTCTCCTTAATCTCCTGGCCACCTGGCCAGATATCAGGGGCTTGCATATTGTCCCATTCAGAAGCCATAACAGTCACTAGTTGTTAGCAGTTGTTCTGAAACCCCCAGACATCAGAGACTTCAAAGAAAGAACATACAAACACAAATAGCTCTCTTATTGACGCTTCACGAGTAGTTAAAACATTCCTCACAGGCCATTCACAGGGACAGTCACATCTATAGCAGTGCTAAATCAACCACAAAGACAAAAAAGGCTGTAACTGTTAGGAATAAGAGTTCAGAATAACAAAAGCAAATAGGCTCATGGATTTGAGGAATATTTCTGAAGATTTGATAATTTGACTATAATGAGGGGGAGACTGGGACACTGGGAGGAAAGGGAAGAAACCACATCTGTGGAAGAATTAAATTGCCAGTGCAGGACCCAGAGACAGACAGAACTGCTCTCTAGTGACACAAATTCCTTTGCAAGGTACAAGAACTCTATACATTAACCATTCAGTTTTTCTTAGACTTGTGGTTATACAAGGGTATGTAAGACAGAAGGTCACATTCATCATACCATGCGGCCCTAGCATTGTTCCATACTGACATGAATCAGATGAACATATATCACAGTTGGGACCTCCACCAACAGAACTGAGGTCCTTGTCCTCTCAGCTATCTAGGGCTGCCATTCCTTCCACTGAGGACCACAAGAGGACACCAGCCCAGGGCTTTATTGCCTCCTCACCCCTGCACAGAACTTGTGAGGCATCCAACCACTGTTCTGAACTTGTGTGCTGCTCACCTGGGATCACCACTAAAAGTCTTTTATTTCCTTTCTCACACCCCTTGGGATCCGGGACCCCACAATTTCAGGGTCATGACAGACAGGGCTGACACAGATCATCACATCCCTGACTAGCTCTTTCTGGCATGCAGGTATCAGATCCAGGTTTGTATTACCTCTGTTGGACTATCTGGAAGCTAGACAAGGAAGCTATCCCAAGACACTCCAGAAACCACCTGGACTGTTTGCACGCAGTTCTGTTCCCCTTCTGGAAAATGGCAGGGACAATAAAAAACCCTCAGGGTTGTTTTTTTTTTTTTTTCCCAGACTCTTACTCTAAGAGACTTCTTTGGGGTGCTTAACAATGACTATGTCCACTTCCTTGCCCTGGCTGCAGGTTATTTTCTCCCACCATGATAGCACCCTTAGTGACCCCTTCTCTGATTGGCACCCACAAGTGCTCAGAGAACTTTTCATAGGTCACATAGAGGAGCTCCATATATCCAAGCAGCTTCCATGAGGAAATCTAACTCTGGATCATTCCACTCTGTCTGTCCTAAAGTCTGTATCCACCCATTGCAGCATTCCAAGTTGCATGACTTGTCCCACCATGCCTTGGCAGTGACTTCACGAATGTCAAAAAGCACAGACTGCAGCTTGTTCTAGTCTGTGCTCCCGGTTGAGGGCATCGATACATTTTTGGGTTGTCACACCTCAGCTGTGGGACCATGGCAAACTATGCCTGCTGTCTCCAATGACAATGAGAAACAAAATAAATAGCAAGTTTGCAGCCCTGGTCTTTGGCATCTTCGGCCATCTGCTTGGAAGGGTCCTATGGGATAAGGCCCTGGAGAGAAGAGCAGTCCAAGAAAGGTGGTTAATATTCCAGGATCACCTCCTCCAACATCAAGAGCAGTCCATTCTAAGAGTAAGGAAGTCAGGTAAAAATTACAAGAGGCCTGCATGGATGAACCAGGAGGTTCTGGCAAAACTCCAGCACAGAAAAGAAGCACAGCAATGGTGGAAACAAGAACAGATAAGCTCAGAGAAATACAGAGGCTTTGCCCAAGCACGTAGGGATGAATATCGGAAAGCTAAAGCCCAACTCTGATGGAATTTGACCAAGGATGTCAAAGGCAGTAAGAAGGGCTTCTAGAAGTATATAGGTGGCAAAAAGAACACTTGGGAATATGTGGACCTACTGCTGAATGAGGCCCAGGATCTGTTGACACAGGACAGGGAAAAGGCTGAAGTGCTGAATTCCTTCTTCACCTCAGTCAGTACAGGCAAGAATGGCCTTTGGGAAAAACAGGCCACAGAGACTGGGGGAAGGACAGGGGCAAGGAAAATGTACACTGGGTGGGAGTGGGTCAGGTCAGGGCATACTTGACTTAATGGGATACACAAGCCTATTGGACATGATGAGATTTACCCGGGAGAGCAGAGGGAGCTGGCTGATGTCCTTGCAAGGCCACTCCTAGCTGCAAGAAGCATTACTTGCAAAGGCAAATGCCATATTTACACAGAATCACAGAATTTCTACGTTGGAAGAGACCTCAAGATCATCGAGTCCAACCTCTGACCTAACGCTAACAGTCCCCACTAAACCAGATCCCTAAGCTCTACATCTAAACGTCTTTTAAAGACTTCCAGGGATGCTGACTCCACCACTTCCCTGGGCAGCCTGTTCCAATGTCTAACAACCCTTTTGGTAAAGAAGTTCTTCCTAACATCCAACCTAAAACTCCCCTGGCGCAACTTAAGCCCATTCCCCCTCGTCCTGTCACCAGGCACACGGGAGAATAGACCAACCCCCACCTCGCTACAGCCTCCTTTAAGGTATCTGTAGAGAGCAATAAGGTCACCCCTGAGCCTCCTCTTCTCCAGGCTGAACAATCCCAGCTCCCTCAGCCGCTCCTCATAGGACTTGTTCTCCAGGCCCCTCACCAGCTTCGTCGCCCTTCTCTGGACCCGCTCAAGCACCTCTATGTCCTTCTTGTAGTGAGGGGCCCAAAACTGAACACAGTACTCGAGGTGCAGCCTCACCAGATCTGAGTAGGGGGGGACGATACAGGGGAATGCCACTAGTGATCGGCCTCCTGCTGGACTTGACTCCATTTACCACGACCCTTTGGTCCTGGCTATCCAGCCAGTTTCTAACCCAACGAAGCGTGTGCCAGTCCAAGCCAAGAGCAGCCAGTTTCTTGAGGAGAATGCTGTGGGAGACGGTGTCAAAAGCCTTACTGAAGTCAAGGTATTTCCTAACATTCTGCATACCATCAATAAAAGAAAAAAAAAAATTTTTTTTCAGTGTTGCTTAATTAACTCAATAAACACATAATTTTCACTTAGTTCTCAGCTCAGCCTCAACTTTGTCTTCCAAACAAAGACTTCTGTAACATCTGCTGTCTTCCAAGACTTGGTCACATGTTAAAGGAAAGATGAAAACAAAACAAACACTCTTCAAGACAGCTGTTGCACAGGATTCTCCAGGGATGAGGTGTTTTAGTGCAGGGGGTAACTGGCTTTGAGAAGGTTTAGAAACAGTCATGGAGTGTGTCTACACAGCATCAAGGGTTTCTGATTCTAATACTGCCCCTCATGACATGTAGGTTGGAAGTGTGCAGGACATTGCGATGGGACACAGTCAGGAGAGCTAACCCAGAGTGATCAAATTGATGTTCCTCATCATCCAGCACCCCCTGCAACCTACCACCTGACTACCAAAAGCATGCCATGCACACCAAATACATGTCCTGTGAAGAGCAGCTGAGAGAGTTGGGATTAGCCTGAAGAAAAGAAGACTCCAGGAAGCATTATTGTGGTCTTCCAATACACAAATGGGCCTATGCACATGTGTAGTGACTAGACTAGACAAGACTAGACTAGAACAGAATAGTTCAGTTGGAAGAGACCTTCAAAGGTTGTCTGGTCCAACTACCTGATCTCTCCAGGGCTAAACAAAAGTTACAGCATATCAATGAGGGCAATGTCCAAATGCTTCTTGAACACTGACAGGCTGGGAAAAAAAGAACAGGTCTCAAGGAAGCCTAATCCAGTGTCTGACCACCCTCACAGTACAGACAACTTTCCCACTCTCCAGTCTGGACCTCCCTGGTGCATCTGTGTGCCATTGCACACTTTCTCTGATCATTTACCAGTGAGAAGAGGTCATCACCTCCCTCTCCACTTGCCCTCCTAAGACAGTGGCTGAGAAAAATGAGGTTGCTCCTCAGCTTTCTTTTCTGCAGACTAGACAACCCAAGTGTCCTCAGCCTCTCCTTATAGGACATCCCCTTTTACCAGTATTCCCTGTTTTCCCTTGGTTTCTCAACTGACAAGAAACCTGGTCAGATAAACTCGCTGGAAGAAACATCCTCTCTCATACTCTCACCAGTCAGTGTGACTGACCAGGTCTGGCTCCCTCACTGCCTCCTTTATCATTTGTTTGTCAGGTTTGTGTCCCCAGATGTGTTGTGCTTTATCCCCAGGAGGTAGCCAAGCACCGCACAGCCACTCTCTCCCTCCCTACTCTTAAGAGAACAGGGGGAGACACATAGGATAAATATCTGGAGAGACTGTATCAGGGAGTGTAGTGATAGGACAAGGGGCAGTGCTTTTAAGCTAAAAGAGAGCAGATTTAGATCAGATCTAAAGAAGAAATTCTTCACGCAGCGGGTGGTGAGGCTCTAGAACAGGTTGCCCAGAGAAGTGGTGGATGCCTCATCGCTGGTAATGTCTAAGGTCGGGTTGGATGGGACCTTGGGCAAACTGGTCAGGTGGGACGAGACTCTGCCCATTTCATGGGGACTGGAACTAGACCTTAAGGTTCTTTCCAACCCCAAATATTCTATGATTCTATGAGCTTGCTGGGTTGTGTAGTCTGTGTAGACAGAGGGATTTCATTTGCAGCGAAAAAGATTCATTCTCCGGAATATTAACAGGTGCTTGAAAGAAATGGAATAAAATTTGTGGGTGTCCTAACTAATAAAAGGACAAGAAAAGATGATTCCCATATCAAACATTTATTTTGATTTAAGAGAAAAGATAGCACTGGAAATAGGTGTCTCTCCCTAGCTGACAGCAGGAAGAACAGTGATTGCATTGGTTTGATTCCGAGTTGATTCCCCTGGAGGACCAGGGACTTGCCAAGAGCTCCCTGCGCTGTTCACAGTAGAGGCAGTGAATGGTCACTGCGTAACATAGCCAGGGCAGTTTCCAAATGTGAGTCACAGAAGAGAGAGCAGGGTAATACATCTGGATTACATTAAGGTATCCTCCTAGCCTCTGGACAGCAAACAAAGAAGGAGGTGCCTTGGTTGGCTCAGTTGAAACCTTTCCATCAGCAGGGAGAAGGAAGATCCATCCCTGTTCTTGCAGGAGTGTCCTGCCTTAAAACAGGGCATGGAAAGGTGATCCTTGGACCTCATCCATTTTCTGAATAAGGAAGGACAGTGAGCTGGAAATGAGATTCCTTCAGCAGCTGATGGAAGGAACATCAGGGATTACTTCAGTGTGTTTCAAAGCTGATTCCCCTGGAGGCCCAGGGACATCTCAAGGGACATGAGAGAGGGGAGAGACAGAGAGGCATTAGGCTGGAGCTGTGCTGCTGAACTGGGCCGGGCTTCTCAGCCCAAGGGGAGCTCCTGGCAAGCGGGCAGCACTGCAGAGAGACAGCTCTGCCCAGAAGCTGCTCCTCTGCACAGTGCAGCAGGGCTGGGGGCACTGCCTGCAGGGGACAAAGGGCGGCTGAGAGAAGGGAGGGTGATATTAAAGGCAGTGTGGAGTGGGGGATGCTGAGAGCTCACTGCAGGAGAAATCTTCAGAGCCCTGAACAGGGTAAGTCTCTGGTTGCAGGGCAGCACAACTGTTGTTCCTGGTGCCATCTCCAGATTTGCTGGCAAATCCCACAGCCTATGGGATCTTTCAGGAGAACTCTTTGGATATTTATCTTTGGAGAATTCTCTTTGTATAACAGAAGAATGACAAGCTCCAGAGCAGGGATTACCTACCAAAGCTATCAGTGGGACAGGACATGAGGGTTCCTTCTCACAGGACCAGCTGCAGGCTGTGCAAGCAGGGAGCAAGCAAGGGTGCCCAGGGCTGTGGTGCAGAGCAGGGTCCCTGCTGAGCCCCAGGGGCTTTGTTCCGGGGCAGAGCCTCTCCCACCTGCGAGGCTCTGCACTCAGCCTGCCTGGGGAGCTGCCCAGGGTGCTGTGGGGAGAAGCTGTGGCTGGAAGGACCAGAAGGCCAGGGCCGGACAGGGTCCTGCTGCTGGCAGGGGGCTGCTACATGGGCCAGGCTCCTCATATCTCCCCAGCACCCCCAGGGCATTTCTGGGGGAGATTCTTGAAAGGGAAGAACAACACATGCCATAACTGAAGGGATGGCACTCTCTGAGGTCTCATTTTTCAACTTCCTGCTTTGGACGGCAGTCAGGGAGATGATAATGGTGTTGTTAGGATTGTAGAAGGGACCTAAACTCATAGAGCATTACAGTTAAAAGAGATTTGTAGGTCTTTGAGGAAACTCATATATTCACTCCACACCATTTAACCTACAGGCAGCACCAACACAACCTTCTTTGTTTCTTTGTGGGATTGTTGGATGTCCCTTTCATCACTTGTAAATAGGGAGATGCCTCTGGCCAGTGGATACCTGAGATGCACCCCTGGTGTTCTTTACCAGCAGCACTGATTACTGCTGAGATTACAGAGGATCTTCATGGTCTCTGTGGCATCCTTAGGCAGAGAGATGCAGAGCTCCAGGCAGGAGCAAGTCTTCTTGAGATGAAGATGCAGTGAGGATACAGCCTTCTTGAGGATGTTTTCTTTGAAATAAGGTTTAGTTTTTGCTTAGAAAAGTCTCTCTAACATGTCACTGTCTATTCCTCCATGGACAGGCAACCATGCCCTGAGGCAGCAAATGTCCAACAGCACCTTCCCAACAGAGTTCCTTCTCCTGCCATTCGCAGACACACGCAAGCTGCAGCTCCTGCACTTTGGGCTCTTCCTGGGCATCTACCTGGCTGCCCTCCTGGGCAATGGCCTCATCCTCACAGCTGTAGCCTGTGACCACCGCCTCCACACCCCCATGTACTTCTTCCTCCTCAACCTCGCCATCCTCGACCTGGGCTGCATCTCCACCACTGTTCCCAAAGCCATGGCCAATTCCCTGTGGGACACCAGGGCCATTTCCTCCTATGGATGTGCTGCTCAGATATTTTTCTTTTTCTTTTTCATTTCAGCAGAGTTTTCTCTTCTCACCATCATGGCTTATGACCGCTACATTGCCATCTGCAAACCCCTGCACTACGGGACAATAATGGACAGCAAAACTTGTGTCAACATGGCAGCAGCTGCCTGGGGCAGTGGCTTTCTCTATGCTATGCTGCACACTGCCAATACCTTTTCCCTCCCCCTCTGCCAAGGCAATGCCCTGGACCAGTTCTTCTGTGAAATTCCCCAGATCCTCAAGCTCTCCTGCTCAGATGCCTACCTCAGAGAAGTTGGGCTTCTTGTGGTTAGTGCCTGCTTAGCATTTGGATGTTTTCTTTATGTTGTGCTTTCTTACGTGCAGATCTTCAGGGCAGTGCTGAGGATCCCCTCACAGCATGGACGGCACAAAGCCTTTTCCACATGCCTCCCTCACCTGGCCGTTGTCTCCCTGTTCATCAGCACTGGATTATTTGCCTATCTGAAGCCCCCCTCTGTATCCTCCTCCTCCCTGAATCTTTTGCTGGCAGTTTTGTATTCAGTGGTGCCTCCAGCAGTGAACCCCCTCATCTACAGCATGAGGAACAAGGAGCTCAAGGATGCAGTGTGCGAATTGGTAACTGGATATTTTCAGAACCAATAAACTGCCATTCTTCCTCTGCATATCATTTATAATGTAGCTCATTACAGGCCTAGTTGTTGGAAATTTGTGTGTGGTTGTGTTGCATTATCTTATCTTTGATTTACGTGTGATAGTGTTGTACACAAAAATGTCATTATTCGTCCCCTTCCATTTCAGTATCTACCTGTCTGTGTGACTCTGAGACATGGAGTAAACGAGAAGCTAGGTTCTCTGTGTATTTAAATAAAAGAAAGAACCCTGCTGTGATTTGCTTGCCTGAGATCCTTCCTCAGAGACCTGTGGTGGAGCTGCAGGGGCACTTGGATGTGTGGAAAGGTGGAGGGAAAAAGAGCCCTGGCACAGCAGCACTGCCAGGGGGCCCCAGGATTTATTTATTTATTTATTTATTTATTTATTTATTTATTTATTTTTTCTAGGCTGCTCTCTTTCACCTCCCACATTCCTGTTCAGAGCCCTTGTGTTACTGTGAGGACTGATTCTTCTTGTTGCTCAGGAGAGGCAGGAGAGCATGGAACATACAGAACATGAGTCTGTCCAATGTGGAGGCACCCAGGTGCTAAAGCATTCAAGGTGCTAAATCAGGGCAAGGAGAGCTCTGCAACTCCAGGAAACGCAGCAGGCATAGGGAAAACAATCTGCTGGATTTGTTGTTATTCCTCTGGTGAAATTTCATAGACTGAATACAGTGAACCACCCCAAAACATCTAATGACATTGGAAATGAGTTGGACTTGATGATCCTTGTGGGTTCCTCCTAGTCAGGCTATTCCATGAGTCTCTGACTCTGAAGAAGGCCGGCTATCTGTGCGCACCCTCCATGGCCAAGGAACCACTTGTGTGGGAGGCACTCAGTGGCAGTGCCCCACACCGGCTGGCTCTGACTTCCCAGCCTGACCAGCACGACCCTGCAGAGTGCCCCCACAGCCCCGCGCACCACAGTCCCCTCGCTCTGCAGGGCAGCACCGCCAGCTGGGGGGCTGTGGGCAGCATGGGCAGGGGCTGCAGGAATGGCTGCTCAGGCCAGCCCAGACGTGCTGGGCTGGGGCAAGGCTGTGTGGGACATGGGGTGTCCCAGGAGCAGAGTAGGGTGCTGTGTGTGTACAGTGGTGCTGCCTGAGGAGCCCCAGGGCCAGCAGTGTGATGCTGTGCTGTGCTGTGCTGTGCTGGGGAGTGGGACTAGCATACAGGGTTGCAGAATGCCTGTGGGAAGGGAATTTCCTGCAAATTTCAGCAGCAGAGACACTGCCACTGCCCTCCACTCCTCCATTTGCTGCTTTGGGGCCTTCCCAGCCTGGGCTGCTCTTCTGGGCTGGGCTGGGCTGGGGAAAGGAGAAGGAGGTGTGGAGAGTTGGGGATGGGCTGAGCTGGGCTGGCCTCCTGGGAGAGACAGGGAGGACCAGCAGAGCAGGGTCTGGGCTGGGCTCTTCTCTGGACACCCTGTGGGTAGTTAGGGTCTGGCGTCCAGAAGATGTCGTGCTGTACGGAAAGGTGGAGCCCCTCCTTTGACGGGCAGTAGCGCGTGGTCTGTGACATAAGCAAGCGGAAGTGACGTTATGGGCCTCGGCTATATAACACCATGTGACTCAACAATAAACGCCATTTGCCATCCACCACATTGGTGTCTGTGAGCCGATGGACCGAGCGGCCTGGGGTTGGTTGCCGTGCCGTTCCTGAACCAGGTCGCCACTGCCCCCTGAAGGCAACGAGTAGTGCCGAAACACGGGAAAACTCCTGGATTCGGGTGAAGGGTGGCTGGAGTGGCGGGACCAGCCCGGCAGGGAGGACGCTCCCGGACCAACAAGGAAGATGGAAATCCTTGTGAAGGTCGTATCAAAATTACGGAAGCTATGGGGTGGGTCAGCTGAGGAAGCCAGGGGCGCCGGTGGGGAACCAGAGTCTGAGGAAATCTGGGAGAGACCACAGCCATATACGCCCCAATACAGCGCCGAACTAGAAGACGAAGGGTGGGGCGAAGATGCCTCCAGCGGGAACGGCAAAGAAGTGCTAGGTTTAACTAACACGTGCAAATGGGAGGAGGAGAACGAGAAAGAGAATGGCTGTGGGGGCGACCGGGGAGGAGGTAGAAGCGCGAGAGAGGGGGGCAGAGAGCCAATCTGAACGTCCATCCGAAAAAATGCTCTTGTGGGGCAAACGCCTCACCGAGAAGGCGGCGGGGTGAGCCACAAGGGAAAGAACAGCCCGCCCGCAAGGGTGGTGGGTGGGGCCAGAACTCGACGGGAGCGTACCGGAACTCGGAGGTGACAAGTCAGTCAAGCTCCAACTCCGGATCAGATACCGATTCAAATTCGGAGGAGGAGGAGGAAATGGGGACAGATGGAGTCAAAAACAAAAACATCCCCATCCAAAATAAAGCTGCACCGCGAGGGGGAGAAATTCCTCTCACGGATTGGAGGAAAATTAAGATTGCGTGTGCTGACTGGGCTCCATCGGCCACGCTAGCGTTCCCGGTCCTGGTGACAGACCAATAAACCCTAAGGTTGTACAAGCGATTGTTAAAGCCATCGCAGATAAAGGACTTAATTCTGCAATGGTCTCCACCCTCATAGATGGTGTTTTTGGGGGAGACGATATGCTCCCGTTTGATATAAAACAAACTTGTAGACTGATTTTTGATGGGGCAGGGATGATCGTTTTTAAACAAGAGTGGGAGGACAACTGTACGAGACAACTGGCCCAAGTAACTGGGGTGGATCACCCACTATATGGCTCTAGCCTGCAGCGGCTAATGGGTATGGACCCAACAATGATCACCCCCCAGGCGCAAGCCCAGGGCCTGTGGGCCCACGAAGTTATGGCAACTACTCGTGCGGCCAGAGAAACTATTCGGACAGCCTCTAGAGTTATTGCCAAACCATCGCCATGGTCAACAATAAAACAAAGTGAAAGTGAGAGCTTTACACAATTTGTAGATCGTCTCCAGGCAGCGGTCGACTCTTCATCACTGCCTGTGGAGGCAAAAGGCCCAGTCGTAGCAGCCAATGGGTCCTGTCCAAATGTTGTTGCCTGTGAACTCTATGATACCGGAGGGGCAACCTTGTGCCGTCCTTGATATTAAGGACTGTTTTTTCTCGATACCTCTACATGAAGAAGACAAGGAGCGGTTTACTTTCTCTGTCGTGTTTCCAAACAGCCAACACCCCAACTTACGCTTCCAATGGAAAGTGCTGCCTCAAGGAATGATCAGCTTGCCTACTATCTGCCAGAACACAGTGGATCAGGCGCTGGTGCCAGTTCGGCACAGTGATCCGACCACGACTATCATCCAATACATGGACGATATCCTGATCACTGCGCCGTCAGGAAGTCAAGTGGACCAGCTAGTGTCAACAGTCTCAGAAACTAAAAACAAAGGGGTTTGAAATCGCGAGTGCGAAAATTCTCGAGCGCTTGAAGAAGGCCCGTCAGTTATAGTTAGAAATGAGCTGGGAGAATGGGAACAAGGGTGGAAATTAGTTCTGACAGGGCGAGGGTATGCTGCAGTCAAAAAAGATGGCAGGGTCAAATGGTGTACGCTTAAGTCCATCAAACCAGACCTTCAGAATAAAACTAATGAAAACTGAGTTTCTGTTCACAGGAACGGATCATCGGACACCCCCGTAATCCGTATACCCCGGTGACAAGAGAAGCCAATAAGTCGGCAAGCGTCCTGTCTAAGCCTGAGAGTTCCACACTGGCAGAACCCAGACAACAGCGAAGCGGCCTCCGTGGGTGGGGGGCTGCAATGCCTTTGTGTGATCTAATCTTTGGACCTTGTATACTAAATAAGCTTGTGTCGTTTGTTAAAAGTCGGTTAGAGAAAGTTTACATTATGTTGGTAGAACACCAACAACTACTTTAAGAGTGTATTTACTCAGGATTACCAGTTACCTCCTAGTTTTCTCCTGGTTATTGTGCCTTATGTTTTTTATTTAAGTTATGATGTCTGCCTCTTAAGATTGTTTTCAGAACTGTTTTTTAGATGGTTATATTTTAGCTAATTTGGTTGTGCATAGGGAGGGGGGAAATGTGGGTAGTTAGGGTCTGGTGGCCGGAAGATGTCGTGCTGTACGGAAAGGTGGAGCCCCTCCCTTGATGGACAGTAGCGCGTGGTCTGTGACATAAGCAAGCGGAAGTGACGTTGTGGGCCTCGGCTATATAACACCATGTGACTCAATAATAAGCGCCATTTGCCATCCACCACATTGGTGTCTGTGAGCCGATGGACTGAGTGGCCTGGGGTTGGTCGCCGTGCCATTCCTGAACCAGGTTGCCACTGCCCCCTGAAGGCAACAATTTCCAATGTCAAGGGATGGTTTTGTGTGGTTTACTAGATCCAGTCTATGAAATTTCACCAGAGGTGTAACAAATAACTCAGCAGACTTCTTTCCCTATGCCTGCTGTCTTCCCTGGAGTTGCAGAGCTCTCCTTTGCCTGTTCCATCCCAGATCTTGCATAGTATCTCTGGGTGGCTCTATCCTGGATATGCTCATGCTCTGTGGGCTCCATGCCCTGCTGATTCCTTGACACACACTGTCCCTGATGATTCCCTGGGCACTTCTGGCAGCTTCCACTTCCCTCTAGAAAGATGCCTGCCTGCCTTCACACCTACTGCATGCTGTGGACACAGGCTGGTAGAGTCACCATATCCATGCAGGCAATACCAGAATCAGCCCTCCCTGCCTAAAAGCTGATCCTGGGTGATCAGCTGATCTCATCCTCATAAGCCCACAAGGAATCAAACAAAGCAAGGAGCCTCCTTCAATTCCATTCCTTTGCAATATCCATGACAGCAGCTTTGGGAGAAGAGCTGAGCCTTCAGGCACTGCCCCAAGCAGATGCCCTTTTATGCTGGAAATGCTGGTACGGAGCCAGCTGTGTTAGAGACATGCCCCTGGCCTGACCCTGCCTGTGGACAGGAAAGACCAAGCCCTGGGGATCCCTGGCAGTGCTCCTGTGCCAGGACTCTCTGCACACAGCCAAGTGCCCCTGCAGCTCCACCACAGATGTCTGAGGAAGGATCTCAGACAAGCAAGTCACTGCAGGTCCTTCCTTTTATTTAAATATATCTCAAACACACTTTAAATACACCTTGTTTCCACCACGTCTCAGAGTCATTCAAGACAGGTGGGTGTTTACATGGAAGAAGATGAAAAAATAATTTCTTTTTGGACAATATTACCACAAGAAATGAAAAGCAAAATGAGAAAAAAAATAAAAATACATCTCACCTGTAATGAGTTATATTATGAGTGATATGAGAAGGAAGATAGACAATTTGTCACTTCTGAAAAACAGTCATGAGGTTCCACACTGCATCCTTCAGCTCCTGGTTCCTCATGCTGTAGATGAGGGGGTTCACTGCTGGAGGCACCACTGAGTACAAAACTGCCAGAACAAGATTCAGGGAGGAGGAGGACATGGAAGGGGGCTTCAGGTAGGCAAAAAAGACAGTGCTGAGAAACAGTGAGACCACGGCCAGGTGAGGGAGGCAAGTGGAAAAGGCTTTGTGCTGGTCATGCTCTGGGGCAATCCTCAGGACAGCCCTGAAGATCTGTACATAGGACAGCACAAGGAAAACAAAACATCCAAATGCTAAAACAGCACTAACCGCAACAAGCCCAACTTCTCTGAGGTAGGCATCTGAGCAGGAGAGCTTGAGGATCTGGGGAATTTCACAGAAGAACTGGTCCACAGCATTGCCTTGGCAGAGTGGGAGGGAAAAGGTATTGGCAGTGTGCAGGACAGTGTTGAGAAAACCACTGCCCCAGGCAGCTGCTACTATGTTGACACAAGTTCTGCTGTCCATTATTGTTCCATAGTGCAGAGGTTTGCAGATGGCAATGTAGCGGTCATAAGCCATGATGGTGAGAAGATAAAATTCTGCTGAGATGAAAAAGACTAACAGAAAGGTTTGGGTAGCACAACCTGTGCAGGAAATGGCCCTGGTGTCCCACAGGGAATTGGCCATGGCTTTGGGGACAGTGGTGGAGATGGATCCCAGGTCGAGGAGGGCGAGGTTGAGGAGGAAGAAGTACATGGGGGTGTGGAGGCGGTGGTCGCAGGCTATGGCTGTGAGGATGAGGCCGTTTCCCAGGAGGGCAGCCAGGTAAATGCCCAGGAAGAGCCCGAAGTGCAGGAGCTGCAGCTCACGCGTGTCTGTGAATGCCAGAAGGAGGAACTCAATGGGGAAAGTGCTGTTGGACATTTGCTGCCTCAGGGCATGCACGTCTGCACTAGGAGAAGATAAAAGTGACAAGTAAGGTAGACTTCTCTGAGGAAAACCCACTCCTCCTGCACAGAAATTACTATTCCATGTGGTGAATGAAGAATGAGGCACCTCATTTAACAGCCCTGTCACCTGAATGACAGTGTGCCTGACAGTGTAAAATGGAGTTTGGGCACCTTGTTCACCAGCAGTCCAGTTCAGAACAGAAATTTACACCCACCTGATCCCTAGCTCTTCTCTTCTCTTCTCTTCTCTTCTCTTCTCTTCTCTTCTCTTCTCTTCTCTTCTCTTCTCTTCTCTTCTCTTCTCTTCTCTTCTCTTCTCTTCTCTTCTCTTCTCTTCTCTTCTCTTCTCTTCTCTTCTCTTCTCTTCTCTTCTCTTCTCTTCTCTTCTCTTCTCTTCTCTTCTCTTCTCTTCTCTTCTCTTCTCTTCTCTTCTCTTCTCTTCTCTCTCTTCTCTTCTCTTCCTCTCTCTTCTCTCTCTCCTCTCCTCTCCTCTCCTCTCCTCTCCTCTCCTCTCCTCTCCTCTCCTCTCCTCTCCTCTCCTCTCCTCTCCTCTCCTCTCCTCTCCTCTCCTCTCCTCTCCTCTCCTCTCCTCTCCTCTCCTCTCCTCTCCTCTCCTCTACTCTCCTCTCCTCTCCTCTCCTCTCCTCTCCTCTCCTCTCCTCTCCTCTCCTCTCCTCTCCTCATTCTGCTTCCCTTCACTTCATCACTACACACATGGGCAGGTCTTCTTTATGTACTAGAAACCTACAATAATTTCTCATGGATTCTTGTCTTCTCGATACTAAGCAATCCTAACTCTCTCAGCCTCTCTTTACAGAAGGTATGTTTGCTGTCCATGGCATGCTTTTGGTAGTGGGGTAGTGGGCTGCAGGGGGGGCTGAATGGTGGAGAACAGCAATTTGATCTCTTTGCGTTAGCTTTTCTGACTGTGTCCCAACACAATATCTTGCACGCTCTCAACCCACATGTCATGGGGGGCAGTATGAGAAACAGAAAACCTTGATGCTGTGCTTACGTGGTTCATCAGTAAGTGAATGTCTAATATCTAATCTAAAACTTTTCTCTTTTAGTTTTATAGCCATTACCTCTTGTCCTGTCACTACATTCCCTGATAAAATGTCCCTCCCCAGATTTTCTGTAGGCCCGTATTAGGTAATGGAAGGTTGCTGTAAGGTCTCCCTGGAGCCTTCTCTTTTCCATCTTGACAAACCCCAGTTCTCCCAGCCTCTCTACGTAACAGACCTGCTCTAACCCACTGAAAGATTTTGTAGCCTTGCTCTGGACCTGCTCTACTAAGCTGATGTGTCTATTATGCTGAGCTGAGACAGAAATAAAAAGATAGGCATTTATTGAGCTATTGAAGAAACACTAAAAAAGTCTGTATTTTTCTTTTATTCATGGTGTGAGGAATATTGAGAAATATTACATCCTCCTTTGCAACTAATGGTTACACTTGATGAAACATGGTTTTCCTGCAAATGGCTGAACTTCTGCTCGTCAATGACAAGTAGAGAATAACGAGTTCTTTTTATTACATTTATTTTATTTTATTTTATTTTATTTTATTTTATTTTATTTTATTTTATTTTATTTTATTTTATTTTATTTTATTTATTTTATTTTATTTTATTTTACTTTATTTCATTTCATTTCATTTCATTATTTTATTTTATTTTCATTTTACTTTGCATGTGTTCAGAGCTCTTGCTTTACTTATTAAACTCTCTTTATCTCAGCCCACAAGCTTTCTCACTTTTAGACCCACTGGGTGGGGGGACCAAACTAGCTGCTGTGTGGTGCTTAGCTACTTCCAGGTTAGTCCACTACAAAACCTTACTGAAGTCAGAGGAGATCTATAACCACTGCTCGGCCTTCTTCTGCCAGGCCAGTCATTTCAGCATGGACATTTCATATCCAAATTGGTCAAGCGTGGACTCCCCTATATGAAGATGTCCCAGCTGCTCCAGATGATTTTCTTGTCTTTCCTGAGCCTGGAAATGGGTTCCAGGATGAACTGCTCCATCGTCTTCACAGGGATGGAGTGGAGCCTGAACACCCTGTACTTCCCTGGGCTCTCATCCTTGCCCTTCTTGCAGCTAGGAAGTACATATGCCTTCCTCCAGTCTTGGGGTGCTTCTCCTGGTCAGCAGGACTGATCCCAGATGACCAAGAGAGTGACCTTGCAAGGACATCAGCCAGCTCCCTCTGCTCTCATGGGTGAATCCCATCAGCTCCCATAGACTTGTGTATCCCATTTGGTCTAGTATGCCCTGATCTGACCCACTCCCACCAAGTGTACATCTTCCTTGCCCCAGACTTTCCCCTTTCTTTGTGACCTGGGATTCTCAAAGGGCAGCCTTGCCTGTACTGATTGAGGTGAAGAAGGAACTCAGCACCTCTTGTCTTTTCCCTGTCCTGTGTCAACAGATCCTGGGCCTCATTCAGCAGTGGATCCACATATTCCAGAACCTTTCTTTTGTCACCTATGTACTTCCAGAAGCCCTTCTTATTGCCGTAGACATCTGTGGACAAATTCCGTTAGAGTCAGGTTTTAGCTTTCCGATATTCATCCCTACATGCCCACACAAGGCCTCTGTATTCCTCTCATGTTATCTGTTCCAGTGTTGCTATGCTTCTTTTCTGGGTTGGAGTTTGGCCTGGATCTCCTGGTTCATCCATGCAGGCCTCTTGCCATTTTTGCCTGATTTCATCTTTCCTGGGATGTACTGTTATCGATGTTGTAGGAGGTTATCCTGGAATATTAACAATCTTTGTTGGACTGCTCTTTTCTCCAGGATCTTATCCCACAGTGTTCTTCCGAGCAGATATTGAAGAGGCCAAAGACTGCTCTCCCAAAGACCAGAGTTGTGAGCTTGCTATTTGTCAGCTATGCTGCCCTCCTGCAGGATCAACTCGACCATGGTCACTGCAGGGAACATTTTTAACTCATCCTGAGCTTACCATGAACCACAGCCCCCAGATCTCTTTCTGCAGGGTTATGTTCCATCCACTTATCCCCCAATCTATATGTATGTCCAGGAATACACTGTCTGATGTGCAGCATCTGGCATTAGTTCTTGTTAAATTTTAAATGGTAGGTGACAGACCACCATTCCAATCTATCAAGATGTCTCAGTAAGGCCCCTTTAGTAGATGTAGGACACTCCACTCATGTGCCTGTGCTCTCAAACTCCTTTCTCTCTCCTCCATCCTTTACTTATCCTTTTATGTATCTGTCAAGGAACAGACCAACCATTTTCAGAGTGTGCCTCTCAGCAGTACCTTGAGATTCTTGGAGAGCTGCATAACCTCCACCAATGGCCCACAGGGGATGCAGACATAGACCGAAAGCAAACCCATTTCTTGCTAGAGCTGCTCATCCCAGCTCTGTTTCTCGTTGTCATTGCAGACAGCAGGCAGAGTTTGGCATCGTCCAACAGCTGAGATGTGACAGCCCAAAGATGTACCGACACCCTCAGCCAGGAGCACAGATCAGAACAAGCTGCAGCCTGTGATTTCTGACATCCATGGAGTCACTGCCAAGGCGTGGTGGGACAGCACATGCAGCTATGGGATCCTTCAGTGGGTGGATGCAGACTTCAGGACAGACAGGCTGGAATGATCCAGAGTTAGATTTCCTCATTGAAGCTGCTTGGATATATGGAGCTCCTTTATGTGACATTGTGAAAAGTTCTGTGAGCCCTTGTAGGTGCCAATCAGAGAAGGGGGCAGAGAAGGGATAGCATGGTGGGAGAAAAAGAACCTGCAGCCAGGGCGACCAAGTGGACATAGTCATTGTTAAGCACCCCAAAGAAGTCTCTGGATGTATGAGTGGGTCTCCCTGAGGGCTTTTTATCATTCCTGCCATTTTCCAGAAGGGGAACAGAGCTCTGTGGAAACAGTACAGGTACTTTCTAGAGCGTCTTGAAATAGTTTCTAGGTCCAGCTGCCAGGTGGGCCAACAGAGTAAACACAAACCTGGATATGATACCTGCATGCCAGAAAGAGCTGGTCAGGGATGTGATGATCCGTGTCAGCCCTGGCAGTCACTGTCTTGAAATTGTGGGGTCCCACATCCCAAGGGGTGTGAGGAAGAAGAATAAAAGACTTTTAGTGAGGATCCCAGGTGAGCAGCATACAAGTACAGAACAGTGGTTGGACACCTCACTAGTTCCCCAGGGGAGTAGTCAGTGCACCAAGCCTGTCAGAGTTTAAAAAGCATTTGGACTGTGCACTCAGTCACATGGTCTAAAATTTTAGGTAGACCCGTGTGGTGCCAGGAGTTGGATGTGATCCTTGTGGGTCCCTTCCAACATGAGATATTCTATGATTCTATGATTTGAACTACTCACCACTCTTCTCTATCTCCTGTAATTACCATGGGAGCTTAATCTAGAGTATTTTTGAATTCTTGAAAGGGAAGAACAACACCTGCCATGCCTGAAGGAAAGGCACTCTCTGAGGTCTCTGCTTTCAACTTCCTGCTTTGGAGGGCAGTCAGGGGTATGATAATGCTGTTGACAGGATTATACAAGGGACTGAAACTAATAGAGCATTATACTGAAAGGGACCTCTAGGTCTGAGGAGCCTCACAATTTCACTCCACACTCTTTAGCTTACAGAGAGCACCAACACAACCTTCCTTGTTTTTTGTGGGATTGTTGGAACTCCCTCTCAGCACGTGTAAGGAGGGAGATGCCTCTGGCCAGCAGATGTCTGAGATCCATTCCTGGTGCTCTTTACTATATACTGTTCGGCAGTACTAACTCTTGCTGAGTCTAAAGAGGATCTGCATGGTCTCTGTGGCACCCTTAGGCAGACAGATGCAGAGCTCCAGGCAGGAGCAAGGTCTTCTTCAGATGAAGATGCAGTGAGGAATACAGTCCTTGGTGAAGGATGTATTTTTTGAAATAAGGTTTAGTTTTTGCTTAGAAAAGTCTCTCTAACATGTCACTCTTCTATTCCTCCATGGACAGGCAACCATGCCCAGATGCAAACAAATGTCCAACAGCAGCTTCCCCACAGAAGTTCCTTCTCCTGCCATTTGCAGACACACGCGAAGCTGCAGCTCCTGCACTTTGTGCTCTTCCTGGGCATCTACCTGGCTGCCCTCCTGGGCAACGGCCTCATCCTCACATGCCTGTAGCCTGCGACCACCAGCCTCCACACCCCCATGTACTTCCTCCTCCTCAACCTTGCCCTCCTTGACCTGGGCTCCATCTCCACCACTGTCCCCAAAGCCATGGCCAGCTCCCTCTGGGACACCAGGACCATCTCCTTACCGGGATGTGCTGCCCAGGTCTTTATGTTTGCTGTCTTTATTCCAGCAGAGTTTTCTCTTCTCACCGTCATGGCCTATGACCGCTATGTTGCCATCTGCAAACCCCTGCACTACAGGACCATCATATGTGGTAAAACCTGTGTCAACATGGCAGCAGCTGCCTGGGGTAGTGGGTTTCTCAATGCTGTGCTGCACACTGCCAATACATTTTCGCTACCATTCTGCCAAGGCAACGCTGTGAACCAGTTCTTCTGTGAAATTCCCCAGATCCTCAAGCTCTCGTGCTCAGATGCCTACCTCAGAGAAGTTGGGATTATTGTTTTTACTGCATGTTCACTTTTAATGTGTTTTCTCTTCATTCCTTACTCCTACGTGCAGATCTTCAGGGCTGTGCTGAGGATATCCTCTGAGCCTGGACGGCACAAAGCCTTTTCCACTTGCCTTCCTCACCTTGCCATAGTGTCCCTGTACATCAGCACTGGCACATTTGCCTACTTGAGACCCCCATCCATGTCCTCATCATCCCCGAATATTCTACTGGCAGTTCTGTACTCAGTGTTGACTCCAGCAGTGAACCCCCTCATCTACAGCATGAGGAATCAGGTGCTGAAGGATGCTGTGTGGAAAGTGATGTCTGGGTGTTTTTCAGAAGCAATATAGTTACTGTCCTCTGCATATCACTGATAATGCGACTCGTTACAGACCGAGATACAGTTTTCATTTTGTTTTCCTTTTATTTTTACTCTTACTTTGTTTTACTGATGATAAGATGTCTACTAATGATGATAAGATGATACAGATGTCCAGAGAGAAATATGATCATTATTTGTGTTCCACAGACAAAGGAGAGCTCTGCAACACAAGGCAATGGGAAAGGGACTGGGAAAATTATTACTTATTCAACCAGTGAAATTTCATAGCCTGGATCTAGTGAATCACCCCAAAACTTCTCCTCACATTGGAAATGGGTTGGACTTGATAATGCTTGTGGGTCCCTTCAATGAATTTATTCGAGTCTCTGACTCTGAAGAAGGCGCACTCTCCATGGCCAAAGACCCACTTGTGTGGGAGGCAGTCAGTGGCAGTGCCCCCCACACCAGTTAGCTCTGCCTTCACAGCCTGCCAGCACGACCCTGCAGAGTGCCTCACAGCCCCACACACCACAGTCCCCTTCGCTCTGCAGGGCAGCACCGCCAGCTGGGGGGGCTGTGGGCAGTATGGGCAAGGGGCTGTAGGAATGGCTGCTCAGGCCAGCCCAATCATGCTGGGCTAGGGCAAGTCTATGGTGGGATATGGGGTGTCCTGGGAGCAGAGTAGGGTGCTGTGTGTGTACAATGGTGCTGCCTGAGGAACCCCAGGGCCAGCAGTGTGGTGCTGTGCTGTGCTGGGAAGTGGCTCTGGTCCAGGGGGGAGTGCAGGCTGTCTGGGAAGGTGGATCGGTAGGGTTTTTCTCGTGCAGATTGCAGCAGCAGAGACACTGCCAGTGACCTCCCCTGCTTCATTTGCAGCTTTGGGCCAGCCCAGCCTGGACTTTTGTTGCGAGGACATTTGTTGTCCGACGGAAGGAAGACACAGACGCTCAATATGAGTGATCAGTGAACTTCGATTTATTGGATAGCTCAGTTGTCTTTTATCTAATTCAATATAATTAGCTCATACATATTGCAAAAGCTAAGCTCATGATTGGTTAGTGCATTTCTCTATTTTATCAGCTAGTTTCTCACTCCCATCAACCGAAATAACACAGTTAGTACTTTCCCAAACCTCCAACGGATATCGTGTCCTTGTGCCTGATTAGCTCCCAGACGTTACGTACTTTCTCAGACTCATATGAGCTGCGTTCGATACTTTTTTAGCTCGCGACCTCCTAGTTGCTCAACATTCACATGACCTACTTCACTTAACCATTCCTCCACAGGACTTCTCTGCTGGGCTGGGTTGGGGAGAGCTGGGGAGGGAGTGGGCTGGGCTGGCCTCCTGGGAGAGAGAGGGGAACCACAGAGCAGTCTGGGCTGGGCCTTTGTTCACTGCATATGAATATGACCAATGCTAGTCATCATGACTTTCACAGCAACTCCTCTGAAGAGTTCTCAACATTTTTCTAAAATATATAGTCAGTTCTTGAATCACTTTCCTACAGAGAGGTGGCCATTTACTTCAGCATGCTCTGGACTTGCAAAGGCTACATGGGGAAATGTGAGTCTGGATTTGTGCGAGGTCTTCTGAAGCATGAGCTGGTTGGCAGACAGAGTACCCAAAGGATTGTGCAGGGCATCCCCTGCACCCACTGCTCCTGGGGGACCTGGAAAGAGGCCTCCTGATCACAACAGCTCCTTGTAGCCCTGTGGATGCTGGCTGTGACGTCACTTGTGTCCCAGCAGCTGGCTGGCCAACAGCAAGGAGGCAGAGCCTCTGAGGTCACAAAGACCTTCAGAAAGCTGCCCCCAAGAGGGTGACACGTATAGGAGGCCAAGGGAAATCCAGGAGAGTAAAGGTGCAAGACCTTGGTGAGAGAAGAGGGACTTGGCTAAGAGAAAGGAAAGATTTTGAAGAGGTGATAGGGGTTCAGGTAAGGCTGATGCTTCTGCAACACTCACTGGGAAAGCAATCATGTTGGGCCTTGGCAAAATTTCTAACCAGCAACCTGAAAAACCTAGTGCTAACCTAGTACTAATGCTCTCCCTCACCCTGAAAGGAATCCATTACTCTAAACCCCAACTCATTTCCTACCTTGAAGTCAAACCCCAAACAAATTACTTTTTACCTTTAGTCTTAACATATTGCTCTTGCTAATCCCTAGGTCTTAATGCCTTGAATTATATTGCCAGATATCATCCCGTAACAAGGTACATAATAAAACCCTAACCAAAAATCTAGCTTATACCCTAAACACTGACTGTCTACCCAAAGCAGAACTCACAAGCCTCCCTTTAAGACCTTGCCCAGTTCCTAAACTTGGAAGGTAAAATACAATCCCTAAACTCTGGAGCTGAGTTTTGCATTTGAGACCAAAGCAGTGTTGTTAACAGAGCAGTGTTTCACTTACTGCTGAACCATACCAATGGGTTCTCCATCTCTCATACTGTCCCCACAACATGTAGGTTGGGGGTATGCAGGACAATGCCATGGCACACAGCCAGGACAACTGACCCAAACGGATTAAATAGATGCTCCAATAGGTGTTCCAGCCCACCATCCCACTACCAAAAGCACCTCCCAGCCTGCAGCAGAGAAGCCTACTGGGAAAGAGCTGGAAGGCTGTGGGGATCCACCAGCAGGAGCTGGGAGGGCAGTCTGGGTTCCAAGCTCTGCCCAAGGGTCCCACCTTTCTACTTATTCAACTCCTGCAAGAGAGGTATCCCTGCCCGTGGGTGCTGGGCAGGCATCCTTGGGCTCTATGGGGGCCCAAGGCAGCAGAGGGTGGGCACTGCAAGTGAGTGCCTCACGGGGCTTCACGGAGATCCACTTTGCCTGGAAACTGCCTGTGGCTGGCAGGACAGAAATGTCTCTGTCAGTAGGAATAGTGTCCAGGGACCAGGGGCTCTGTCAGCACCACAGCCAGACACTGATCCTGCTGACCCTATGACGAGACCCTCCCCGATTGCTGTGTTTCTCAGCTCTGCTCCCCTTGATCAGCCTCAGGAAGATGCCCAGATACATGGGCAGGGAAGCACTGGATCTGGGGCAAAGCCCCCAGAGAGTTTTAATATGAACAAATACCAACATGCAGCATAAAAACAGGGGAATACCAAGAGGGGAAATACCCATGTGCATCTGCTGACTGCTGGTAAAGGGACACCATTCCCTGATGCTCACAGCTCTCCCAGTGGCACTGAGCTCTCCTCCCTCCCGGCTGCACCCAGCTGCTCAGCAGGGCTGGGCTCTGCTGGCCTGGGGCTCTGGAACTCTTGTGCACGGGGCTCTGGTGTCACATCCTGGGTGTCCTCGTGGGGACATGCCAGAGACACCTCTTCAACATCGTCATAGCCTGTGCTCCCCAGGAAAGGTGAGGAGGTGTCTCCCTCAGCTCCAGGGACCCCAGCACTTCTCTGGGAGTGCAGGCTTCCCCCTGTAAGCATCAAGGCAGGCTGCTGTGGTTGGGCCTGTGGGGTGCCCCTTGGGGCTGTTTATCACCTTCCTCGTCCTCACCAGCCTGAGACATTTGGCCCATTCTCCCAGCCCCCACAAAATATCCCAGGACAGGTTCTCCATGTGGAGGTGGTCAGGCTTTCAATATGCCATGGATTCTCCTAGGCCTGGGGTTGGCACCTAGGAAGTGGCAGTGCTGCATTGCCCTCTCACCTGTGACTGCATCCCTGGGCCCAGCTCCTTCCTCTGGTGTCCTGGGCACTTCCCAGTCCCCCTGCCCAGGGACAGGATCCTCCCCAGGGTCAGAAACCTCCCCAGCATCATCATAGCCATCTGCTGGGTCACATCCGGGCAGGACAGGGACATCTGAAAGGAGAGGGAAGGTGGTGGCAATGAGAAGAGATGTCCTGCAGAGCAGAGGATGGGAGGGTGTGTGGGGACACAGGGCTGACATGCTGCTGGTGTCAGGGTCACAGCAGAGCCTTCATGCTTTCAGCTCTGATGATAACACTCGGTGGCACTGCTGTCCATCTGGTCTGTCTGCAGGGAGGAGAAATGGAGCCCTTCCTCCCCTCACCACCTCTTATCCCTGGGTGTGGCCCCAGACCATCCTCCTCCTCATGTGCCTGGGGTAGGGCTGCAGCTGGGTCAGGGACCCCTCTGAAAAGGAGGCTGCAGAGAGCTGCAGCGGGTGCTGTGGGATGAGCCCTGCTGCCCTGACTGGTGGTCAGCACTGCTGGGGATGGGCACCCACAGAGCTGGGGGTGCATGGAGAAGAGACCAGTTCCCTTGGGACAAGGCACTTCCAGAGAGGTTCCCAGAGCTGCCCTGGGACAGCCCTTTGCTTAGCACTTGTCTCTCAATAAGGTGCAGGGACAAGCAGAGAGGGGCTGTCCCCTCTGGGATGAGCAGAGCTGGTGTGGAGGAAGCTCCTCTGTGGGGGCCAGCACCTGGATGCTCTCCCAAAATCCCCACAGCCCAGTGATATTGGGGACCATGGGCAGGAACCGCAGGGCACAGCCCTGGTCTGAGGCAGGGAGAAAGTGCTCCTCCAGATACATACACCCACCTGAGAGACTGAACCTCACCTGCTTCTCCCACGCCAGGCTGTAAGCGATCTCCTCATACGCGGCCTCAGGGAAGGGCTCCCCAGCTCTCCCAGAGCCTGGGGACAGAGGCAGGGCAGGTCTGGGGATAGGCAGAGAGGGACAGGACCCCACTGGGTTCCCTCAGCCCCATTCCCTAGGCCAGCACAGGGCTGTCCCCACAGTACAGCCCCACTGTGTTGTGTTGGCACTGAGGCCACATCCCCAGGGAGGGCAGCATCCCCCATGGAGATGGTCTGGGACATAGTCAGCTTCGCACCATCCCTCTGGAGACAGCCCTTGTGCCCCTTTTTCCCTTGGTCATGTCCCAATGCAGACCCTGCACCAATACCATCATTTCCTCTTCCCATGGAGCTGCTCTATCTCTGCCCCACACATCAATAGCACAGCCCGTGCTCTGCTGTGGGGTGGCTGACACCACGGTGATGGACTCCACTGCCCCATGCTCCTCCTGCCAGACCTGCCCAGAGCACTGCCAGCAGTGCATCCTCCCCGTCTCACCCAGCCCAGCTCTCACATTCTCTTCTCACCCCAGAACTGATGCCCAGGGTCTGGGCTCTCTCCACCCCTTGATGTTGGTGCCCAATGGTCTGTCAGGCAGTGGGGCAGCACATGGGGCAGGAGGCAGCACACAGCTCTGTTTCTGTGCCCCAGAACACCAACACCCCCAGCACGCCCAGCCCTGCCAGGAGGCATCTCCCCCCCAGGACCACTGGGGAAGGACCCACCTCTGCGCCGAGCCCTGGCGCTTCGCACCTGCCCAGCCAGGAGGGCCAGGAGCAGGCAGAGGAGGGCCCCCAGGATGATGCAGATGACAACAGGCATTGAGAGTCTCTCACTGCTGGTGGTCGGACGGCTCCGTGGGGGATCTGCATGGGCAGGAACATGGCAGGGGCAGCATCAGACAAGGGAGAGGTTGGAGGCAGGACATGTCACTCCTGACCACACAAGGCAGCAGGGCTGGGGGGCACAGGGCTGGGTGATGGGGCAGGTCCACCCTGCTGGGTACATCACAGACTTCTCCAGCTGCTTTGGTTTTCTGGGAGTCTCACAGCCCAACAGGGAGCCCCTTCCCTTGGCTATGGGTCACAGCGTGAACATGGACAGACCCAGCCCCAGGGGAAGGACAGCTTACCTGCTTGTGGGGGGGATGTTGCTGTCCTGGGTGCAGCTGCAGGGGAGCAGAAGGAGAGCTGGGCTGAGAGGCTGGGGCTGTGGCACCAGGCAGCCTCCCTGGCAAATGACGCCAAAATTTGCCACCTGAATTGTCCCTCCTGTGGGGCTGGGCAGGGTGGCAGGGACAGGGCCCAGCACCACTGCTCTGGGCTGCTCACAGGACAGTGCAGGCAGCCCAGGGGATGTGCTGGCACATCCAGCCCCACAGAGGCTGCTCCCCACCCAACACCAGCCCCCACTACTGCAGAAACACCCTTGCTCAGACCAGCAGCGGGGCCATGCCAGGATCCAGCAGGGCAGACACCCAAGCCAGCTCCTTGCCAAGCCCCCAGCCATGTCTCCCAGCCCACTGCTCACCTGAGCAATGCACAGCCACATCTGCCTTATGCTGGCAGGCACCAGCTGTCCCCTGGCTGGGCCCAGCAGTCCTGCAGAGACAGCTCCGTCCCCCTGCACACTCCATCAGCCACATGGGGCCCGTCCCCTCTCCAGCAGCAGCCTGGCCCATGGCCATAGACCTGCGGGGCCACAGCCCAGCTGCCTGCACGCCACCTCGGCATCCCGCATGTCCCAGGCATTGTCACACAGCGTCCCCCAGGTGCCGCGGTGCCAGATCTCCACTCTGCCCGAGCAGCCTCCCACAGTGCGGATCTTCTCCCTGTCTGAGGAGGCAGCAATGTCCCATGGCACCAGGACAGCTGGGACAGCCCTGCCAGGTGAGGGGGGCACGTGCAGGGGCAGCTCCCTACCTGTGCAGCTGGTGGAGTTGGGGCATGCAGCCACCTGCGGCCTTTCTGTCCATGTCCGAAAGGAAATAGAAGTTGGGCTGAAAAGATTTGTTCTGGGGGTCGTGCAGAAGAGAGCAGAGCTGACCTCTGCTCACACGTCCCCATGCTGCCTGGGTCAGGGCAGCAGCAGCACCCTGTTCATTCAGGGGACACGCACGGTTCTGCAGGGGGTCCCAAGTGCTCAGCCCCACAGGGTCCCTGATTCATAGAGCAGCAAGAGGCTGTCCTTGGAGGGGGGACTCCTGAAAGCCCTGCATGGTCTCCTCTGAGCCCTTGCCTGGAGTTGCCTCTGCATCCCCCAGGGAGCTGCTGGCAGCCCAGCTGTTGACTGCTACTGGTGGACATGGGTGGCTCTGTGAGCTGAAGTCACCTTTGTGTACCAGTAGCAACAGGGTCTAATGCAGGAAGTCAAAGCCCCTCTGGGTTCCTTCTCTGCATTTCACCATGCCCAGTGGGGAACAGGACCTGGTGCCTTGATGGCTCAGATTTACCATTACAGGTGATGTGGGTCTCTTCTCGGAGGTCATCACACGACTGCGGATTCCAGGGATGAGAGGGACACTGCCAGAAGGAGCTGTTGCTCTTCCCACACTCCACGTGATCCAGCCATGCGGTGCCAGACAGCTTGGCATAATTTAAGAATATTTCCCGGTCCCCTTCATTCCCGCAGCCCAGCTCCTTGCACACCAGTGACACCATCTCGGTGGTCATGGAGTTGGAGCAAACGCTGCCCCACGTCCCGTTGTAGAGAACCTGCAGGCGCCTGGAGCAGCCATCGCTGTTCTCCAGCCTCAGGGCCATGAAGGAGGAAAGGCCCCAGGGACGTCCTTGGATGTCAGTCACTGATGGCCTTGGCTCTAACTGGCTCTACCCTTACCCCAGCCTCACTGGCCCCAGCTCCCAGCCCCACTCCCAGCACAGACCTGAGCAGATGACTCCTGCGTCCTCTTTGTGCCTGCAGTCGTGCTGCCCCCAGGCCTCGGCAGGGCAGTCCCAGAGAGCAGCTTCGGCCCCGGAGCAGTTGACGCCATCCAGCCAGATCTGCCCGGAGCCCTCCCCAAACCGAGCAGAGCCGGCTGCCTCCAGGGCCCCTCCGCAGCCCAGCTGGCGGCAAATGATGGCGGCGTCGGCCAGGTCCCAGGCGTCGTCGCAGACGGTGCCCCAGCGCCCCTGGTAGTAGATCTCCACTCTCCCGGCACAGCGCCCGGCCCCGTCCACCAGCCGGACCCGCCGGCTCCCTGCAGCGGGGAGAACCCTGACCCTCAGGGACTGGCTGCCCTCCCAGCCCCACACCTGGGGGACGTGCAGCACCACTCACCCTGGCACACGGACCCCCACGTCCTCCGCGATCCCTATTGCTGGGTGGCTTTCAGGCAGGGAGGTGTTGCAGAGGCTCAGGTCAGCCTTGTGCCCTGCACACCACACCCCACGCAGCCCCACAGGTCCTGGTCCTCGCTCGGCCCTCACGGGGGTGTAGGCTGCCTCTGCCTCTCCGCACTGCAGCTGCCGGCACACCACGCTGGCCTCCTGCATGTCGCACTGCTCATCCAGGACTCTGCCCCACGTCCCGTGCTGGAAGACCTCCACGCGCCCATTGCACTGGCTCCCTCCACCCACCAGCCATACAGACATGTGGTGAGCCGGGCCTGGTGAGAGGAGAAATTCAGCCTGGTGCTCCCATGGGGTGCAAAGCTTTGGGTGGCCATGTCACACACCACGGGCAAATGGCCTTTGCAGCACTGCCCAGCACTCACCTGAGCAAATGACAGCAGCAGCGTTCTCCTGGGAGCACGGCGAGGCCCCCAGGGCAGTCACCGGGCACTGCCCCAGGTGGGCTTCAGTCCCGTCACAGTGGAACGAGTCTCTCCAGAAGGGGCCGGTTCCTCTCCCAAAATGCCCTCCTCCAGGAATGGACTCAGCAAAGCCACAGCCGAGGTGCCGACAGAGAACATGGGCGTCCGAGAGGTCCCAGCGGGAGGCACAGAGGGTCCCCCACATCCCCAGCACGTCGACCTCCACCCTGCCCTCACACGCTGTGCTGCCGTTCACCAGCCTGAACCCTGTGTACTCAAGGACAAAGGAGGGTGAGAGAGGCCACATTTGTATTCTTGTTCCCACAGGATCTGCAGGAGCGGCCAAAGGGACAGTGTGCCTTTCTCCTCCTGCAGCACTCTCATTTTAGGGCTGCAGACCACCACCTCACCCCACCTGTCCCCCACCCAGCACAGCCCAGTGTCCACCCTGCTCTCCTGCCCCCACCACAGCCCCCGTGGGCACCATCCCACCCCAAGTCCTTACGTGTGCAGGTGACATGAGTGCCATTGCTTTGGGTGCAGGCCTTGTCCTTGGGGGCCCCCCAGGGGCAGAAGAGGATGGTGGATTCATTCCCCACACACTGCAGCTCTCTGTCCCAGACAGGACCGGCCCCTTCTCCCAGCTGAGCTGCCCCATGGACAGACAGGGCTGTGCCACACTGCAGCTCCCTGCACACCACCTCGGCAGCTTTGGCACCAAAGTGGGAGGGACAGACAGCTTTCCACTGGTCCCTGTTGTAGACCTCCACACTTCCTGAGCAGGGGCTGTCCCCTCCGACCAGCCGGACAAATCCTGGAGCAACCAAGGAGACCTGTGAGTTCCCAGAGCCCTCTGGCACTTCCGTGCCCACCTCCCACCTCATCCCTGAGGTGGCCAGATTCAGAGCCCCACAGCCAGCCCAGCAGCTCTCAGGGTGTGTTGATGGCACAAAGAGGTTTGGGACCCCCTGCTGATTCTCAGAATCCAGCCCAGCACCCATGGGCTGCCCTCTCTCCCAGCCCCCAGCCACAGGCACCGCTCAGACAAACTGCTGCTGCCCGGAGCCCCTGGGCTGCCCGGCCCCAGACCCAGCACTGCAGCAGCCACAGCACGTGGGCCCAGGGAAATGGGCCCAGGCACTGGGGGCTTCTGCAGCTGGCTCTGCCCCACCAGGCTCAGGTGAGGTTGAGGAATCCCTTGGAGTTGCCAGAGAAGCTGCCTCTTCCTTGGGGCTGCTAGGGCTCTTGGGAAGATGCTGTTACATGGGGCACATCTGGGGAGCAGGAAAACGGGGGTCCTCAGGCAGGGACAAAGTGTGGTGTGGACAGGCACGTGCCCAGCCACCAGTTGAGCAGAGGGCAGGAGAGCAGGCAGAGAGCAGCCCTGGGCTGACAAGAGCTCCTGGTGTGAGGGCAGGCAGAGAGGAGAGACAGCAGGTGCTGGCACAGCCCCTGGGGCACAGGGCAGGCAGGAGAGGCTGGGCCTCAGGTCAGCACTACCTGAAGGGGCTGTGTCTCCAAGGACTGGCTCTCATCGGGTGACCCTTGGACAGGAACAAGGTGCCATTTGGCACCCTACTCCTCTGCTCAAGCCCAGTGCTCCTGCCCTCTGAACAGCCCCCTTGTTTTGGCCGAGGTTCTCTTGTCTGCTGGGAGTACAACCCATAAGTCCTGGGCCATTGCATGCCCTTCCCTGAGGCTGCTGGTGACTGGTGGAGCTGGAGGGTGGGGGCTTTCCTCTCCCAGCCCCAGGCACCTCCCCAGGCTTGGCTGCTCCAGCTTCAGGGCCAGGCTGGGTGTGCTCCCACTGGGCTTTCCCCAGGGACAAGGGACACTAGCAGTGACAGACCCAGCTCAGAGTGCAACTTGACACACAGAGCCATGTTCTGGTGTCCACTTGTTGCTTCCTGAGATCCTTTACAACAGCCCTTTACAGGTCCTTTACAACATTCCTGGACCCAGAGGAAGGGACCAAATTCAGTCCTTACCTGAACATGTCACTCCAGCATCCTCACCATGATTACAGTTTGTTTGACCCCATCCCCTGTGGGTGCAGTCAGACAGGGCAGACTCAGTGCCATTACATTCAACATCATCCATCCAAATGCGTCCAGATCCTGGCCCAAAGTGTGCCTCCTTAAAAGCTTTGAGAGCTTCATCTCTGTGTGGAAAAGTGAATCAAGAAATGAATTTTAGGAAAACGTTGAGAACTCTACAGAGAAGGAGTTGGTGTGAAAGTTATGTTGTATTGATTTGCTTTATTTAGCTGGTTTCCCAGGAGACCATACCTCTAAAGAGAAGGGACCTTGAGACTCTGCCTGTCCCACTGCACATGATAGCAGCCTTAGAGAATAGTTTCTGGCACTTGTGTTCACTCAGGTTCATCTCACTGCACCAATACTATGGGCCGTCTCATATGGACAAGGCAAACATGGATTCCTGATGTAGTCATTTGGTGTCCTTCCATGTCCTTCCAAACCATCTGTGTGAGCTGGGTCAAGAGCCCAGTGCTGGGAATGGTCTTTGTGAGGGGCTGCTCTGGGACCATTGCCCTGGGGCAGCATCTGCCAGGGTGTCCAGAGAACAAGGGCCCAGCCCAGCCCCTTCTCTGCTGCTCCTCCTTGTCTTTGCCAGGAGACCAGCACAGCCCAGACCCTCCCCAGCTCTCCACACCTCCCCGTCCTCTCCCCAGCCCAGCCCAGCCCAGCAGAGCAGCCCAGGCTGGAATGGCCCCAAAGCAGTGTTAGAAATTCAGGTTCAATCTTCAAATTAGGATTAAATAAAAAATAGGATTTATTAAAAGAAAATGAAAGAATAGAGGTAAGCAAACAGCGCTGGGTGCACCAGGACTCTCCGCTCCACCAGGACGCACACCAGTTACATCAAGCAGCTGATTTTTATGCTCCTAGACTAATACATATTCATTACTACTTCTAAAAAAAAACAGGTTATTATAATTAGCTTCCGGGGTCCAGTCCCTCCTACTGGAGCATGCGCATCAGTCTCCTCTGGGGGTCTCTAGGGGTCTTTCATGCTGAAGGCTCTTAGTCTTCCTCTCCAAGATTTTTTCTCGTCCTTCCCCTTTGTACTCCTTTGGCACCGTATCAAGTTTATAGAACATCCCCTGCAGGTCTTGTCTCCCAGCCGTCCTTCAGCTTCTTTTTTTCTTCTTCTTAATCTCTTGGCCACCTGGCCAGATATCAGGGGCCTGCATAGTATCCCATAACAGTCACTAGTTGTTATCAGTTGTTCTGAAACCCCCAGACATCAAAGACTTCATACAAACACAAATAGCTTTCTTATTGACACTTCACCAGTAATTAAAACATTCTTCACCAGCCATTCACAGGGACACTCACACCTATAGCTGTGTTTAGTTAATCTCGAAGAAGATGGAAAAAAAGGCTGTAACTGTTAGAAATAGAAGTCCGGAATAACAAAAGCAAACAGGTTCATAAATTTGAGGAGTATTTTCTGAAGACTTGATCAATTGACTAGAATGAGGGGGAGACTGGGACACACTGCATCTGTGGTTCAAGAATTAAATTGCCAGTGCAGGGCCCAGAGACAGACAGGACTGTTCTTTATGGACACAAATTGTTAAAACATTCCTAACAGCAGCAAGTGGAAAAGTGGAGGGCAGTGGCACTGTCCCTGCTGCTGACATCTGCAGATTACCTCAACTCCTCGCCTTCCCCTCGTACAAGAGACACACAAAGCTCATTGAGTCTAACTCATTTCCAATGTCAGAGATGTTTTGGGGTGATTCATTCGATCTAGTCTTTGAAATTTCACCAGAGGTTTAACAACTAATTCAGCAGACTGCTTTCTCTATGCTTGCTGTGTTCCCTGCAGTTGCAGAGCTCTCCTTTGCCTGTTCCATCCCAGGTTTAGCATCTTACCTCTGGGTGGCTCCACCTTGGACATGCTCATGCTCTGTGGGCTCCATGCCCTGTTGACTCCCTGGCACACACTGTTCCTGCCAATCCCCTGGGCTCTCCTGGTGACTTCCACTTCCCTCCAGAAAGACACCTGCCCACCTTCACACCTATTGCATGCTGTGGATACAGGCAAGAGAAGTCACCATCTCTATGGGTGCCAGACACCAGCTGGCAATTCTGAAATCAGCCCTTCCTGCCTAAAAGCTGATCCTTGGTGATCAGCTGATCTCGTCGCCCTGAGCCCACAGAGAAACAAGCAAAGCAAGGAGCCTCCTTTAAGTCCGTTCCTTTGCAATATCCATGAGATGAGATGTGGGAGAAGAGCTGAGCCTTCAGGCACTGCCCTCAGTGCCAGATCCCCTTTCATGCTGGAGGTGCTGGTACGGAGCCAGCTGTGTTAGAGACCCTGGCCTGTGGACAAAAGACTTCCCCACAGTTGCTCAGTGAGCAAGCAACAACAGCAATCAGAACTCACAGCAAGAGAAGGGCTCTGAAGGAGAGTGTGGGAGGTGAAAGAGAGCACCCCAGGACAGACCAAGCCCTCGGGCTCCCTGGCAATGCTGCTGTGCCAGGACTCTTCTCTCCTCCACCTCTGAACACAGCCAAGTGCCTCTGCAATTCCACCACAGGTGTCTGAAGAAGGATCTCAGGCAAGAAAGTCACTGCAGGGTCCTTTCTTTTATTTAAACATACAGAGAGCCTGGCTCATTGTTTCCACCAAGTCTTGGAGTCACTCAAGCAGGCAGATACTGAAATGAAGGGGAGGAAAAATGTTATGTCTTTGTGCCTTTGTGGACACAATCATAAGTAAGGGGGAAAAAAAAAAAAAAAAAAGGAAAAAAGAATAAAAGAGCAAGGCACACTCAGAGAAAACGAACATTTGGGCCTATAATGAGTTACATTATGAGTGATATGTAGAAGAAAACAGACCATTTATTGTTTCTGACACACTCCAGTCATCACTTTCCACACTGCATCCTTCAGCTCCTGGTTCCTCATGCTGTAGATGAGGGGGTTCACTGCTGGAGGCACCACCGAGTACAGAACTGCCAGCAAAAGATTCAGGGATGAGGAGGACATAGAGGGAGGTTTCAGGTAGGCAAATGTGCCACTGCTGATGAACAGGGAGACCACGGCCAGGTGAGAGAGGCATGTGGAAAAGGCTTTGTGCCGTCCCTGCTGTGAGGGGATCTTCAACACAGCCCTGAAGATCTGCACATAGGACAGCACAAGAAAAACAAAACACCCAGATGCTAAAACAGCACTAACCACAATAAGCCCAACTTCTCTGAGGTAGGCATCTGAGCAGGAGAGCGTGAGGATCTGGGGTAACAAAAGATTTTGTTACATTAAGCAAAGGAATTTTCATAGTGTCTAGCCAAGCATTATACTGCTCCTTACTTCAGCAGGGAGCTTTCGCAACTCCCACTCCTCAAACAGAACTCCTTGTTTTTTATAATAAAAAAGACAGTGAACAAACATTTATGGTTTGTTCATAAACCCTCTTCCTCTCTGCTCAAGTGTATCTAGCAACTCACCGAGGCTGTCCGTGTCCCATCGTCCTCATGGAACGGTCACTCCCGTCCTAGCCTGATCGTGTCACCTTCTTGCTTACTGTGGACAGTGGTGGGGGTGGGTTGGGGCAATCTTACCTGTCATAGAGAGCATTGGCAGCTCTTATTCCAGCTGACTTCTCAACAGGAGATCGGCCAGGATTGTGCCGTGGTCTGGTCCAATCGCCGTGTGATTCTGGGTGAAAGAGAAGAAGCACCAAACAGAGCAGCATCCCTCTGTCAACACGGGCAGCCCCTGCCTCTATGCCCGAGGGTCTCCAGCGACTCACCAAGGCCGTCCTTGTCCCATCGTCCTCGTGGAGCGGTCACTGCCCTTCTGGCCCGATCTAGTCACCATCCTGCTTGCTGTTAGAGGCTGGTGGATGTGGGTTGGGGCGATCTTACATGAACATGCCCTGGAGAGCATTGGCAGCTCTACTGTTGAGCTAAGTGCAAGAGGGCAGAGAGGCCAGGATTGTGCTGTTTCTGACTGAAAGAGGAAAAGCAACAAACAGAGCAGCACCTCCCTGCGACTATGGGCAGCCCCTGCCTCTCTGCTCAAGAGTATCTAGAGACTCACCGAGGCTGTCCGTGTCCCGTTTTCTTGATGCAGCATTCACTGCCTTCCTGCCCCCATTCTGTCAGCTTCCTGTTTGCTGTGGACCATCGGCGGTGTAGGTTGGAGGGATCTTACCTGTCCTGGGCTGCGTTGGGAGCTCTTCCTTCCAGATGATTTCTCAAGGGGAGAGTGGCCAGGAGTGTGCTGTAATTTGGTCCCATCGCTGTGTAAATCTGGCTGCAAACGGAAAAGCACGAAACAGAGCAACATCCCCCTGAGACCACAGGCTGCCCCTACTTCTGTGCCTGAGGGTCTCTAGCGAATCACTGAGGTTCTCCCAGCCTCACACCAAGACTGTCCATCTCGCATTTTCCTGATGTCCAGGAGATGTTCCTTGTAGCTTAAATGTGTCATATTCCCAATTTGCGTGGTGACACCGTGGTGGGGAATGGCTTGGGGCTCTCTTATCTGTCCTGGAGAGCGTTGGCATCTTTTCTGGCTGAGTTCTCAAAGCGAGAGAGGCCAGCAGTGTGCCATGGTCCGGTCTCATTGCTAGCTATGTTTTTGTCTGAAAGAGGAAAAGCACCAAACGGAGCAGCATCCCCCTGTAACCATGGGCAGTGCTTGCCTGAATGTCCAAGGGTCTCCAGCGACTCACTGAGGCTGTCCGTGTCCCCTCATCCTGATCCAGCCGTCACTCCTGTCCTGACTTGAACTTGTCACCATCCTGCTTGCAATTAGAGCCTGGTGGGTGTGGGTTGGGGCGATCTTACCTGTCCTGGAGAGCGTTGGCAGCTCTTCCTCCCAGATGAGCGGTCGAGGGCAGAGAGGCCAGAAGTTTGCTGTGGCCTTGTCTCGTCACTGTGTGTGTCTGGCTGAAAGAGAAGAGGCACCAAATGGAGCAGCACCTCCCTGTGACCACGGGCAGTCCCTGCCACTCTGCTCAAGCATTCACTGTCAGCTTCCTGCTTGCTGTGGACCATCAAGGGTGTGGGTTGGGGCGATCTTGCCTGTGCTGGAGAGCGTTGGCAGCTCTTCCTTACAGCTAACTTCTCAAGGGAGAGCGGCAAGGAGGTGCCATTGTCTGGTTTCATCGCTGTGCATTTCTTGCTAAAAGAGAATCACCACAAGACAGAGCAGCATTCCTCTCTGAACACGAGCATCCCCTGCCTCTGTGCCTGAGTGTCTCTACTGACTCACCAAGGCCGTCCCTGTCCCATTGTCCACATGGAGCGGTCACTGCCCTCCTGGTCCAAGCGTGACACCATGGTGGGGAATGGCTTGGGGCTGTCTTATCTGTCCTGGAGAGCATTGGCATCTTTTCTGGCTAAGTTCCCAAAGCGAGAGAGGCCAGCAGTGTGCCATGGTCCGGTCTCATCGCTAGGGATGTTTCTGTCTGAAAGACGAAAAGCACCAAATGGAGCAGCATCCCCCTGTAACCATGGGCAGCGCTTCCCTGAGTGCCCAAGGGTCTTCTCACCAAGGCTGTCCGTGTCCCGTCATCCTCATGCAGTGGTCACTGCCATCCTGACCTGATCCTGTTACCATCCTGCTTGCAGTTAGAGCCTGGCGGGTGTGGGCTGGGGCGATCTTACCTGTCCTGGAGAGCATTGGGAGCTCTTCCTTACACCTGACTTCTTAAGGGGAGAGTATCCAGGATTATACCGTTGTCTGCTTCCATGCTGTGCATTTCTGGCTGAAAGAGAAGCACCACGAGACAGAGCAGCATCCCTCTGTGAACACAGGCAGCCCCTACTTCTGTGCCCGATGGTCTCTAGCGACTCACTGAGGCCATCCCTGTTCCATCATCCTCATGGAGCGGTCACTGCCCTCCTGGCCTGAACATGTCACCGTCCTGCTTGCTGTTAGTGGCTGGTGGGTGTGGGCTGGGGCGGTCTTACCTTTCCTGGAGAGAGTTAGCAGCTCTTCCATCCAGCTGAGTGCTCGAGGACAGAGTGGCCAGGATTGTGCTGTTTCTGGCTGAAAGTGGGAAAGCAACAAACGGAGCAGCAGCCCCCTGCACCCATGGCAGCCCCTGCCTCTGTGCTCAAGAGTATCTAGAGACTCACCGAGGCTATCCGTGTCCCGTTGACCTCATGGAGCGGTCACTGCCCTCCTGGCCTGAGCGTGTCACCATCCTGCTTGCTTTTACAGCCTGCTGGGCGTAGGTTGATGAGGTCTTACCTGTCCTGGAGAATGCTGGAAGTTCCTTCCAGCTGACTTCTCAAGGGGACAGAGGCCAGGACTGTGCCATGGTCTCGTCCCATCGCCTAATGTGTCTGACTTTAATAAAAGACAAAACAAACGGAGGAGCACCCCCATGTGATCTCGGGCAACCCCTGCCTCTCTGCCCGAGTCTCTACCACGACTCACTGAGGCTGTCCGTGTTCCGTCATCCTGATTCAGCAGTCACTCCCATTCTACCCCGAACACGTCACCATCCTGCTTGCAGTTAGAGCCTGGTGGGTGTGGGTTCGGCGATCCTACGTGTCCTGGAGAGTGTTGGCAGCTCTTCCTTCCAGCTGATTTCTCAAGGGGAGCGCGGCCAGGATTGTGCCATTCTCTGGTCCCATTGCTGTACATTACTTGCTAAAAGAGAAGCACCACAAGACAGAGCAGCATCCCTCTGTGAACACGAGCAGCTCCTGCCTCTGTGCTCAAGGGTCTCTAGTAACTCACCGAGGCTTTCTGTGTTCTGTCGTTTCCATGGAGCGGTCACTGCCATCCTAGCCTGATGGTGTCACATTCCTGCTTTCTGTGAGCAGTGGTGGATGCGGGTTGGGGAGATCAGTATGTGTCTGGCTTTAAAAGAGAAGGAAAAAGAGGAGCAACATCCCTCCATGACTACGGGCAGCCCACAACAACCCACTGCAACCATGGCAGTCCCTGCGTCTCTGCTCAAGAGTATCTAGCGACTCACCGAGGCTGTCTGTGTCCTGTCGTCCTCATGGAGAGGTCACTGCCATCCTGGCCCAAGCGTGTCATCATCCTGCTTGCTGTTACAGCATGCTGGGCGTAGGTTGGGGAGATCTTACCTGTCCTGGAGAGGGTTGGCAGCTCTTATCCCAGCTGATTTCTCAAGGGGAGAGCGGCAAGGAGTGTGCTGTGTTTTCATGCCATCGCTGTGTGATTCTGGCTGAAATAGAAGAAGCCCCAAACACAGAAGCATCCCTCTCTAAGCACGGGAAGCCCCTGCCTCTGTGCCCGAGGGTCTCCAGTGAGTCACCGAGGCTGTCAGTGTCCCGTCAACCTGATGGAGCGGTCACTCCCGTCCTAACCAGATCGTTTCACCGTCCTGCTTGCAAATAGAACCTGCTGGGTGTGGGTTGGGGCGATCTTACCTGTCCTGGAGAGCATTGGCAGCTCTTCCTTCCAGCTGACTTCTCAAGGGGAGAGCGGCAAGTTTGTGCTGTGGTCTGGTTATATTGCTGTGCGTTTATGGCTGAAAGAGAAGCACCATGAGACAGAGCAGCATCCTCCTGAGACCACAGGCTGCCCTTGCCTCTGTGCCCGACAGTCTCCAGCGACTCACCAAGGCTGTCATTGTTCCGTCATCCTGATACAGCGGCCACTCCCGTCCTGATCCGATCGTGTCACCGTCCTCCTTGCTGTTAGACCCTGGTGGGTGTGGACTGGGGCAAACTTACCTGTCCTGGAGAGCGTTGGCAGCTCTTCCTCCCAGATGACTTCTCAAGGGGAGAGCAGCCAGGATTGTGCCATGGTCTGGTCGAATCGCGGTGTGATTCTGGCTGAAAGAGAACAAGCACCAAACGGAGCAGCATCCCTCTGTCAAACAGGCAGCCCCTTCCTCCATGCCCTAGGCTGTCCAAAGCTGTCCCTGTCCCATCGTCCTCATGGAGTGGTCGCTGCCCTCCTGGCCCGAGCGTGTCACCTTCCTGCTTGCTGTTAGAGGCTGGTGGGTGTGGGTTGGGGTGATCTTACCTGTCCTGGAGATTGTTGACACCTTTTCCAGCTGACTTCTCAATGCGAGACAGTCCAGGAGTGTGCCATGGCTTCATTCCAGCACTGTCAGTGTCTCCAGCTGTAATAGAGGAGGCGACGAACCGAGCAGCCACCCCCTCTCAGCACTGGAAGCCATTCCTTCCTCCTTGCATGAGGCTCTCCCAGCCTCACACCAAGGCTGTCCATCTCCCATCTTCCTGATGTCCAGGAGATGTTTGTTTGTTGTAGCTTAAATGTGTCATATTCCCACTTAGCGTGGTGACACCGTGGTGGGGAATGGCTTGGGGCTGTCTTATCTGTCCTGGAGAGCGTTGGCATCTTTTCTGGCTGAGTTCTCAAAGCGAGAGAGGCCAGCAGTGTGCCATGGTCCGGTCTCATCGCTAGGGATGTTTCTGTCTGAAAGGAAAAGCACCAAACGGAGCAGCATTTCCCTCTAACCATGGGCATCCCCTGCCTCTGTGCCCGAGGGTCTCCAGCGACTCACCGAGGCCGTCCCTGTCCCCTCATCCTCATGCAGCGGGCACTCCCTTCCTGACCCGATCGTGTCACCGTCCTGCTTGAAGAGAGAGGAAAAAGAAGCTGACTCCCTCTGGTTGAGGTTGTGTCTGGAGCGGACACTTGAGCGGGAGGAGCAGGCAGCCGAGCAGCCTCCCCGTCAGCACGGGCAGCCGGTACAGGCCTGCCCAACCGCCCAACCGCCCTTGGGGCCAGCATTCCGCAGCCATGGCCGTCCCCAACGCTTTGTGTTGTGCCAGCCTGGGCTTTGCTCTGCCCTTGCCCCTCAGGGTGCAGCAGCCTGTGGGTTGCCATGTTCTTCAGCTTTCTCTCTGGAAAAAGGCACGTGTGGCTAGAAGCATGCCTGCTGTTGTAATCCAGTTACATTTAACTGGAGTTAAAGCCACTTGGAGGCCGGTCACTAAAGGAGTTCCCCAGGGGTCAAGACCAGGGCCAGTCCTCTTTAATATCTTTATCGATGATCTGAATGAGGGGATCGAGTGCACCCTCAGTAAGTTTGTAGATGACACCAAGTTAGGTGCGTGTGTCGATCTGCTCGAGGGTAGGAAGGCTCTGCAGGAGGATCTGGATAGGCTGCAACAATGGGCTGAGGCCAACTGCATGAAGTTCAACAAGGCCAAGTGCCTGGTCCTGCACCTGGGGCACAACAACCCCAAGCAGAGCTACAGGCTGGGAGATGAGTGGTTGGAAAGATGCCAGGCCGAGAAGGACCTGGGAGTATTGATGGATAGTTGGCTGAATATGAGCCAGCAGTGTGCTCAGGTGGCCAAGAAGGCCAACAGCATCCTGGCTGGAATAAGAAGCAGTGTGGCCAGGAGGGCTAGGGAAGTGATTGTCTCCCTGTACTCGGCTCTCGAGACTCTTTTCTGAAGGGGAAGCCACAGTATCTCTTGTCAAGTGTTCAGAAATTGTACTGATACATAACGGATCATTTCCATATCCTGGAAATATCCTCTTTCCATATCCTCTTGGACTTTTTCTTCATTGCTCTGCTGATCTAGACATAGTTCTTTCTATATCTCCATTTGTTCTTATTTCAGCCCACAAATAATTAGATTCCATTTACTTCTGAGGAACATATATCTCACTGCAGAAAGAAAGGAGTTCTCCAAGTAGAAAACAGATTACACAAGAGCTAGCAAGGTCCACCCTATCTATCAGTCACTCCTGAACTAACTAGTGATGCACTGCTTCCCATGCTCGCTATCACATGATACAGCAAAATAGAACCACTTCCACGCATCAAAGGCTCATCTCCTACAAACAGGGATCGCTGTTATTTATGGTTCATGTGTTCAGTCATGTGTCAAACACGAACATCTAGATTCCAAGATCTGTGTCCACGCTGATGGGTTCACACGGCACTCTCAGTCTTACCATCTGTTCCATAAATCCTTAGAGCTCTTTGAAGTATGAGGCCCTCACCCTCAGACTTCGAAGTATATTCCCATCTGCATAAACACATATTGCCTAAATCAATCTCCCTGCACTGTGTAGTTTTACTGTAATATAATATGGTGGATTTTTTTTATTATTATTATTTTTCTTAATGGAAGGCTTAGAAGCAGGTGTTTTACTGACAGGAAGAATGAAAAGACGTCCCAGTTTTTCATTCCCTCGACAGCAGGTCAATCTTCATCAGCTGGCAGAATCATAAGAGCTCATGCAGCTCACAGAACTGCAGTGAAATATGTCTCCGGCTAGCTAGACAAGAGAAGGTTGGTGTGCAGATGTAGACATGGGTTGTAGGTAAATACATCAGAAGAAGTGGGAAGCAATAGCTGTAAAATAAGGCAACTGGAGAGGAACAGCTGACAATAGGACATAGTGAAAGTGAGAAAGGAGGAAAGGAAGAGCGAAGCTATAAATCTGAGTTATGGAAGAATCACTTTTTCTTCAGGCTTTATTCAACTAAGAAACACATAGTTTTGAACTGCGCTTTTCACAGATTAGGAAAAGTGGTAAATCTATAATTTAATCAGCCATTTGGATAGTTAAGGTGCTGCCCTGTGTTTAGGCAGAAGCAGCTGGAGTGAAGATTAGACTGGTTCACAACAGGACAGGGTGTAATTATTTCAGCCCTCTGAGCCCAGATTTTTACTTTCCCTGGGCAGCTGCAAGATAGCTAGAGAGCAGCTCTCTGCCATTTACAGATAGATAAGTGATTGTTTTCCATTTCCAAAATTCGATTTATTTTTGATTAATAAGCATCCAAACTCTTCTGTATCACCCTATCTCTGTGAGAAAAGGAGAACAATGAAGAAAAAAAAGGGGGTGGAACGACGACACGTGGTATAAGCAACCCAGACAAGTAAATCAATATTCCAATTCTCAACCAGACAAAAGTTCAAAATACTGAAAGGGTGTCAGAAACCTTCCAGGAATTTTAGCCCACACTGAAGATATTGGCACCCAGAGAGGACTGACAGCATGAGTGTCTGCTGGACAAAGAAATTACTAATCACGTGCGTCTACCATTTAAGTAACTTTCAAAGGGCAATCTGAATAAAGGAGGCAAAGGATTGATCTTATAGGCTAACTACTGGTATGCTGGTTCAAAATCCTCTGTGAAGAGAAGTTTGAGGTCTCTTCCCTAAAGAGAAGGCTTAACAACCCTTCAAAATCAAAAGAGATTGACTTTGCAGAAACACTTTCAGATTGAGATGAGAAAAGTAATTTAAAGAGTCTTAATTTTCTTGTATTACTCAGAAGCCAGAGTTCACATAGACAAAAAAGACAAGGACTTTAACGCTTAGAGAAAGGGGCACTGAATTTGTAAATTAAGTCAATGTGGACACCCTTTCTTTCTACACATTCAAAAAAAAAAAAGTGACCAAAAATGACAAAAACAGGATGAATGCGTTTTACAAATGCTAGAAATATACATGTCTGAAACAAGATTGCTGTATTAGAAACATGTGTTGAGGGAAAATTATGATTACATTGGAATGACAGAGACTTGGTTAAATCAAGCTATCAACTGGGAGATAAAATTACCTAGGTATAAAGTTTGCGGATGGGTGAGGTAAAACAAAAGTAATGAGGGAGGGAGTAATTTGCGTACAGGGAGAATACTGAATAAACAGAAATAAATGACACTAGGATTTTGGATGACACAACAGGGACTATTGGAAGTAAACTGATCAATGGGATATGGAAAAAGTTAGTCCTTGGACCTTGCCAGAGACTTTCAGGAGAGGATGAGAAAGCGTATCAGGAAACGTTTTTACAGATGAAGGAAGTCTGTATCGAATCCAGCGTAATGATCCAGTGGAGGAGTTCAATTACCTAGACATTTCCTAGGAAAATGTTAGTGGGAAAAACTATTAAGCAAGCATTAATATAAGAGTAATACAGGATTGCTTCCTTATGGAATATGCTCAAAAGCCACTCAGGCCACAGGAAAAGGGTAATGTGGATATAGTGACTAGAAATAAACTAGACACGATGAATACAGTGAAAGCTGGGAGGAGTATTACAATAAATGTATAGTGCAGTGCATGTGGTTGCAATGCCATTAAGACTGGGGGGGTAAGTTGCACTTGCATGTTAAATAAAATCAGACCCTTACTGAACATTAAATAAATTAAAGATAGCCCAAAAGCATCAAGCTTCACCAAAGGAAATGCAGGGAAAAATCCGAGGTATATTTAAGAATATATTTTCAAAATACAAGTAATTCATCAGGGATGAAGCCAGAAAAAAAAAAAAAAAAAAAAAAAAAGGCAAAAAAACCCTGCAATTGTATCAGGGAAGTGTAGTGCTTTATCTAGTCCCATTCACTGAACAAGAGGAAAAGAAGCATCTTGTGGCCAGTAACACACGTTTGTAACAGCATAAATTCCACATGACCTGTGAGCCCATCTGTTTTGCTACTTGTGCTGGAAGAAAAATGTGAGTATATGAGAAGGGACTGCAGATGAAAAGTAGAGACTAGGTGTGAAGAGAGAAACGATACATGTTTCAATAGTTTCTCTGACATTTCCCTGTTTCCAGTGAATGAGGTTCACAAATGACCTTGCTGCCACGCGCAAAGCCTAATAGCGAACCTCCACAGCACATTACAGGCAGACACTCACGCCAATGTGAGGAACCGTGATTCAAGACCATATTTTGGCTAACAGAGATTGGACTCAGTTCTCTGAAGAAGCAATTAAAAAAAAAAAAAAAAAAAAAAGTTCATTTTATAAAAAGTAATTGCATTTATTATTTGGAAGTTTAGCCACACAAAAATATTCACACATGCAGTAGTTAAGTCAGGTTAAACCTAAACTAATCACCAAGTTGATGATTAAAGAGAAAAAGCAGTATGTAATCCTTTCCCTGAAAGGAACAGTATTTTAGGGGAAAAACACTAAGGAGTAGATACATGAATAAACATCACAGGTCACAGTATGGCCACCTGGATTGCTATGTGACCTGAAGTGTGGGTATGTGTGCTCTGTCTTGTTTTTCTCCTTAAACAGTGTGGTGGTTTTACTCGGGTGGGCAGCCGAGCTCCACCACAACCGCTCTCTCACTCCCCCTCCTCAAAGAGGAACGGGGAGAAAATAAAATCAAAAGGGCTCAAGGGTTGAGATAAGGGCAGGGAGGACGCACAGTAATTATTGTGACTGGCAAAACAGACTCAGCAGTAAGATTTATTCTCTATTCCTAAGCAGCTAGAAAAGCGAGAAACAAAGGAAAGAAACCAAAAGCACCTTTTTGCCCCCCCCCCCATCCACCCTCTTCCACCTCCTCCCCCCGAGTAGCGCAGGGGAGTGGGGGAATGGGGGTTATGGTCAGTCTATAGCGCTTCTCCACCGCTCCTTCTCAATCCCTCTTGTCCCCTGTGCTGTGGGGTCCCTCCCACAGGATGCAGGCCTTGCTGAACTGACCTGGCGTGGGCTTCCCACAGGCAGCAGCTCTTCCAGAACTGCTCCCACATGGCTTCATACCATGGGCTCCATCCCTCAGGAGCAGACTGCTCCAGCACAGGTCCCCCACGGGCAGCAGCTCCTACCAGGTCACCTGCTCCTGCGTGGGCTCCTCCACGGGCTGCAGCGTGGAACCCTGCTCCACCGTGGTACTCCATGGGCTGCAGGGGAACAGCCTGCTTCACCATGGGCCTCACCACAGGCCGCAGGGGACTTCTGCTCCAGCACATGGAGCACCTCTCCCCCTTCCTCTACACTGACCTTGGCGCCTGCAAGGCTGTTCCTCACTCCTCTCACTCTCTGCTGTGTGGCGCAGTGTTGTGTTTTTTTGTTTTTTTTGTTTTTTTTTTCTTAAATCTGCTCTCACAGAGGCGCAAAACAACATCACTTACTGGCTCAGCTCTGGCCAGCAGTGGGGCCCTTGCCAAACATGGGGCAGCTTCTAGATCCTTCTCACAGAAGCCACGCCTGTGGCCCCCTAACACCAAAACCTTGCCACATAAACCCATAACACAGCAAGAGGCTCAGACTTTAAATTCCTGGAACTACTCAAGAAATGAGAGTATCAGTAGCTTTCGCACACCAAGACAATTCCAACAAATGTTGAGGTTTGAAAGCCTATGGCTGTAAGGATTGAAGCCTATTTTTAACATTTTAGATGTTGTTTGGCATTCATAGAGCAGTGTTCAATGGCAGGCCTCACAGCTGGTTTCCTCTGGATTTCCGATAATCCAATAAATTTCTCCTTCCGTTGATAGTAGTCTCACCCTAGTATACAACAGTCTTGCAGTAGCAAGTACTGGTCCCTGCCAAATAATTATCAGTACAGGAAAGATCTGAGAAACGTTCTAAATGGATACTGTCAGTAGATGATTTTAATGAATCTTAAAATCAATGATTTTAAAAAATCTGAACAGAAACATTGAAGATCATACCCATGCAGGGAATGTGATTAGATCCTGTTTCAAGCATCTTAGCACTGAGACAAAACATCAAGGAAAAAACAAAAACAAACAAAAACAAACAAAAACAAACAAAAAAAACAACTTTCAGATTTGTTTTTGAGAGTCTGAATAGCACATTATCTCTTCTCATTTTATTGCTTATTAGACAGTATTGCCATTCACACATTTTTCTCCAACAACGAGTCAGTCAAATGGCAAAAAGGTTGGAAAATATTTCTGAAAAACACCAGTTTAATCAGGGATAGTTCGCCAGTCTTGAGCCTGAAAAATGCCACGTCTCCAAATCCAGTCTTTTTTTAAACTCTGTTCCTTATCCCCAAAGAATTATGAAATGGAGACAAAGGCAGTCCTAAAGGTCTGAACACCAGTGCATTTGAAGGCCTGAGACATGAGCACTACAGTCTGCCTGGGCAGACCTATTCTCCCATGTGGAGCCTATGGTTCAGTTAACAGGACTCCAACCATCTGCAAGAAAGTACACGAGAACATCAAGACCTTAATTATTCTCCACTACCGCAGTATATTTATATTCTGAAATCAAACTTAGAACTTCATTTTCTGCTGACATTTAAGTGTGGAAATTAATCACTTGGGATTGTAATTCTACATATGATGCTAGGGGAAATTATAATAACATCCAAAGTACCACATCTTTAGTCTGCATTTTGTTTTAGACATGTTAGATAATGCTTAATGAAGCATTTTACATCCTATTAAAGCTTTACAGCACGCACTCTTCCTACTAAAAATTTCTTAGAGTGAGTGCCTAAGTGCCGCTTAAAATCAGATACACTTCTAAAATAGAAAACATAATATTTAATTTTCCTGTATGATAGAGTTCATGCAACTCTTTTGTATTTTTCGTGCAGTATTCATGGCAATAACTGCTGGTGGTAAAATATAGTAGGCGGAGATCAAGTAGCATGTGTGCATTGTAACATTATAGGTTCCAGAATTTTGATATATGATTCAAATAAATACAATAAACACAATATTTATTTATTATAATGCACCTGGATGCTGTTTCCATTAATGAATGATAATGTGCTATAGAGCTTTCTAATAGTCTAAAATAAAAACATTATTCAAGACACATAGGCTGAAGCATTCTGGAAGACCTTAGACACACTGGAGCACCATTTGTCAATAAATAAGTCTTTTCATAAACATCAACAACAGTATTTCAAAACAAGTGGGTATTGATCACTAAAAAATGGGACAGATACAAAATCCGAATCAACTTTTAAGCACATAATCAAATCTTGCTAATGCTAGTAGGGCAACGTAACTCACCCAGGTAAATATTCAGGCAACTATAAAAAACAGAGAAGGCAGGAAGAAAGCCGTAGAGAAGTCAAAAGATTGGACAAGATTCCATGGCATTAAAAACATTACTTTTTGGCGTAATTTTAAGGGTTGTTAAGCCTTCTCCTTAGGTAAGAGACCTCAAACTTCTCTTCACAGAGGATTTTGACCCAGTATAGTTAGCCTATAAGATCAATCCTTTGCCTCCTTTATTCAGATTGCCCTTTGAAAGTTACTTAAATGGTAGACGCACGTGATTAGTAATTTCTTTGTCCAGCAGACACTCATGCTGTCAGTCCTCTCTGGGTGCCAATATCTTCAGTGTGGGCTAAAATTCCTGGAAGCTTTCTGACACCCTTTCAGTATTTTGAACTTTTGTCTGGTTGAGAATTGGAATATTGATTTACTTGTCTGGGTTGCTTATACCACGTGTCGTCGTTCCCCCCCCTTTTTTTTCTTCATTGTTCTCCTTTTCTGACAGAGATAGGGTGATACAGAAGAGTTTGGATGCTTATTAATCAAAAATAAATCGAATTTTGGAAATGGAAAACAATCACTTATCTATCTGTAAATGGCAGAGAGCTGCTCTCTAGCTATCTTGCAGCTGCCCAGGGAAAGTAAAAATCTGGGCTCAGAGGGCTGAAATAATTACACCCTGTCCTGTTTTGAACCAGTCTAATCTTCACTCCAGCTGCTTCTGCCTAAACACAGGGCAGCACCTTAACTATCCAAATGGCTGATTAAATTATAGATTTACCACTTTTCCTAATCTGTGAAAAGCGCAGTTCAAAACTATGTGTTTCTTAGTTGAATAAAGCCTGAAGAAAAAGTGATTCTTCCATAACTCAGATTTATAGCTTCGCTCTTCCTTTCCTCCTTTCTCACTTTCACTATGTCCTATTGTCAGCTGTTCCTCTCCAGTTGCCTTATTTTACAGCTATTGCTTCCCACTTCTTCTGATGTATTTACCTACAACCCATGTCTACATCTGCACACCAACCTTCTCTTGTCTAGCTAGCCGGAGACATATTTCACTGCAGTTCTGTGAGCTGCATGAGCTCTTATGATTCTGCCAGCTGATGAAGATTGACCTGCTGTCGAGGGAATGAAAAACTGGGACGTCTTTTCATTCTTCCTGTCAGTAAAACACCTGCTTCTAAGCCTTCCATTAAGAAAAATAATAATAATAAAAAAAATCCACCATATTATATTACAGTAAAACTACACAGTGCAGGGAGATTGATTTAGGCAATATGTGTTTATGCAGATGGGAATATACTTCGAAGTCTGAGGGTGAGGGCCTCATACTTCAAAGAGCTCTAAGGATTTATGGAACAGATGGTAAGACTGAGAGTGCCGTGTGAACCCATCAGCGTGGACACAGATCTTGGAATCTAGATGTTCGTGTTTGACACATGACTGAACACATGAACCATAAATAACACTGATCCCTGTTTGTAGGAGATGAGCCTTTGATGCGTGGAAGTGGTTCTATTTTGCTGTATCATGTGATAGCGAGCATGGGAAGCAGTGCATCACTAGTTAGTTCAGGAGTGACTGATAGATAGGGTGGACCTTGCTAGCTCTTGTGTAATCTGTTTTCTACTTGGAGAACTCCTTTCTTTCTGCAGTGAGATATATGTTCCTCAGAAGTAAATGGAATCTAATTATTTGTGGGCTGAAATAAGAACAAATGGAGATATAGAAAGAACTATGTCTAGATCAGCAGAGCAATGAAGAAAAAGTCCAAGAGGATATGGAAAGAGGATATTTCCAGGATATGGAAATGATCCGTTATGTATCAGTACAATTTCTGAACACTTGACAAGAGATACTGTGGCTTCCCCTTCAGAAAAGAGTCTCGAGAGCCGAGTACAGGGAGACAATCACTTCCCTAGCCCTCCTGGCCACACTGCTTCTTATTCCAGCCAGGATGCTGTTGGCCTTCTTGGCCACCTGAGCACACTGCTGGCTCATATTCAGCCAACTATCCATCAATACTCCCAGGTCCTTCTCGGCCTGGCATCTTTCCAACCACTCATCTCCCAGCCTGTAGCTCTGCTTGGGGTTGTTGTGCCCCAGGTGCAGGACCAGGCACTTGGCCTTGTTGAACTTCATGCAGTTGGCCTCAGCCCATTGTTGCAGCCTATCCAGATCCTCCTGCAGAGCCTTCCTACCCTCGAGCAGATCGACACACGCACCTAACTTGGTGTCATCTACAAACTTACTGAGGGTGCAATCGATCCCCTCATTCAGATCATCGATAAAGATATTAAAGAGGACTGGCCCTGGTCTTGACCCCTGGGGAACTCCTTTAGTGACCAGCCTCCAAGTGGCTTTAACTCCAGTTAAATGTAACTGGATTACAACAGCAGGCATGCTTCTAGCCACACGTGCCTTTTTCCAGAGAGAAAGCTGAAGAACATGGCAACCCACAGGCTGCTGCACCCTGAGGTGCAAGGGCAGAGCAAAGCCCAGGCTGGCACAACACAAAGCGTTGGGGACGGCCATGGCTGCGGAATGCTGGCCCCAAGGGCGGTTGGGCGGTTGGGCAGGCCTGTACCGGCTGCCCGTGCTGACGGGGAGGCTGCTCGGCTGCCTGCTCCTCCCGCTCAAGTGTCCGCTCCAGAGACAACCTCAACCAGAGGGAGTCAGCTTCTTTTTCCTCTCTCTTCAAGCAGGACGGTGACACGATCGGGTCAGGAAGGGAGTGCCCGCTGCATGAGGATGAGGGGACAGGGACGGCCTCGGTGAGTCGCTGGAGACCCTCGGGCACAGAGGCAGGGGATGCCCATGGTTAGAGGGAAATGCTGCTCCGTTTGGTGCTTTTCCTTTCAGACAGAAACATCCCTAGTGATGAGACCGGACCATGGCACACTGCTGGCCTCTCTCGCTTTGAGAACTCAGCCAGAAAAGATGCCAACGCTCTCCAGGACAGATAAGACAGCCCCAAGCCATTCCCCACCACGGTGTCACTACGCTAAGTGGGAATATGACACATTTAAGCTACAACAAACAAACATCTCCTTGACATCAGGAAGATGGGAGATGGACAGCCTTGGTGTGAGGCTGGGAGAGCCTCATGCAAGGAGGAAGGAATGGCTTCCAGTGCTGAGAGGGGGTGGCTGCTCGGTTCGTCGCCTCCTCTATTACAGCTGGAGACACTGACAGTGCTGGAATGAAGCCATGGCACACTCCTGGACAGTCTCGCATTGAGAAGTCAGCTGGAAAAGGTGTCAACAATCTCCAGGACAGGTAAGATCACCCCAACCCACACCCACCAGCCTCTAACAGCAAGCAGGAAGGTGACATGCTCGGGCCAGGAGGGCAGCGACCACTCCATGAGGATGATGGGACAGGGACAGCTTTGGACAGCCTAGGGCATGGAGGAAGGGGCTGCCTGTTTGACAGAGGGATGCTGCTCCGTTTGGTGCTTGTTCTCTTTCAGCCAGAATCACACCGCGATTCGACCAGACCATGGCACAATCCTGGCTGCTCTCCCCTTGAGAAGTCTTCTGGGAGGAAGAGCTGCCAACGCTCTCCAGGACAGGTAAGTTTGCCCCAGTCCACACCCACCAGGGTCTAACAGCAAGGAGGACGGTGACACGATCGGATCAGGACGGGAGTGGCCGCTGTATCAGGATGACGGAACAATGACAGCCTTGGTGAGTCGCTGGAGACTGTCGGGCACAGAGGCAAGGGCAGCCTGTGGTCTCAGGAGGATGCTGCTCTGTCTCGTGGTGCTTCTCTTTCAGCCAGAAACGCACAACGATGGAACCAGACCACGGCACAACCTTGCCGCTCTCCCCTTGAGAAGACAGCTGGGAGGAAGATCTGCCAACGCTCTCCAGGACAGGTAAGATCGCCCCAACCCACACCCAGCAGGTTCTATTTGCAAGCAGGACGGTGACACGATCTGGTTAGGACGGGAGTGACCGCTCCATCAGGTTGACGGGACACTGACAGCCTCGGTGACTCACTGGAGACCCTCGGGCACAGAGGCAGGGGCTTCCCGTGCTTAGAGAGGGATGCTTCTGTGTTTGGGGCTTCTTCTATTTCAGCCAGAATCACACAGCGATGGCATGAAAACACAGCACACTCCTTGCCGCTCTCCCCTTGAGAAATCAGCTGGGATAAGAGCTGCCAACCCTCTCCAGGACAGGTAAGATCTCCCCAACCTACGCCCAGCATGCTATAACAGGAAGCAGGATGGTGACACAGACTCACAGAGTCACAGAATCACAGAATTTCTAGGTTGGAGGAGACCTCACGATCATTGAGTCCAACCTCTAACCTAACACTAACAAGTCCTGCACTAAACCATATCCCTAAGCTTCCTAAGCTCTATATCTAAACGTCTTTTAAAGACCTCCAGTGATGGTGACTGAACCACTTCCCTGGGCAGCCCATTCCAATGCCTACCAACCCTTTTGGGAACGAACTTCTTCCTAATACCCAACCTAAACCTTCCCTGGCACAACTTCAGCCTGTTCCCCCTCGTCCTGTCACCAGGCACATGGGAGAATAGACCAAACCCTACCTTGCTACAGCCTCCTTTGAAACACCTATGGAGTGCGATAAGGTTGCCCCTGAGCCTCCTCTTCTCCAGGCTGAACAATCCCAGCTCCCTCAGCCACTCCTTGTAGGACTTGTTCTCCTGATACGTCACCAGCTTCATTGCCCTTCTCTGGACTCTCTTGAACACCTCGATGTCCTTCTTGTAGCGAGGGGCCCAAAACTGAACACAGTACTCAAGGTGCGGCCTCACCAGAGCCAAGTACAGGGGGACAATCACTTCCCTAGACCTGCTGGCCACACAGCTTCTTATACAAGCCAGGATGCCATTGGCCTTCCTGGCCAGCTGAGCACACTGCTGGCTCATATTCAGCCGACTATCCACCAATACTCCGAGGTCCTTCTCCGCCTGGCAGCTTTCCAACCACTCATCTCCCAGCCTGTAGCTCTGCTTGGGGTTGTTTTGTCCCAGGTGCAGGACCCGGCACTTGTCCTTGTTGAACTTCATCCAGTTGGCCTCAGCCCATCAGTCCAGCCTATCCAGATCCTCCTGCAGAGCCTTCCTACCCTCGAGCAGGTTGAAACACACCCCTAACTTGGTGTCATCTTTAAACTTACTGAGGGTGCACTCGATCCCCTCATCCAGATCATCAATAAAGATACTAAAGAGAACTGGCCCTAGTCCTGAGCCCTGGGGGACTCCACTAGTGACCAGCCTCCAACTGCTGGTCACTAGCAGAGTCCTCCATTCACCACAACTCTTTGGGCCCAGCTACCCAGTCAGGTTTTAATCCAATGAAGTATACACCAGTCTAAGCCACAAGCAGCCAGTTTCTCCAGGAAAATGCTGTGGGAAGCGATGTCAAAAGCCTTGCTGAAGTCAAGGTAGACCACATCCGCAGCATTTCCGTCATCCACTAAGTGTGTCGCTTTGTTATAGAAGAAGATCAGGTTCGTCAAGTAGGATCTGCCTTTCATAAACCCATGCTGACTGGGCCTGATTGCCTGGTTGTCCTCCAAGTGCCGCATGATGACACTCAAGATAACCTGTTCCATGAGCTTCCCTGGTACTGAAGTCAAACTAACAGGCCCGTCGTTTCCTGAGTCCACCCTCCAATCCTCATTGTAGATGGGCATCACTTTTGCTAGTCGCCAGTTGACTGGCACCTCCCCTGATAGCCAGGACTGTCGATAAACGATAGAAAGCAGCTTGATCAACTCTTCCACCAGTTCTCTCAGTACCCTCAGGTGGATTCCATCTGACCCCACTGATTTGTGTACATCCAAGTGCCATAGCAGGTCTCCAACCATGTCCTCATGGATTATGAGGGCCATATTCTGCTCCCCATCCCTTCCACCAGATCAGGGGGATGGGTATCTAGACAACAACTGGTCTTGCTGCTAAAGTCTGAAGCAAAGAAGGCATTAAGCACCTCAGTCTTTTCCTCATCTCTTGTCACTTCGTTTCCTCCCACATCCGGTAAAGGATGGAGATTCTCCTTAGTCCTCCTTTTTGTGTTTCTGTATTTATAAAAACATTTTCTGTTATCTTTAACAGCAGTAGCCAGGGTGAGCTCCAGATGAGCTTTGGCCTTTCTAATTTTGTCCCTGCACAGCCTCGTGACATCCTTATAGCCCTCCTGAGAGGCCTGCCCTCTTTTCAAATGTCCCAAACCCTCTTTTTCTTCCTAAGCTCTAGCCACAACTCTCTGTTCAGCCAGGCCAGTCTTCTTCCATGCTGGCTCATCTTTGGGCATGTGGGGACAGTCTGCTCCTGAGCCATTAAGATTTCCTTCTTGAAGAGTGCTCAGCCTTTCTGGACTCCTCTGCTCTTCAGGACTGTCTCCCAAAGGACTCTGCCAACCAGTGTCCTGAAGAGCTCAAGGTCTGCCCTCCGGAAGTCCAAGACAGCAATTTTACTGATCCCCCTCCTGACTTCACCAAGAATAGAGAACTCTACATTTTCGTGGTCACTCTGCTCAAGCCAGCTCCTGACCACCACATCTCCCACCAGTCCTTCTCTGTTCTTGAACACCAGGTCTAGCAGGGCACCTCCCCTGGTAGGCTCACTAACCAAATGGGTCAGGAAGCTATCCTTGACACTATCCAGGAACCTCCTAGACTGCTTCCTCTGAGCTGCATTGCATTTCCAGGCTATGTCTGCAAAGTTGAAGTCCCTCATGAGAACAAGTGCTGGTGATTGCGGAACTTCTGCCAGCTGCTTGTAGAACACCTCATCCATCTCCTCATCCTGGTTTGGTGATCTATAAGAGACCCCCAGCACGATGCCTGCCTTGTTGGCCTTTCCGCTACCCCTAACCCATATGTACTCAACATTATCATTCCCAGATTCAGGTTCCACAACATCAAAACACTCTCTAATATAAAAAGCCACACCACCACCCCTTCTGTGCTGCCTGTCCCTTCTGAACAGCTTATAGCCATTCATTGTAGCAGTCCAGTGATCAGCGTAGTCCCACCATGTTTCAGTTATTGCAACCAAGTCATAGCTTGCTTTTTATTTCTTTGCTCTTGAGAAATGGCTACAACTATATTATACTGAACATACATCAATAAAATCTCTGTTTATGGCCTAGAGGGATTTGGCACTTCAAATATTACTCTAATGTCTCTCTGGCACCTCCATTTTCACCTGGTGTCTGCATCTGAACAGCTTCCTCCTGGCCTCTGTCTTCATTCAATGTGCTGGGAGCTGAGACAAGCAGCTAACATGCAGATTCCTGATTTGTGCATATTTAAAACAAGGCAAGAGGAATCCCAAATCCTGTGAGCTTGTGTGAGGCATGGGAGAGGCAACTAAGGCCCCTTCTAGCATCTGGACTGCAAATAAAGAAGGAGATGCCTTGAATGACCCAGCTGAAACTCTTCCCTCAGGAGAGTTTAGTTCTGACTAAAACCAGGATATAGAAAAAGTGATTCTTGGACATCATACCTCTTCTGAAATGAAAAAGGACATTGTCCCCTATCCAATGGAGGGAATCAGCATGAATGTTTACTTCGGTGTGTTTCAAAGTTGATTCCTCTGGAGGCCCAGGGACTTGGCAAGAGCTCCCTGTGCTGATGAGCTGGGCTGGGCTCCTGGGCCCAATGGGAGCTCCTGGAAAGCGGGCAGTGCTGCAGAGAGACAGCTCTGCCCAGGAGCAGATCCTCTGCACAGCACAGCAGGGCTGGGGGCACTGCCTGCAGGGGACAAGGGCGGCTGAGAGAAGGGAGGGAGATGTTAAAGGCAGTGTGTGTGGGGGGGGGGGATGCTGAGAGCTGACTGCGGGAGAAATCTTCAGAGCCCTGAACAGGGTAAGTCTCTGTCTGCTGGGCAACACAGCTGTTGTTCCTGGTGCCATCTCCAGATTTGCTGGCAAATCCCACAGCCTGTGGGAGCTTTCAGGAGGACTGTCAGAGTTTCTTTGGAGAAGAGGAGAATGAGAAGCTCCAGAGCATGGATTATCTGTCATAAATAACAGAGGAACAGGACATGAGGGTTCCTTCTCACAGGGCCAGATACAGGTTGTACATGTGTCGTGCAGAGCAGGGTCCCTGCTGTGCCCCAGGGGCTGTGTGCCGGGGCAGGGCCTCTGCCGCCTGCCAGGTTCAGCACTCAGCCTGCCTGGGGAGCTGCCCAGGGTGCTGTGGGGAGAAGCTGTGGGTGGAAGGAGCCCCCCAACAAGGGCAGGACAGGGCAGGGTCCTGCTGCTTGTGGTAGGCTGCTTCCTGGGGCATGCTGCTCAGAGCTCTACAGGACACCGAAAACACATCAGAGAGGACTCCTCAACTAAGAGGTCAGAGCAAGGGATTCTTGAGGAGAAGCATTCTTTCCTTTGAAATTTCTACTTTTGCTTTGCTGGGTGGCAGTAGGAGATGCAAATTTATTTCTACATTATTATGAATGCCCTGACTCACCAGTTCTATTTACCTCCTATTAGGTCAGAGCTGCTCATTACCCACTGAACATGGGGAATTGTACCTGAAAATTATCCTGGGACAGGGGATGTCTGCAGCGCAGAGCTGAGCACACAGTGGATGTGATGGAGTCTCTGAGCAATGGCAGGGAGGAGCTGTGGGGACAGGGAAGCAGCTGCCAGCAGGGCCAGCTTCAGGCAGCACAGACCTGGGCAGGTCACCTCCTGGGCCACCTCCTCCTCAGCTGGACCTCCAGGAGAGGAGAAAAGCCTGTGTCTTGCACTGTGATACACAACGAGGAGGCTAAGAGTACATGCCCTGCAGTGTCACTTCCATAGCTGAAATGCAAGCTAAGAGAATGGTGATTTCTGTGAGAGAAGCAGGGGGGTTTCCCTAACTTGTCACTCTTTTCCTCCATGGGCAGGTCCCCGTGGCATCAAATGTCCAACAGCAGCATCCCCACTGAGTTTCTCCTCCTGCCATTTGCAGACACACGCGAACTGCAGTTCCTGCACTTCGGGCTCTTCCTGGGCATCTACCTGGCTGCCCTCCTGGGCAACGGCCTCATCCTCACAGCCATAGCCTGCAACCACCACCTCCACACCCCCATGTACTTCTTCCTCCTCAACCTCGCCCTCCTTGACCTGTGTTCCGTCTCCACCACTGTCCCCAAAGCCATGGCCAATTCCCTCTGGGACCAAACAACCATTTCCTATGCATGTTGTGCTACCCAAGCCTTTCTGTTAGTCTTTTTCATCTCAGCAGAATTTTATATTCTCACCATCATGGCTTATGACCGCTATGTTGCCATCTGCAAACCCCTGCACTATGGAACAATAATGGACAGCAGAACTTGTGTCAACATGGCAGCAGCTACCTGGGGCAGTACTTTTCTCTATGCTGTGCTGCACACTGCCAATACCTTTTCCCTTCCCCTCTGCCAAGGCAATGCCCTGGACCAGTTCTTCTGTGAAATCCCCCAGATCCTCAAGCTCTCCTGTTCAGATGCTTACCTCAGAGAGGGTGGGCTTCTTGTGGTTAGTGCTGTTTTAGCATTTGGGTGTTTTGTTTTCCTTGTGCTGTCCTATGTGCAGATCTTCAGGGCTGTGCTGAGGATTGCCTCAGATCAGGGCCAGCACAAAGCCTTTTCCATGTGCCTCCCTCACCTGGCCGTGGTCTCACTGTTTCTCAGCACTGCCTTTTTTGCCTACCTGAAGTCCCCCACCATGTCCTCTTCCCAGTCCCTGAATCTTTTGCTTGCTCTTTTGTACTTGGTGGTACCTCCAGCAGTGAACCCCCTCATCTACAGCATGAGGAACCAGGAGCTGAAGGATGCAGTGTGGAACCTCATGACTGTTTTTCAGAAGCGATAAACTGTCTATCTTCCTTCTCATATCACTCAAAATAAAACTCATTCCAGGTGAGATGTATTTTTTTTCCTTATTTTGCTTTTCATATCTTGTGGTAATATTGTCCAAAATGAAATGATTTGTTCATTTTCTTCCATGTAAACATCCACCTGTCTTGAGTGACTCTGAGAACTGGTGGAAACAAGGTTTATTTAAAGTGTGTTTGAGATATATTTAAATAAATGTATCCTTCCTCAGAGACCTGTGGTGGAGCTGCAGGGGCACTTGGCTGTGCGCAGAGATGGAAGGAAGAAGAGTCCTGGCACAGCAGCACTGCCAGGAAACCCCAGGGATTGGTTTGGTGGAAGCTGCTCTCCTTTTCACCTCCCATGCTCTCCTTCAGAGCCCTTGTGTTGCTGTGAGGACTGATTGCTCTTGTTGCTTGCTCACTGTGCTGCTGTGGGGCAGTCCTGTGTCCACAGGCAGGGACAGGCCAGGGGCACTTCTCTAACATAGCTGGCTCTGTACCAGCACCTCCAGCATAAATGGGGATCTGCTTGGGGCAGTGTCTGAAGGCTCAGCTCTTCTCCCAAAGCTGCTCTCATGGATATTGCAAAGGAATGGACTCAAAGGAGGCTTCTTGCTTTGCTTGTTTCTCTGTGCGCTCAGGACATGAGATCAGCTGATCACCAGGGATGAGCTTTTAGGCAAGAAGGGCTGATTCTGCAATTGCCTTCTGGTGCCTGGCACCCACAGAGATGGTGGCTTCACTAGAATGGATCCAGAGCATGCAATAGGGCTGAAGGCAGGCAGGCATCTTTCTGGAGGGATGCAGGAGCTGCCAGGAGAATCCAGTGGACTAGCAGGGACAATATGTGCCAGGGAGTCAGCAGGCCATAGAGCTCATAGAGTATGACCATGTCCAAGGTCAAGTGACCCAGAGACAAGATGCTAAATCTAGGTGCAAGCAGGTGAAGGAGAGCTCTGCAACTCCAGGAAACACAGCAGACACAGGGAAAGCAGTCTGCTTAATTGGTTGTTATATCTCTGGTGAAATTTCATAGACTGGATCACGTGAATCACCGTAAAATCTCTCCTGACATTGGAAATGAGTTGGACTTGATGATCCTTGTGAGTCCCTCCCAGCTTGGGCTACATGTATTCCATGAGTCTCTGACTCTGAAGGAGGCCGGCTATCTGTGTGTACCCTCCATGGCCAAAGAACCACTTGTGTGGGAGGCAGTCAGTGGCAGTGCCCCCCACCAGATGACTCTGCCTTCCCAGCCTGACCAGCAAGGCCCTGCGGAGTGCCCCCACGGCCCCGCACACCACAGCCCCCTCACTCTGCAAAGCAGCACCACGAGCTTGGGGGCTGTGGGCACATTGGACAGGGGGACATGGGATGTCCTGGGAGAAAAGCAGGGTGCTGTGTTTGTGCAGTGGTGCTGTCTGAGGAGCCTCAGGGCCAGCAGAGTTTGGGTGTGCTGTGCTGGGGAGTGGCACTGGCCTGGGGATTGCAGGATTCCTGGGGGAGAGAAAAGGGTTGGAGGCAGGGGGGAAAGGAGGGAAGGTTAATTGCAGCATCAGAGACATGACCACTGACCTCCCCTACTTCATTTGCTGCTGTGGGGCCAGCCCAGCCTGGGCTGTTCTGCTGGGCTGGGTTAGGCTGTGAAGAGGTCAGAGAATTTTGGAGCACTGGGGAGGGTCTGGGCTGTGTTGTCCTCCTAGCAGAGACAGGGAGGACCAGCAGAGCAGGGGTTGGTCTGGACCCTTGGGAAACACCCTGGACACCCTGGGAGATCCTGCCCCAGGACAATGGTCCCAGAGCAGCCCCCCACAACCACCATTGCCAGCACTGAGCTCTCGCCCCAGCTCTCACAGGTGGTTTGTTCCTCCAGCTATGGACACCAAATGACTGCATCAGGAGTCCATGTTTGCCTTGTCCGTATGAGAGTACACATGGTGTGGGTGTGGTGAGATGAACCTGAATGAGCCCAAGTGCCACAAGCTGTTACCTAAGGGTGCCATCATGTCCAGTGGGACAGATAGAGTCTCAGGGTCACTTCCCATTGGAGGTATGGCCCTCTGGAAAACCAGCTGAATAAAGCAATGCTAGTCATCATGACATGCAGTCACAAGTGGTGTCCCTCAGGGGCCAGTCTTGGGCCCAGTGTTTTTCAACATCTTTATCAACGACATAGATGACGGAATTGAGTGCACCCTCAGCAAGTTTGCAGATGACACCAAGCTGAGTGGTGCAGTCAATACAATAGACCAAAGGGATGCCATCCAGAGGGACCTGGACAGGCTGGATAAGTGGGCCCATGAGAACCTAATGAGGTTCAAGAAGGCCAAGTGCAAGGTGTTGTACTTGGGCTGGGGCAATCCCGGGTATTCATATCGACTTGGAGAAGAAGAAGTTGAGAGCAGACCTGCATAGAAGGACTTGGGGGTCCTGATGGATGAGAAGATGGACATGAGCCAGCAGTGTGTGCTTGCAGCCCAAAAAGCCAACTATGTCCTGGGCTGCATTAAAAAAGGGAAGTCCAGCAGGGAGAGGGAGGTGATTGTCCCTCTCTACTCTGCTCTTGTGAGACCCCACCTGGAATACTGCGTGCAGGCCTGGGGCCCCCTGCACAAGAAGGATGTGGATCTCTTGGAAGGTGTCCAGAGGAGGGCCACAAAGATGATCAGAGTGCTGGAGTACCTCTCCTATGCAGAAAGTTGAGGAAACTGGGCTTGTTTAGCTTGGAGAAGAGAAAGCTCTGGGGAGACCTCACTGCAGCCTTCCACTACATAAATAGTGCATATAAACAGGAGGTGGAACACCTGTTTACATGTGTTGATAGTGATAGGACAAGGGGGAATGCCTTAAACTAAGGCAGGGGAGATTTAGGTTAGAAAGTAAGAGAAAGTTTTTCACTCAGAGGGTGGTGAGGCAATGGAACAGGTTGCCCAGGGAGGTTGTGGATGCCCTATCCCTGGAGGCATTCAAGGCCAGACTGGATGCGGCTCTGGGCAGCGAGCTCTAGTGGCTGGCAACCCTGCCCAGAGCAGGGGTGCTGAACCTAGATGATCTTTAAGGTCCTTTTCAACACATGGCCATTCTATGATTCTATGACTTTCACACCAACTCCTTCACTGAAGAGTTCTCGACTTTTTCCTAAACTATATATACAGTTCTTAATTCACTTTTCCACAAAGAGGTGGTAATTTCTTTCAGTATGACCTGGACTTGCTAAAGGCAGCATCGGGAAACGTGAATCTGGACATGTGGGAGGCCTTCTGAAGCATGAGCTGGTTGGCAGGCAGAGTACCTGAGGGATTGTGCAGGACATCCCCTGCACCAGGTGTTCCTGGGTGGGCTGGGAAGAGGCTTCCTGAGTACAACAGCTCCTTGTAGCCCTGTAGATGCTAGCTGTGAGGTCACTTCTGTCCCAGAAACTGGCTGGCCAACAGCAGAAAGGAAAAGCCTCTAAGGTCATAAAGGCCATCAAAAAGCTGCCCCCAAAAGGGTGACACATTTAGGGAGGTCAGGGGAAATCTGGGAGAATAAAGCTAGGAGATTTGGGGGAGAGAAGATTGGCTTGGCTAATGGAAAGGAAAGATTTTGAAGAAGTGACAATATTTCAGGTAAGGCTGATGGTTCTGCAATACTCACAGGGAAAATATTTATGTTATGCCCTCGTAATATTTCTAACCAGGAACATTAAAACCTAGTGCTACCCTAATTACTATGCTTCACCATGGAAAGAATATACTGCTCTAATCCCCAACTTCAAATCCTACCTTTATCTTAAACCCCCAAACACATCACCTGTTACCATTTGTCTTATCCAATTGATCACACTCATCCCTAGCCCTTAATCACTAGCATTAAATTGCCAGCCTTAACACCAACCCTTGTCCCATAACAAAGCACATAATAAAACCCTAACCAGAGACTAGTGGGGATGAACTGCTCAGGTCAGCTGTGCCTAGGGATCTCCAGAGGCAACACAAGGCCCATGGCCGTGCAGGTGGGTGTCACAGAATCACAGAATTTTCTAGGTTGGAAGAGACCTCAAGGTCATCGAGTCCAACCTCCAACCTAACGCTAACAGCCCTCCACTAAACCATATCCCTAAGCTCTACATCTAAACGTCTTTTGAAGACTTCCAAGGATGGTGACTCCACCACTTCCCTGGGCAGCCTGTTCCAATGCCTCACAACCCTTTCAGTGAAGAAGTTCTTCCTAACATCTAGCCTAAAACTCCCCTGGCTCAACTTAAACCCATTCCCCCTCGTCCTGTCACCAGGCACGTGGGAGAACAGGCCAACCCCCACCTCGCTACAGCCTCCCTTGAGGTACCTAAAAAGAGCGATAAGGTCACCCCTGAGCCTCCTTTTCTCCAGGCTGAACAAGCCCAGCTCCCTCAGCCGCTCCTCGTAGGACTTGTTCTCCAGGCCCCTCACCAGCTTCGTCGCCCTTCTCTGCACCCGCTCAAGCACCTCGATGTCCTTCTTGTAGTGAGGGGCCCAAAACTGAACACAGTACTCGAGGTGCGGCCTCACCAGAGCTGAGTACAGGGGGACGATCACCTCCCTAGCCCTGCTGGTCACGCTGTTCCTAATACAAGCCAGGATGCCGTTGGCCTTCTTGGCCACCTGAGCACACTGCTGGCTCATATTCAGCCGACTGTCCACCATCACTCCCAGGTCCTTCTCTGCCTGGCAGCTTTCCAACCATTCCTCTCCCAGCCTGTAGCTCTGCTTGGGGTTATTGCGCCCCAGGTGCAGGACCCGGCACTTGGCCTTGTTAAACTTCATGCAGTTGACCTCAGCCCATCGGTGCAGCCTATCCAGATCCTCCTGCAGAGCTTTCCTACCCTCAAGCAGATCGACACACGCACCTAACTTGGTGTCATCTGCGAACTTACTGAGGGTGCACTCGATGCCCTCGTCCAGATCATCGATGAAGATATTAAAGAGGACCGGCCCCAGCACCGAGCCCTGGGGGACGCCACTAGTGACTGGCCTCCAACTGGACTTGGCTCCATTCACCACGACTCTTTGGGCCCGGCTATCCAGCCAGTTTCTAACCCAACGAAGCGTGCGCCAGTCCAAGCCAAGAGCAGCCAGTTTCTTGAGGAGAATGCTGTGGGAGACGGTGTCAAAAGCCTTGCTGAAGTCAAGGTAGACCACATCCACAGACTTTCCCTCATCCACCCAGCGCGTCACTCTGTCATAGAAGGAGATCAGGTTCGTCAGGCATGACCTGCCTTTCATAAAGCCATGCTGACTGGGCCTGATCGCCTGCTTCCCCTTCAAGTGCTGCATGATGACTCTCAGGAGGATCTGCTCCATGAGCTTTCCTGGCACTGAGGTCAAACTGACAGGCCTGTAGTTTCCTGGGTCAGCCCTCCGGCCCTTCTTGTAGATGGGCGTCACGTTTGCTAGCCGCCAGTCGATTGGGACCTCCCCCGATAGCCAGGACTGTTGATAAATGATGGACAGTGGCTTGGCCAGCTCCTCTGCCAGTTCCCTCAGTACCCTTGGGTGGATCCCATCCGGCCCCATCGACTTGTGCACATCTAAGTGCCGTAGTAGGTCACCAACCAGTTCTTCATGGATAATGAGGGCCACATCCTGCTCCCCATCCCCTTCCACCAGCTCAGGGTACTGAGTATCCAGAGAACATCCGGTATTGCTGCTAAAGACTGAGGCAAAGAAGGCATTGAGCACCTCCGCCTTTTCCTCATCTCTTGTAACTAAGTTTCCCCCCGCATCCAGTAAAGGATGGAGATTCTCCTTAGTCCTCCTTTTTGTGTTGATGTATTTATAGAAACGTTTTTTGTTATCTTTAACGGCAGTAGCCAGATTGAGCTCCAGATGAGCTTTGGCCTTCCTAATTTTGTCCCTGCACAGCCTCGCTACTTCTTTAAAGTCCTCCTTAGTGGCCTGCCCACTTTTCCAAAGCTTATAAACCCTCTTTTTCCTCCTAAGATCAAGCCACAATTCTCTGTTGAGCCAGGCCGGTCTTCTTCCCCGCCAGCTCGTCTTTGGGCACGTGGGGACAGACCGTTCCTGCGCCATTAAGACTTCCCTCTTGAAGAGCGCCCAGCCTTCCTGGACCCCTCTGCCCTTCAGAACTGCCTCCCAAGGGACTCCACCAACCAGTGTCCTGAGCAGCTCAAAGTCAGCCCTCCGAAAGTCCAATACAGCGGTTTTACTGGTCCCCTTCCTGGCCTCGCCAAGAATAGTGAACTCCACCATTGCGTGGTCACTCTGCCACGGCACTTCTGACACAGAAGTGTCAGGGCACTTCTGACTGAGGATATCATGTGCCACCTTCAGCAATATGGCTGGTGTATACTTTTATCATTTTAGCTGTCATAAGTAACTGAGGAGATGCTGACATGAAGCTAGTGTAAATATTTATTTCAAGGTCAGTCCTGACCTAGTACCTAACAGAGCTTGCACGCAGGGGTCTTCTGTCCATCAGAGAAGCTGAAAGGCCATCAGGAGGTATATGGCCTTGGAAGATGAAAACGACCTTGCCTTTATCTTGCTAGGTGCCAGGCGTCAAGGAGGGTGCCGGGTTTGGATGTTCTTATAGGGTGTCAATTGTGCCTTAGAAACTCTGACTCCAGCAGGAAGCAATTGGTTTTGGTGGGGACTGTGAGCTCACTTCTGCCTCTGGAGTTGAGAGGCCAGCATCAGGAGCATGGCTGGGCAAGGCACTGGGAGGTCCTATCTTTCTGAAGTAGCTGCCAGGTCAACCCTCACCTCTGGGCTGCCAGATGGACTTTTAGGCTCACATCTTGCAGCGTCTCTCACAGACCAGCAGAAGGCACCTGGTGATTGTGTGATGCCCTCTGCCCAAGTACCTGAAAGGCCCATTCAGAAGCAGCCTTGGCAGTGGGTTGTCAAATGTCTTGTGCCTGAGTACATGACTGGAGAGAGACAGTCGTGTGGCTTGGTTGTGTCTATCTGAGGAGCTGAAAGTCCATCAGGAAGGTCACATAGCCTGGAAGATCATGGTGAGGTTCCTTGTGTCTGGTCATCTGACAGGCCCCATGAAAGCTGATGGGTGTGGATGCCTGTGTGAAGGATGCCAGCATTTTCTCAGCCTCAGAGCCACCTGCACAGGGCCTTGGCCTACCTCTGATCATGGCCTCCAATTGCCACCACAGTGCTCTAAGGTGTCCATGGGGCTTTTTCAGAAATGGCCCTCATTGCGACCAATCAATGCTTTGAAGAACTCTGGGGTTTGGCTTCTGACTTTGACTTTCTGAGACATTTCATCAGTCTGCTCTCAGGAGCTGAAGTTGATAGACTTAGCATCAACTACACTTTGGGGCTTATTAAGACACAGAAAGGCCTAGAGGTCTCTTAAGGAGGTCTGGACAGGTAGGAGAAGTTTGACCCTGTAGAGACAACCTTGCTCCTTACCTCCCCAGGTTGCACCATTTTTCTCATTGATCCCCTAGGACTTGCATCACTTCTCCTGACATCAGACTTCTCCACTCAAGTCTGCAGTTGCCCCTTGTAGTTCCCTTGTCCCAGATCCCTCCTACTTTCCTTAGAACATCCTATAACTTAAAGAACTATACATGATACATATATTACTACATTTAGCCTATGTATATTACCATATATATATATTACCATGTTTTTCTTGTATATTGAACAATATCATGCATCTTTCTTGTAACATCAAACAATACCTTCACACACAAAAAATATAAACAGCACCTTTAATGAGTACCTTAATCAAATCAAGTTCCCTCTATCAAAATTCAGGGGTGAATAAATAAAACTTTTACTCCTTTCTCTACCCATGTCTCAGAGGCTTCCTTACCAAGGTTCTGGTTTGCTCAGTGTCAGCTGGCAGCATCCTTCCTCAGCACAGAAGAGAATTGAAACACAGGGCTGCTTTAGCCCACCAATGATCACAATTCCAGGACTGTCTGCTTCTCAACTTTCAGCAAACACAACCCACACAGATCCTTGCTTGATGAACACTTTGATTGATGAGGATATTTCTCTGGAGTTTCACAAAGAGACAACATTTTTCTGAAGTCTGTAGCTCATCAGCTGAGATTTCTTCCAGACGAGAAAGCCAGGTGTGAGACAAGAAGAGGAAAGGAAATTCTCTTAACCCCCACCATGAGCAATAGCCCAGGTGCAACATGGCCAATCAAGTTGCCAAAGTACTGAGGTGATGCAGCCCACTGGGAGCAAAGGAATTAGATGTGAAGGAAGGGGTCCAGCTGGAGGAGAGATACCATGCAGATGAGAGCCTGTGAATAAAAATAGATGAGATAACCCAAACATTGGTTTCTGGGGTCATTTCTGATACCTTTGGGTATCTGATAAATCTGCATGGATCAGAAAAGCATGACATAGACCTTTAAGGTGACTGTCCCCCATTTCAGTAGCTGCATGAGGTGGAAAAGACATGGACTGGGACAGATGCTGTGCACTTCTTTCCTGGGTGCTTACAAAAGAGTGTTCCTCTTCCTTGACTATCTCCACCAGAATGAGGAGTTCATGTATCAGGCTTGCACATGAACCCTGTGCACCTACATTTCAGTGTGAGGCTTCTGAGACAGACTGGGATGCATATCTCTTGTCCTTAGTAGCAGCAGCACAAACAACTGTGCCCAGTGGGTCTTCCTGTCCTGCATTTCCATTCAAGACAGAGGTAGCTTTTAAACTAAAAGAGGGTAGTTTTAGACTGGATATTCAGAAGAAATTGATTTCTCTGGGGGCGGTGAGGTACTGTAACTGGTTGACCAGAGAAGTTGTGGGTGCCCCATTCCTGGAATTCATCAAGGCCAGGTTTAATGGGGTTTGATCAACCTGGTCTGATGCAATGTACCCCTGCCTACTGCAGGGCTGTTGGAACTGTATGATGTTTTAGGTACCTTTGAGACCAAATCTTTCTATGTTTTTGTGGTCTTATGATTAATGTGGCTGACCAGACTTGTTTCCCATCACTGCCTCCCATGCTTTTTTACCCTTGTTGTAGGGAAAAAGGTCCTTGACCAGATCCCCTCAGTGCTTAGCTGCCTGTCAGGTCTAAACCACAACATATTGCTGTTGGTGACTGGGCCAATCTTCAGCTAGAACAACTATAGCCAATGGATTAATCTGAACAAGTTTTCCAGAGGAAGCCAGTGCACAGATTCCCCTTTGCCAGTCAAGAGGCAAAGAGCAAGGCAGGTTATTTGGAGTCTAAGAGCAGCCCAAACCCCAGTCTGAAATGTCCATGCAAACATGGTTGTACTCCCCACTTCTGAGCTTCCCATTTTCCTGCCTAAGTGCACCCATTCTGCCCTGGGACAGGTTCTGAGGGGACAATACAGCCCACTGAGAAACTAATTTTCTGCCTCCAACCTGTCTTCTGCTCCTCCACCCCTGTATTTTGAGGCTGTCTCTTTTTGCAGTCATTTCTCTGATCCTTTCTGTCTAAAAACATAGGGAAAGGTGAAGGAGAAAATGTCTGTTTTATTAAACAAGTTTCTCTCTCTTTATTTATTTATTTATTTATTTAATTTGTTTGTTTGTTTGTTTGTTTATTTTCTGTTAGAAGAGTAGTTTGATTTACAGAAGAGAATAATTTACCAAAATCATCAGACACCTGAGACTTCAGTAATGAGTTTCACCTACTTCACTCCTGGTGCCTGTGAGAACTTGTTCTCCCGAGGCTCCCCCAACAGTCAATGGAGAGAAGAGAAAGTGCTCGTGGCTGGGTCATCACAGCCTAGAACTGTAATGCAAAATAAAGGTGAGGAATCTCTTTCAGATGCTCTTCTCTCTCTCAGCATTGACAGGATAGGAGTAAGTTAAATTGTTCAACCTGAATGATATAACTTTTAGACAACTGAAATATACACCTGTATGGTAATACTTGGTACTTTGTTTTTTCTAGGTGCTTCCTCTTTCTACATCAAGGACTGTCCTTAAGCTTTCAAAGATGACAAATTTTTTTCCACCTCTCAGAAAAGTAAGGCAGTTAGGTGAGGCCATTTGATTGTACGAGAGAAGAGCACATGTTTGGAAACAACTGCATTTCCACACAGAATGAGGTCAGATGTGACTCTGTGACAGATCTGTTTCCACTGACCTGGTGGGACCATAATGAATTTTGACTTTAATTTAGAGTACTGAAAAAAGCAAGCTACACTTGCTACTTGTATTCCATCTTTCCTAAAGAAACAAAGGAAGATGATGTAGAAGAAAACAGGGCATTACAAAAGAGGTACTTGAAATTTGCTTAATTTGAAATCAAGCAAGGGATCCCCAGTGGTTGCTAGTCCAAAAAGGGTGGATACTGAAGAGGAGAGATAATAAATTCCAATGTACATATTTGACCTGATGATTTAGCTTTTACATAATAGAAAGCATTTATGCAGGACATGAAATTCCCTTTGGAAACACTGGTATGATGGATGCTTGCAATTCTTCTGAGTGGAATTTCACAGGAATAGAGTATAACAGAGTAACAATCCGTTCTTAGCCCTGTGTTTTTGTAGCGAGAATCATTTGTAGCTGATGGACAAAGGTGGAAAGAAGACAAGAAATTCTCTGAGGATTCTGCATGATATGTGAAACAGAAAAGTCAGGGTGTGAGGAATGTGCAAAAGAATCTGTGTGTGTGTTGTATAGTAAGTCTGCAAGTAAGGCAAGAGAGAAGGAAGGATATAGCCTTCTGTCCAGACCATGAAATTATTGGACTTGTTTTTGCCATGTTCTTATGTCAGCAGGATGAATGGAACTTGGGTATGGGAACAGGCAATGGAACTGTCATTTCTGAATTCATCCTTATGGGCTTCTCAGGGCTTGATCAAAGGCTACGGCTATTTCTCTGCCTGGTCCTTCTACTCATGTACCTGACAACGGTGGTGGGGAATGCAGCCATCATTTTCCTGGTGTGTGTGGATAACCGCCTGCAAACCCCCATGTACTTTTTCATTGGCAATCTGGCATTCCTGGAAATCTGGTTTACGTCCTCCACAAGCACCAAACTGTTAGTGATTCTGAGCTCTGGCAGGAGAACAATCTCAGTAGGCAGATGCTTTGCCCAGTCCTCCTTCTATTTTGCCCTGGGTGCTGTAGAGTTTTCTCTCCTTGTTGTCATGTCCTTTGACCGTTATGTTGCCATCTGCCAGCCTTTGCGCTATGCTGCCATCATGAAGCATCGGCTCTGCATCCAGCTGGTTGCTGCTGTTTGGGTCATGGGCTTCACATTCTTGAGTTACCACTTGGCGCTGCTCTCCAAGCTCACTTTCTGTGGTTCGAACAAGATCCAGCATTTTTTTTGTGACAACACCCCCTTATTCCAACTGTCCTGCTCTGATGTCACCCTGCTTTGGAAAACAGAATCGGTTTTCATATTGTTTATTGTGCTGTCTTCCTTGTGTTTAACTGTGGCATCTTACACGTGTATCTTTTTCTGTATTCTACAAATGCCAGCAGCCTCTGCGAGGAGAAAAGCTTTTGCTACATGCTCTTCCCATCTCACCACCTTGGCCATTGTCTATGGCAGCTGCATTGCTCTCTACGCACCCTCCTCAGGACATGTTTCCTTGGAGACCAACAGCATTGTAGCTTTGCTGAACACTGTCCTGTACCCATTCTTAAACCCATTCATTTACAGTCTTAGAAACAAGGCTGTGATGCTGACCCTGAAGGAAGCCATGGCCCATGCAACAGCACAGCTTTTCCCCTAACCATGATGCATTTCTGAAAAGCAATTTGAGTTCTCTGCTGTCATATCTTATGTAATACCACCATCATATACATGTGACCTCCACATGCAGATGTCTCCAGAGGTTTATGTTCTTGCTGGATTGTGTTAGGCTGTGTGATAAGAAGCACGTCTGTACACAAAACGAAGGCCCAAGGAAATGATGTCAGGATGAATAATTCAGTTCATGCCCTGCTCTGACTGCTTCCAGGCCCATCACAGGAGAGCCCTCAGCTCAACAAAAGCCCATCTCCATGAGCCCTGAAGAGCACAAAGCACAATGGCAGGTGGGAATCCAAGTCACTGGCTCCTGTGGAACTAAGATCTTGTCCCAGCTCCTTCCAGGACTGCCTTGGGAGGGCTATCACCCCAGTGTCTAGGCAGAAACCCATCCAGATGCATCACTGGCAGCAGCTTTCCACATCACCATTTGGAGTAATGGGATTGCTGCCATGGGCTGTAGGTCACTATGATGATACATAGGGGTAAGTGCAGCAGCTGGACTAGAACCAGGGCATCAGAGGGCCCATGTGTCATTGTAGTCAGCAACAGGAGAGATGGGAGTGTGTGGACTTAATGTGTGTGTGCCTGTGTCCTTGTGAGTGTGTGTTAGATTGGGGTGGTGTGTGCCAGCAGCTACAGTGGGGCTGCGCCTACGGGGGCTCATATGTCCAACTGTCTTCAGCTGGGCAGACTGGGAGCCAGGAACTTGTCCTGGGCAGGCTGAGTATCTGATCCCAGCTGCTGGAGGGATCTACCTTGCACACACGCACATGCACATGCATTTGCGCACACAAGCACTTTACATTTCCCACTAATGGGCCTCCATCTTGGTCAGCCAGAGAGGCAATCAGGATAATGCTGCTGGTGTTGTTTGTGGTTGTGTGAATGCTGAGTGTGCCTGCCTGCATTCACCTGTGTCCTGTGTCATTGTGGACTGCACTCTGCTGCTAAAGGGATTGAGAAAAACACATTAGTGATATCAGTCGTGGCATGCCTCTTGTCTGGCTTTGATTCTAGTTCATATTGGAGTTCTACCACGTCCAGCACTGCAGCACTCAGTAGTGGCATGATTTCATTCAGGCCACGATAGTCCACTGTTAGTCTCCACTTTTTGTCAAGAATTCACACTAGCCATATGGGACTATTAAAGGGTGAGCAAGTCTTGCTGATCACTTCTTGTCTCTCCAGTCAATAAACCAACTCATGAATGTGAATCAGGGAGTCTCAGTTAGTGCAATATTGCTCCCTGTGCACCACTGGGGTAGTGATCAGCATCTGCTGCTCTTTGACCCTCAGCAACCCCACAACAGAAGGGTTCTCCAAGAGACCGGGCAAGGTAAACAGCTGTTTAATGTCATCATCTTAATGTAACTCTGCTTCAGCCTCCAATACAGTTAACTGTCAGGATTTCCCTGTCACTCCAGAAATAAAAATGAGTTCTGCCCCTTTATAGCTGGATGGCATTACAGTACACTGTGCGCTGGTGTCCACAAGAGCCTTAAACTTCTGTTGGTCTGATGTGTCAGGCCATTGAACCCACACAGTCCAATAAACTCAGTTGTCCCTCCACCCGATTGGAGGCAGAGCACCTCTAGTTCTGGTCAGAGTATTCATGGAAATTGGAGCAGCAATTTTCCTGGAAGGGCCATTCCCCGTCCCCCGTCCCCCGTCCCCCCCGCCCTCCACCCCCTTTTGCAATTGTTTTTCCTTGTAACTTATATACCCATGCCTCTAGGGTTGAGGTAGATTTCCCATCCCATTTTCTCATGTCCCCTCCATTGTCATGGGTAAAACCACAGAGTGGTATGTTGTGTGGACCCACCATACCCCTTTCTTGAGCAGAGGCATGCTTACTCCTAACAGCTGAGGTACTGGTTCATACATGTAGAGCGAGGAAAGTATATGCTCTTTGAGTTGGTGGACCTCTTGGGAAAGTTTCTCCACAACCAAGACACAGGCCCATAGTGCAGAAGAAATGCCTGCCATGACCATGCTGCATCTAAGGGCTATCTGCACAGGAAAAGTCTTAGAAAAACAGACCATAGAAAGAAAAATACTGTAAAGGAGTTCATGAGAGTTCTGGGAGATGGGGCAGTTTTTTAACTCCCTGAAGCTCATACATGTACAGCAACTGGGCAGAATAGAATCATAGAATAATTAAGTTTGGATAGACCTCCAAGGTCATCTGGTCCAACCATGCCCCTACTACCAATGTCACCCACTAAATCATGTCACTAAGTGCCAGGTCCAACCTCTCCTTAAACCCCCCCCCAGGGACGGTGACACCACCGCTTCCCTAGGCAACCCATTCCAATGCCTGACTACTCTTTCTGAGAAGAAAATTCTAATTTCTTCTAATTTCCAAACTAAACCTCCCTGGAGCAACCTGAGGCCATTCCCTCTAATCCTATCAGTAGTTATCTGCAAGAAGAGGCTGATCCCCAGCTCCCCACAACTTCCTTTTGGTAGCTAGAGAGAGCAATTAGGTCTCCCCTGAGCCTCCTCTTCTGCAGACTAAACAACCCCAGTTCCCTCAGCTGCTCCTCAAGGCACTTATGTTCCAGGCCCTTCACCAGCTTTGTAGCCCTTCTCTGGATATGTTGCAGGGCCTCAATGTCCTTCTTGTAGTGAGGGGCCCAAAACTGAACACAGTACTCAAGGTGCAGCCTCAGCAGAGCAGAGTACAGGGGCATGATCACCTCCCTGGTCCTGCTGGCTGCACTATTCCTGACACAAGGCAGGATGCCATTGGCCTTCTTGGCTACCTGGGAAGACTGCTGGCTCATGGTCAGGTGAGCATCAACAAACACCCCCAGATCTTTTTCCTCTGCACAGCTTTCCAGACACTCTGCCACAAGCCTGTAGCGTTGCATGAGGATGCACTTAGCCAAGTTGAACCTCATCCCATTGGCCTCTGCCCTTTGATCCATCCTGTCCAGGTCACTCTGAGGGGCCTTCATACCCTCTGGCAGATAGACACTTCTCCCTAACTTGGGCTCTATCCCTGCACCAGCCTGTCCTTTCTGTCCCACACATGGTTCCATGGCCCCACTGTTCAGGCACAGCACAGGGAAGGGTGTGGTCAGGGTGGGTAATGGTCCCCAAGCATGATCCCCACTGCAGCCCTTGCTTCCCTTTCTCTATAGCTCTCCCCTTCCCCCTGCACCTGATGCCTGCCTTGCCCTGACCATGTCCCACGGGAGGTTTCACAGACATCCCTGCTCTGGGGTCTGAAGGTGTCTGGTCCAGGGAAGACATTGGACAGGGTTGGCCATTCCCCCACACAGGCAGGGAGCTGAAGGTGAGGATGGGGGTGGCCTGGCAGCAAACCCCAGCCATAAATCCGAGTGAGCAGCCAGTACTAGGAACAGCCATCGCTAGAGGCTGGGGATGACGAATGTCCTGGGCCACCTTCCCATGCTAATCATTCCACCAATGGCCCAGAGTGACCACCTGCCTCCTGCACTTGCGTGTTACTCCTGTCCACGAGCTCTGGCTCTGCACCACAAATGCCCTGCTGTGAGTCCTCACCCAGCATGGCAACACAACTCAGACAATATCTGAGTTTTCCTCTGGTAGGACAGGACCTGTCACTCCTGTCCCCTTCCTGTGGTCCCTGAGGTGCACAGAGCTGGTGGTGATGCTCTGCAGAGTGAGGGGCCTGGTTTAAAGCCATTCTCTCTTGTCCTGTCATTATTGGCCCAAGCAAAAAGTTACTCTTTATCTTATTTATAAGACTCCTTTAAGCACTGAAAAGATGCATTGAGGTCTCCCAGGACCCTTCTTTTCTTCAGGCTGAAAAGCCCCAGCTCTCTCAGCCTTTCTTCACCGGAGACGTGCTCCAGTCCTCTGATCAGCTATGTGGACCTCCTCTGGACCCACTCTAACAGATCAACTTCCTTTTCGTGTTGGGGACCCTACACTCCAAATGAGGCCTCACAAGGGCAGAGCAGAGGGGCACAATTGCCTCCCTCATCCTGACATTCCTCTGTTGATGGAGCCTGGGGTGCAGTTGGCTTCTGGGCTGCAAGTATGCACTGCTGGCTCATGTCAAACTTTTTGTCCAACAGAACCCCCAACTCCTTCTCAGCAGGGCTGCTCCCAAGGACTTCTTCTTCCAGTCTGTCCTCATGTCTGGGATTGCCCTGGCCCAGGTGCAGCGCCTTGCACTTGGACTTGTTGAACCTCTTTAGATTCACATGGGCCCACTTCTCAAACTTGCTCAGGTCCAAACAGATATCATCCCTTCCTTTTGTTTTATCAACAGCTCCACTCAGCTTGGTGTCATTGGCAAAGTTGCTGAGGGTGCACTTGATCCCACTCTCTTGTCTACATCACTGATAATAATATGAAACAGTGCTGGTCCCAAGACAGGCCCTGAGGGACACTACTCCTCACTGGCCTCCACCTGGACATAGAGCCATTGACAGCAATTTCATAGAGCAATGACCTCCACTTGATAATAAAACAATTTCTTCATCCTGTTCCTGACCACAACATTGGAAGAAGAACCCAACGTCCAGGCACCAGCACTGAGGAAACACCCTTTTATTAAAGAGACCTGACAGGGGTAGCCAGCTATACCTTAACAATAGATACAGATACAAGGGCCTCTGGGTCAAAAAGAGTGGGTTTAGGCCACTCTGCAGAAGTGGAGTGAAGGCAGACAAATAAGATTATCATGGAAAAAAGCAAAAAGACCATCAGTTTCTTGAGACAAATTGGAAATCCCTTGTGAAGAGACATGTGCAGCTTATTGCTGCTGAAGGACTACTGATTGACTCAGCTTCTTCAGTGCATCCTTGAGCTCCTGGTTCCTCATGCTGTAGATGACAGGGTTCACTGCTGGAGGCACCACTGAGTACAGCACTGTCACCACCAGGTTCAGGGATGGGGAGGAGATGAAAGGGGGGTTCAGGTAGGCAAATATGGCAGTTCTGGAAAAGACGGAGACCACAGCCAGGTGAGGGAAGCAAGTGGAAAAAGCTTTGTGCTGTCCTTGCTTGGATGGTATCCTCAGCACTGATCTGATGATCTTCACGTAGGAGAAAAGAATAAAAATAAAACATCCTGAAGCTAAAGAGAGACTAATCAGAACAAGCCCAACTTCCTTGAGGTAGACATCTGAGCAGGAGAGCTTGAGGATCTGGGGAATTTCACAGAAGAATTGGTCCAGGGCATTGCCTTGGCAAATGGGAAGGGAAAACGTACTGGCAGTGTGCACCATGGTTTTGAGAAAGCCACTGTCCTGATGAGGAGTAGCCCTGATGAGAAGGACCTGAGGGTGCTGGTTGAAGAGAAGCTCAACATGAGTCAGGAATGTCCACTTGCAGCCCCAAAAGACTACAGTATCCTGGGCTGCATCTAAAGCAGAGTGACCAGCAGGTTGAGGGAGGTGATTCTCCCTCTCTACTCTGCTCTTGTGAGACCCCACCTGGAGTTCTGCATCCAGCTCCGGGGCCCCAGCACAACAGACACATAAGATTTTGGACATAGGACTTAAAGAGCAGAGCCACAGCAATAATCAGTGGAGTGGAACACCTCTCCTGTGAAGGCAGGCTGAGCCAGTTGGGTTCATTGAGCCTAGAGAAGAGCAGACTCTGGGGGAACCTTCTTCTTGCCTTCCAGTACTTAAAGGAAACTTACAAGTAATGTGGGGAGAGACTTTTTCCAACTCCAACCAATTTGTGATTCAGTCATTCTGGAATGTCTTGCAATGTCTCTGAGAACTTTTCTGTAGTATCATTGCACCAGCTGTACTCCAGGTTCCCAAGGGCAGAGACTCATTTTGAGAATGACACCACTCACTGTGTAACCTTGAGGAGCAGGGATTACAAACAGCGGCGAGGCCTCAAAACACAGCATTGTCATGCACTCTAACTCCACAGTCTAGTCCTTTCTTCCCTGAGTCAGAAGGGACCTCTGGAGGTGTTCACTACCATCATCTTCTCTGAGCAGTTATAGCTTTACGGTAGATCAGGATAGTCAGTGCTTTCTGCAGCTGGGTATTGAAATGTCTGAGCCCATGACCCAGTGCTGATCCACAGTAGCTGTTCCACCATTACAGACACTGATGCCAGCAGCAGGATGGAGCTGGTCAAATTTCAAAGATTAGCTCCCCTTGGGTAGTGGGGAATGGCCATCCCCACACTCCCCACATGTGGTCCCCAAGCTGCTGCTACTGCTGTGCAGAACAACTAGGCTGTGGTTCTGTACCAGACAGAGGTACTTTACGAAGGGATAAATGAATCACTCCACAGCTTCCCTCTCCTCTGCCTGCTGGGTGCCCACTCTCTTCCCTGAGACTGCAGAGTCACAGGTTCCCTGAAATACCTGGGTTTAGTTCTTTCACTGTGGCTGAGCTCACAGTGGGAGATCTCTCACTTTCAGAGGGGCTGCAGTCACTGCCCACACCAGGTTCCAGTGTCCCTGGAGGTATCCTGGGCTCTGCAGGCAGCTCCAGATTCCCCTCCTGAAGGACATCACCTATGGATCACATGTGGGAATGGCCCTGGCTATGTAACGCAGTGACCATTTGCTGCCTCTGCTGTCAGCAGACACCCATGGGTGAGTGTTAAATCTAGTCCTTGGTCTCTGACAGGTCACAATGCAAAAATGAGCTATTCCCTCCTGAACTGAAGCAGGAACAGATCCTTGTGGGGAGCAATTCTTTGGGCCTATTCTTGACACATTTTTTGGGAGAAGGAAGTCCCAGCCTTCAGGCATTGCACTGGGGTAATTCCGTTTTATTACTGAGATGTCATGAGAGAGTCTTCACTGATTCACAGTGTTAGATGCACATCTATATGGCCTGCTAATGGGACAGAACAAGTTTGTTCGTTCACAGCAGTAGGGGGAATCCAAATATTTATGTAGAAATGCAAGGAACAGAAGCAGTAATAATGACCCACCCCCTAAAAAAAAAGTAATTAATAATAATAATAATGAGTACAAAGACAACACAAGCTTGGAAGGGGATGTACTTGTATTCATTACTGGACAGTGAAGGGATCTTTATAAGTACTGGAAAACATTCCCCAAATCTGTCTCCTAACAGCACACTTGAGCTCCTTGTTTTGCATGCTGTAGATGAGGGGGTTCAGAGCTGGGGGCACCACGGAGTACAAAACGGCCAGCAAAAGGTTGAAGAATAGAGAAGAGATGGAGGGGGTCTTCAGGTAGGCAAATGTGCCACTGCTGATGAACAGGGAGACCACAGCCAGGTGAGGGAGGCATGTGGAAAAGGCTTTGTGCCGGCCCTGCTGCGAGGGCATCCTCAGCACAGCCCTGAAGATTGGCACATAGGACAGCACAAGGAAAACAAAACACCCAAATGCTAAAACAACACTAACCACAAGAAGCCCAGCTTCTCTGAGGTAGGCATCTGAGCAGGAGAGCTTGAGGATCTGGGGAAGTTCACAGTAGAACTGGTCCAGGAGAGACCAGTTTCCCTGGCAGAGCGGCACTGGAAATGTATTGGCTGTGTGCAGCACAGCGTAGAGAAAAGTACTGCCCCAGACAGCTGCTATCATGTTGACACAAGTTCTGTTGGCCATTATTGTACCATAGTACAGGGGTTTGCAGATGGCAATGTAGTGGTCATAGGCCATGATGATGATAAGATAAAACTCTGCTGCGACAAAGAGAATAGAGAAAAAGACTTGGGTAGCACAGCCTGCATAGGAAATGGTCGTGGTATCCCACAGGGAATTGGCCATGGCTTTGGGGACAGTGGTGGTAATAGTGCCCAGGTCAATGAGAGAGAGGTTGAGGAGGAAAAAGTACATGGGAGTGTGGAGGCGGTGGTCGCAGGTTACAGCAGTGAGGATGAGGCCGTTGCCCAGGAGGGCAGCCAGGTAGATGCCCAGGAAGAGCCCGAAGTGCAGGAGCTGCAGCTCGCGTGTGTCTGCGAATGGCAGGAGGAGGAACTCTGTGGGGAAGCTGCTGTTGGACATTTGCTGTCCTCTCAGGGCAGGGTTGGCTATCCATGGAGGAAAAAAAGAGGGAGAAGTTAGAGAGATTTCTCAGCAAAATTCACACCTTCTCCCATAGAAATTACCTTTCCATGAGTTGAATGAGGAATGAGTCAGCTCATCTCCAGCCCTCCCAACTGGATGACAGCATGTCTGACAGTTTAAAATGAAGCTTGGGCACCTTGTTCCCAAAAAGATGCCCTCAGGGCAGGGCCCAGCAATCCATGTCGGAACAAAAGCTTACACACACCTGCACCCCTGACAAGGAGATTAAGAGACCCACACACAGGTGGATAAATAAGAAAGAATACCACAACGCTCCAAACAGCCGACATAGAGAAAGGGAGATGGGCATGCAGGGAAGCCTTCACATTACTAAGCTTGCCATCCACCTTTGGAAGTGACACTGCAGGGCAGGTACTCTTAGCCTCATCGTTGTGTATCACCTCTCAAGACACAGGCTTCTCTCTTATTCTGGAAATTCAGCTGAGGAAGAGCTGGCTCATGCCCTAAAGCCCCTGAGGGCAGAGGCTGTGCTGAGTGTCAGAGGAGAGCAGGCGGTTGCTGCAGAGAAGGGGCCTGCACTGCAGGCCTGGCAGGGAGTACCTGAATCCCCCCTCCCTTGACGTTTCAGGCAGCAGCTCCCTTTCCAACCCTGCCCAGGTCTCTACTTCCTTGAGCTGTCCCTGATGGCAGCTGCTTCTCTCTCCCCACATCTCCTCCCTGCCATTGCTCACAGACCCCATCCCACCTGCTGAGTTCTCAACTCTGTCTTGCAGACACCACCTGTTCCTGTATAACTTTCAGGAATATCTCCATGTGTTCAGTGGCTAAGGAGTAGCGCGTACCTATCAAGAGCTAAGAAGAACTGGGCTCTCAGGGTCTTCATCAAAATGTAGAAATACATTCCCATCTCCCACTGCCACGCAGGAAAACAAGAGGAGAGAAGTCGAAATGCAAACACCTTCCCTTCAAGAATTCCTTGCTCTGATCTTCCTCCTGAAGAGTCTCCTCCAAAATACCCTCAGGGTGCTCTGGAGCCTGACTCATAGAGCAGCATCTGGACAGGAGGATAGTCCTGCTGAGTTATGGAGTTCCTCATAAACCTACAGATCTCTTTTCAGTGTAATGATTCAGGGGCACCTGTCACTGATACAAACCTGACAACTTCCTAATGATTCCCCTGACTGCCCTTCAGGGAAGGAAAGTTAAAGCACAGACTCCAGAGAGTGTCTTCCCTTCAGGTAGTCCCTGCATTGGTTTTCACTGTCACGAATATCCCTAAAGATGCAGTGGGGGTTCTGTGCACCTGTGAGCTGCCCATCCCAGGCAGCAAGCTCTGGGCACCAGAAGGACCCTGACCTTCTCTGTCCTGCCAGGGGGCTCCTAACACTCACAGCTTCTCCCTGCAGTGCCCTGGGCAGCTCCCCAGGCAGGCTGAGTGCTGAGCCTGGCAGGCGGCAGAGGCCCTGCCCCGGCACACAGGCCCTAGGGCACAGCAGGGACCCTGTTCTGCACCACAGCCCTGGCCACCCCTACCTGCACCCTGGTTACACAGCCTGCAGCTGGTCCTGTGAGAAGGAAACCTCATCTCTGACAGCTTTGGAAGGTAATCTCTGCTTGTCATTCTTCTCTACAGTAGAGGAAGTAGTGAGTCCTCCTGAAAGGTCCCATAGGCTGTGGGATTTGCCAGCAAATCTGGAGATGGCAACAGGAACAGCAGTTGCGTTGCCCTGCAGCCAGAGACTTACCCTGTTCAGGGCTCTGAAGATTTCTCCCGCAGTCAGCTCTCAGCATCCCCCCTCCACACTGCCTTTAACATCCCCCTCCCTTCTTTCAGCCGCCCTTGTCCCCTGCAGGCAGTGCCCCCAGCCCTGCTGTGCTGTGCAGAGGAGCTGCTCCTGGGCAGAGCTGTCTCTCTGCAGTGTTGCCCGCTTTCCAGGAGCTCCCATTGGGCCCAGGAGCCCGGCCCAGCAAAGCAGCATAGCTCCAGCCCTAGGTTTTGCTACCTCTTTACTTCTTGTCTCCCTTGAGATGTCCCTGGGGCTCTAGGGCTGACACCTCCTGCAAAGCAACAGTCACCTCTGCAGAACATACTTTGAAGTCAACTGAAATAATGAAGTCATCTGAAATAATTAACAAATATCCCTTTGAAACAGCAGAGAGAGGCTGAGTTCAGAATTATGGTTAGTCCTAACAGAGTTTTACTGTCACTGAGAGGTGCAAACGTTCCCTCTGGAAAACTCTGTTCATGGCCAATAACAAATAGAACACACAGGCAGGGATGGGGAAGGGTTAGGTACCCTTGTGCATTGCATTCATCCATCTGAGGCATCTCATTCTGAGCTGGAAACCCTTTGATCCATGTGATAATCCTTTTGTGAGATGCTCCCATCACACTATCCACAAACCCTAACTTGTTCAGTTAGTTCAGTTCAGTGTGACCTCTATGTGAGTGAGCAACTGGAGTGCATGGAGCTCTGCCTGGGGATGAGCGAGGATCTGACAGTGAGCTGATTGGTCAGGAGTAAAGGGAGGGTAGGGACAGGGGACATTATAGTGGGAGTCTGCTGCAGGCCACCTGATCAGGAAGACCAGCAGGTGAGGCCCTCTATAAACAGATAGAAGCAGCCTCACATTCAAAAGCCCTAATCTTCAGGGGGGACTTCAACCACCCTGGTATCTGCTGGAAGGACAGCACAGCAGGGCATAGTCAATCCTGGAAGGTCCTGTTATGCATTAATGATACCTTAGTCCTCCCATTGATAGCAGAGAGAAGTGCTATGCTGGACCTCGTTCTCAGCAACAAAGAGGGGCTGGTGGGAAATGTGAAGCTCAAGGGCAGCCTGGGCTGCAGTGGCCGTGAAATGGTGCAGTTTAGGATGCTAAGTGCAGCAAGGAGGGAGCACAGAAGTCTCACTACCCTGGACTTCAGGAGAGCAGACTTTGGCCTCTCGGGGCATTTCCTTTGTAGAGTCCCATGGGACAAAGCCCTTCAGGAAAGAGGGGCCCAAGGAAGCTGCTTAGTCTTCATGGATCACCTCTTCCAAGCTGTGGTGGTTTTACTTGGGTGGGCAGCTGAGCTCCAACACAACCACTCTATCGCTCCCCCTTCCTCAAAAGGAAAGGGAGAGAAAATACGATGCAAAGGGCTCAAAGGTTGAGAGAAGGACAGAGATACTGCTCAGAAACTATTGTGATGGGCAAAACAGACTCAGAGTAGGGAGATAGACTGTAAAATTTATTGCCTATTACTAGCAAGCTAAAGAGGTTAGAAACAAAGTAAAGAAAGCCCAAAATACTTTCCCCCATCTACCATCTTCCACCTCCTCCTCCCGAGCAGCACAGGGGAACAGGGGAAGGGGGTCTGTGGTCAATCTATAGCACTTTGTTTCTGATCTTCTTGGTCACTCTCTTTCCCTGCTCCAACGTGGGGTCCCTCCCATGGGATCACATCCTTCCCAAATTTATCCTGTGTGGGCTTCCCACAGGCAGCAACTCTTCAAGAACTGCTCCAGATATGGGTCCGTACCACGGGGTCCATCCCTCAGGAGCACACTGCTCCAACCTGGGTCCCCCACGGGCAGCAGCTCCTACCAGGTCACCTGCTCCTGAGTAGGCTCCTCTCCATGGGCTACAGCTCTGGCCCAGAATCTACTCTAGTGGGGTTCCGCCATAGGCTGCAGCCTTCTTCAGTGCAGGTCCACCTGCTCCACCATGGTCTCCTTCATGGCCATTTCTCTAAGGAGGGAGCTGGTGCAAGGGATCTACAAGGTGCAACTGCAGACTTCTGTGGAGAAATCTGATGTCAGGAGAGGTGATGCAAATCCTGGTGGGGCAATGACAGAAATAGTGGGGTTGGAAAGTGAGGAGCAAAGTTGTCCATAAAGGGTCAGACCTCTCCTACCTGTCCAGACCTCCTTAAGAGACACTCAGGGCTTGCTGTGTCTTAATAAACCCCGAAGTATAGCTTCTGCAAAGTCCAACAACTTCAGCTCCTGAAAGGAGACTGATGAGTTAATTAGAGGTCATGATTACAGGTTGGCCAAGGCACTTTGGAGGTGGCTCTGAGGCTGAGAGAATGCTGGCTTTGGTTCATCAAGCACAAAGACCAAACCCTGATGCCAGCTCTGGGCAGAGAGGTCCTGTCCCTCATGTGAGGCTCCAGGCTCTTTCTCAGACAGTGGGATGTGGGGTATGCAGTGACAAGTGAAAGACAATGGTGTGATACCTCCTAGCCTCTGTCAGGAGGTGCAAAGAGGTGACGAGCCCCCATTGCTAATAGGACAACATGTCTCCTCCTAGGCCTTGGTGGCAGAGAAACCTGCAATAGGCAAGGGGACAAGACCTTGGTTTTCCTGGTTAAGTCTACTCTTGCCAGTGTCCTTGTCCATCTCCACCACTGGCTGTCCTATGCTGTTCCACACCCATCCCAGTTTCCATGCAGGCTGAAAACATGCATCTTGTTTTCCTACTCTGCTCCCACCTTAGCATTTCTGTGCCTTCACTGATGATTCATGTACCCTCTCCAGCTGTGCCCTGAAACACAAAGCTATGGACAGAGAACAGATTCCCTCCAGGTGACCTCTGACACTAAAGCATTAGTCTTTCAATGATATATCTTCCCTCTCATGCCCTGTCTCTGTCATCCAAGTTTCAGTTTCTAGCATGTTTTCTCTCACCGTGATCAGGGTAAGTTTTCTGTGACGAAGGGAAGTTCCAACATCTCAGAAACCATCCTTCACACAGGCATCCCAACCTATCAGCTTTCCTGTGGCCAGTCAACTGACCAGACAAAAGGAACCTCTCCATGATCTTCCAAGCAATATAGCCTTCGTGCTGGCTTTTTAGCTCCTCAGATAGACAAAACCAAGCCACATGCCTGCTCCCAGTCCCTTGCCCAGCCATGTTCCTGCTGATGGCCTATCAGCTCCAGAGGCAAAAGTGACCTCAGAGTCACCTCCACAGCCAGACACTTCGCTTTCATTATTAAAGTCCAGAAATGAGGGATTTGAGGATTAGGTGTTCAGGTTAAGGTCTAGGGATTAGACCTTGCCTTCCAGGTTAGGGATTGGGCAGAGACTTAGGAGGAGGCTTTGGTGTTCTGCTTTGTCAACCCATTCAGTGTTTAGGTTATAGGCTGGATTTTCGGTTATGGTTTTATTTCTGCCTGGGTGAGGGCTAGGGTTAAGGCAATTTGATGCTAGGAATTAAGGGCTGTGGATTATGGTGAGCAATGGGGTAAAAAACGGTAAGTGGTAATGTCTAAGTGGTTATGGTCTTTGTCTTCAGGGTAAGGTTCGAGGCTGGTGATTACTACAGAGGATTCATTTCAGGATGAGAGATAGTGCTTAAGGCTAGGCCTAGGGTTTACAGTTACTTGTTAGAAATATTGTCAGGATCTAACATGAATTTATTCCCACTAAGTGTTGCAGCAGCAGTAGCCTTACCCGAACCCCTCTCTCTTCTTCAGAATCTTTCCTTTCTCTTAGCCAAGTCCCTGTTACCTCCCCCAAATCTCTCATTTTTATTCTCCCAGCATTTCCCTGGCTTCCCCAAAGGACTCACCCTATTGGGGGCAGCTTTCTGAAGGCCTTTATGACCTCAGAGGCTCTGCCTCCCTGCTGTTGGCCAGCCAGGTATTGGGACAGAAGTGACCTCACAGCCAGCATCCACAGGGCTACAAGGAGCTGTTGTGCTCAGGAGGCCTCTTTCCAGCACACCCAGGAGCAATGTGTGCAGGGGATGTCCTGCACAATCCCTCGGGTACTCTGCCTGCCAACCAGCTCATGCTTCAGAAGGCCTCCCACACATCCAGACTTATGTTTCCACATGCAGTCTTTAGATGACAGGGGCCTAGCCCAGCCCCTGCTCTGCCAGTCTTCCCTGACACTTGCAGGAGGCCAACCCAGCTCAGCCTCCCCAGCTCTCCACACCTCCCTGTCCTCTCCCCAGCCCAGCCCAGTAAATTATTTTCTAAAAAGTTAGTAAGTTATTGTATTCTCCTAACTCCCTCTCTCATTTCAGTTTGTTTCAAAGTTGATTCCCCTCGAGGCCCAGGGACTTGTCAAGAGCTCCCAGTGCTGATGAGCTGGGCTCCTGGGCTCCTGTGCTGCAGAGAGACAGCTCTGCCCAGGAGCAGCTCCTCTGCACAGCACAGCAGGGCTGGGGGCACTGCCTGCAGGGGACAAGGGCAGCTGAGAGAAGGGAGGGAGATGTTAAAGGCAGTGTGGAGGGGGGATGCTGAGAGCTGACTGCAGGAGAAATCTTCAGAGCCCTGAACAGGGTAAGTCTCTGGCTGCAGGGCAACACAGCTGTTGTTCCTGTTGCCATCTCCAGATTTGCTGGCAAATCCTGCAGCCTATGGGATCTTTCATGAGGACTCTCAGAGCTTCTTTGGATAAGAGGGGATCCAGAGCAGGGATGTGGTGGTTTTACCGTGCTGGGCAGCTAAACACCACAACCGCTCTCTCACTCACAGAATCACAAGATTTCTAGGTTGGAAGAGACCTCAAGATCATCGAGTCCAACCTCTGACCTAACACTAACAAGTCCTGCACTAAACCATATCCCTAAGCTCTACATCTAAATGTCTTTTAAAGACCTTCAGGGATGGTGACTCCACCACCTCCCTGGGCAGCCCATTCCAATGTCTAACAATCCTTTTCGTAAAGAAGTTTTTCCTAACATCCAGCCTAAAACTCCCCTGGCGCAACTTAAGCCCATTCCCCCTCGACCTGTCACCAGCCACGTGGGAGAACAGACCAACCCCCACCTCTCTACAGCCTCCTTTAAGGTACCTGTAGAGAGTGATAAGGTCGCCCCTGAGCTTCCTTTACTCCAGGCTGAACAAGCCCAGCTCCCTCAGCCTCTCCTCGTAGGACTTGTTCTCCAGGCCCCTCACCAGCTTCGTCACCCTTCTCTGGACTCGCTCAAGCACCTCGATGTCCTTCTTGTAGTGAGGGGCCCAAAACTGAACACAGTACTCAAGATGTGGCCTCACCAGAGCCGAGTACAGGGGGACGATCACTGATCACTTCCTAGCCCTGCTGGCCACACTGCTTCTTATACAAGCCAGGATGCTGTTGGCCTTCTTGGCCACCTGAGCACACTGCTGGCTCATATTCAGCCGACTATCCTCCAATACTCCCAGGTCCTTCTCTGCCTGGCAGCTTTCCAACCATTCCTCTCTCACAGTCTGTAGCTCTGCTTGGGGTTATTACACCTCAGGTGCAGGACCCGGCACTTGGCCTTGTTTAACTTAATACAGTTGGCCTCAGACCATCGGTCCAGGGTGTCCAGATCCTCCTGCAGAGCCTTCGTACCCTCGAGCAGATCGACACACGCACCTAACTTGGTGTCATCTGCGAACTTACTGAGGGTGTACTCAATGCCCTCGTCCAGATCATCGATGAAGATATTAAAGAGGACTGGCCACAGCACCGAGCACCTTAGATGAGGAGGGGGAGAAGTAAAGCAAAGAACAACTCACGGGTTGAGATAAAGATAATTTAATTAAAGGGAAATAATAATAATAATAATTAAAGAAAGATTATTATGAACTAAACAATTTAACTAAAGGGAAATAAAAAGGGAAAGGGGAAAAGGGAGAGGGAGAGGGAGAGGGAGAGGGAGAAAAAAAAAAAAAAGGAGGAAAACAAACAAATAAAATAAATGAAGGCTATGTGGAAGTGCAGAGGAAAGAAATTACTCTCTATTTCCCACAAATGAGCGATGATTGACCACGTCCTTGAAGCAGGGCCTCAACGCACGTAGCCGGTGTTTGGGAGGAGGACCGATGTTTTCACAACGAGAGCCCACCCCTCCCCTCTTCTTCCTGTTTCCACCTTTTATTGCTGAGTGTGACATCATATGGTATGGAATATCCCTTTGGTTGGTTTGGGTCAGCTGATCTGGTGATGTTTCTCTTCTCACTTTTTGCCCACCCCCTAGGAGGGTTAGAGAGAGTCCCGATGCTGTGCCACTGCTGCTCAGCAGTAGACACAACACAGGTGTGATAACACTGCTGTTCCAGCTACAAGTGCAGAGTATGGCACTGTATGGGCTGCTGCAGGGAAAGTTAACATTCCAGCCGGACCCAGTACAAGGGATTACCTTCCAAAGCTGTCACAGGGACAGGGGATGATGGTTTCTTCTTGTGGTGACAACTGCAGGCTGTGCAGGCAGGGTGCAAGCAGGGTGTACCCTCAGCAAGTTTGCAGATGACACCAAGCTGAGTGTTGCAGTTGATACAATAGAAGGAAGGGATGGCATCCAAAGGAGCTGGACAAGGTTGAGATTTGGGACAATGTGAACCTAATAAGTATAACAAGCTATCTATAAGTATCTTAAAGGAGGCTGTAGCGAGGTAGATATTCTCCCATGTGCCTGGTGACAGGACAAGGGGCAATGGGCTAAAGTTGCGCCAGGGGTGTTTTAGGTTGGGTATTAGGAAGAACTTCTTTACTGAAAGGATTGTTAGGCATTGGAATGGGCTGCCCATGGAAGTGTTGGAGTTACCATTCCTGGAGGTCTTTAAAAGTCATTTAGATGTAGAGCTTAGTGATATGGTTTAGTGCAGGACTTGTTAGTGTTAGGTCAGAGGTTGGACTAGGTGATCTTGGAGGTCTCTTCCAACTTAGATGATTCTGTGATTCTGTAATGAGATTCAAGAAGTCCAAGTACAAGGTGCTTCACCTAGGCCAGGGCAATGGTGGACATGAGTACACACTGGGTGAAGGACTCGTAGAGAGCAGCCCTGCAGAGAAGGACTTGGTGGTTCTGGTGGACAAAAAGCTTGTCATGAGCCAGCAGTGTGAGCTTGCAGCCCAGAAGTCCAACAGCATCCTGGGCTGCATCAAAAGAGGACTGGCCATCAGGTCAAGGGTGGTGATAGTCCTTCTCTACTCTGCTCTTGTCAGGCAATGGACCTTGGAATACTGTGTCCAGGCCTGGATCCCCCAGAACAGGAAGGATATTGATCTATTAAAACTGGTCCCGAGGGGTGCCACAAAAATGATCAAGGGCTTGGAGCACCCCTCCTCCGAAGGAAGGCTGAGAGATATCGGGCTGTTCTGCCTGCAGAAGAGAAGGCTAAGGGGTCACCTCATTGTGGCCTTTCAGTACTTAAAGGGAGCTTATTAAAAAAAAAAAAAAAAAAAAAAAAAAAAAAAAAAAGATGGAGAGCAACTCTTTGCTCAATCTGATAATGATAGAGGGGAAATGGTATGAAACTAAAAATGAGGAGATTTAGATTAGAGGTTAGGAGGAAATTCTTCACTCAGAGGGTGGTGAGGCACTGGAAAAGGTTGCCCAGAGAGGTTGTGGATGCCCTATCCCTGGAGGTGTTTAAGACCAGACTGGCTGAGGCACTGGGTAGCCTGATCTAGTGGGTGGCATCCCTACCCATGGCAGGAGGCTTGGAACTGGATGATCTTTAAGGTCTCTTCCTCACCAAGACGTTCATTGATCCTGTGTTTCTATGATCCAAGTGCCTGTTGAACACTGACAGTCATGGGACATCAACCAGGTCTCTAGAAAGCCTGTTCCAGTGCTTGACCACCCTCACAGTACAGAATATTTTCCTAATGCCCAGTCTGAAGAGCCCCTGGTGCAGCTTTGTGCCTTTCCCACATGTCCTGCCATTGGTTACCAGGGAGAAGAGACCGGCACCCCCCTCTCCACTTCCCCTCCTGAGGAAGTTATTGAGAATAATGAGGTTGCCCTTCAGTGTTCTTTTCTCCAGACTAACCAGCAGTCCACAGGCTGTCTTCATAGGACAGACCTTTTACCAGCATTCCCCCTTTTCTCTTGGTTCCCCATCTAAAAAGGTCCCTACTGAGATAACCTCACTGGAATAAACTTTTTCTCTCTGTCCCATGCTCTCACCAGTCAGTGTGACTGACCAGGTCTGGTTCCTTTCACTGCCTCCTTTATCACTTGTCAGTCAGGTTTATGTCCCTGGATGCATTGTGGTTTATCGCCAGGAAGTAGCCAAGCACCACACACACACAGCCAGTCTCTCCTTCCCCCTCCTCAAGAGACCAGGGGGAGATAAACAGGAGATGGGGAGAGACTATCAGGGAGAGTAGCAGTAGGACAAGGGGCAACAGTTAAAAAAGAAAAACAAAAAACAAAACAAAAAACAAACAAACAAACAAACAAAAAAAAAAAAAAAAAACAGATTTAGTTCAGATATAAAGAAGAAACTCCTCACAGAAATGGTGGTGAGTCACTGGAACAGATTGCTCAGAGAAGTAGTGGAAGACTCATGCCCCCTAGTAGTGTTCAATATCAGGGTGGATGGGACCTTGAGCAACCAGGTCTAGTGGCAAGAGTGCTTGCTCATGGCAGCGGGGTTGGAACTAGATGGTCTTGAAGGTCCCCCCAGACCCAAAGAGTTCTATTATATGGCGATCCTGGAGTCCAGCAATTGGTTATGTAGCTTATGTACACAGACGGATTTCAGTTTCTGTGAAAAGTTTCATGTCCCTGATTATCAACAAATGCTTGGAAGTGATGGGATTCAGCCTGCCTGTCACTTTGTGGTTGTCTGGTCTGAAAATGGGACACAAAAAGATGATTCTTATGCCAAACTCTTTTTTTTTTTTTTTGTTTTCAGTTAGGAGAAAAGACGCCACTGGAAGCAAATGTCCATCCCCAGCTCAGAGCAAAAAAAACAGTGACTGCTTCAGTTATTTTTGAAGTTGATTCCCCTGGAGGCCCAGGGACTTGTCAAGAGCTCCCAGTGCTGATGAGCTGGGCTCCTGGGCTCCTGGGCCCAAGGGGAGCTCCTGGCAAGTGAGCAGCGCTGCAGAGAGACAGCTCTGCCCAGAAGCAGCTCCTCTGCACAGCACAGCAGGGCTGGGGGCACTGCCTGCAGGGGACAAGGGCAGCTGAGAGAAGGGAGGGAGATGTTAAAGGCAGTGTGGAGGGGGGATGCTGAGAGCTGACTGCAGGAGAAATCTTCAGAGCCCTGAACAGGGTAAGTCTCTGGCTGCAGGGCAACACAGCTGTTGTTCCTGTTGCCATCTCCAGATTTGCTGGCAAATCCTGCAGCCTATGGGATCTTTCATGAGGACTCTCAGAGCTTCTTTGGATAAGAGGAGAAGAACAAGGTCCAGAGCAGGGTTTACCTGTGAAAACTGTCAGAAGGAGAGGACTTGAGAGTTTCTTCTTTCAGGGCTGGCTGTTGGGTGTGCAGGCAGAGGTGCCCAGGGCTGTGGTGCAGAACAGGGTCCCTGCTGTGCCCCAGGGCCTGTGTGCCAGGGCAGGGCCTCTGCTGCCTGCCAGGCTCAGCACTCAGCCTGCCTGGGGAGCTGCCCAGGGTGCAGCTGTGGATGGAAGGAGCCTCCTGGCAGGGCAGGGCAGGGCAGGGCAGGGCAGGGTCCTGCTGATGCCTGAGGCAGGATGCTCACAGCTCCACAGCACCCCCAGGCCATATCAGAGGGACTTTTCAGACAGAAGGTCCAGTCTGTGGTTGCCTGATGTGGTCTGGGCTTTCCTGATGCTGTGCTTTCAGGTTTCTTTGGTTCGTCAGGATAGGAATGGAAACAGAGCTTTACGGAGTACAGAAGATTTTGAGTTTCCGTTACCTCAATTTTTATGAGGAACCTCAGAAAGTGCATTCGGCATCCTCAGTCCTTCATAATGCAGCAGCATCACCTTCCCAGTTTCATCAGGGCTTGTGTGGCCTGCCCTTCAGCACCTACACACACTGAAAAGGTGCAGGACAGAGCTGAGCAGACAGCAGATGGGATGGGGTGTGTGAGCACTGGAAGGGCACAGACATGGGGACAGAAAAGGAGCTCCTGGAAGGGACTCCTGCAGGCAGCAGAAATGGGCAGGGAGAAAAGGAACTGCAAAGTGAAACCCTGCTGCAGAGGATAGACAGGCACCTCCTACCATCCCCTGCAGTGCAGGTTCCATCCCTGAGCAACCCCCCTCAGCTCTCCTCTCCCACCCAGCAGAGCCTCTGCCCTCTGGGCTGGGGGGTCCTGGGCAGGAGCTGCCTCCTGGGTAGCCAGAGCCCCAGAAGAAGGAAGGTCTGCCTCTCCAGTTCTGTGCCCTGTCCCACTGTCCTGCAAAGGGCTGAGAGCCACTGTTCTGTCATGGTGCTGCCTGGTAGGCAGCAGGCACGGCTGGGCAGAGTGACCCCTTCCTGCTTGCTCATCTATCCCTCCCCTTTCTCGGTCATGCTGCTTGTCCTTTTCCCTCTACCTCTCTGTGTTGCTTCCTTTCTGTTATGCTGGGGCCATTGGGTATGTCAGCTCTTTGGGGCAGCAGGGTTGGGGTAAGCTGAGTGTCCTGTGAAGGAGCCCTCAGGCAGGGAATTGTGTTCCTCACAGTTCACTCAAACAAAACAGAACAGAGCACCAGCCAGGGAGCTGTAAGTATGCCATCCTGAGCAGGGGAAAATGGAACTGAGTGTGTAAGGAATCTGTGAGAAACAGTCGATTCTGCTCAGAGACCCTGTCCTGACGGTTTGTGTGTTTTCCTCCATGGACAGACAACCATGCCCACAGGAAGAAGATGTCCAACAGCAGCTTCCCCAATGAGTTCCTCCTCCTGACATTTGCAGACACGCGCAAGCTGCAGCTCCTGCACTTCGGGCTCTTCCTGGGCATCTACCTGGCTGCCCTCCTGGGCAATGGCCTCATCCTCACAGCCATAGCCTGCGACCACTGCCTCCACACCCCCATGTACTTCTTCCTCCTCAACCTCGCCCTCCTCGACCTGGGCACTATTACCACCACTGTCCCCAAAGCCATGGCCAATTCCCTGAGGAAGACAACAGCCATCTCCTACTCAGGTTGTGCTACCCAGGTCTTTTTTCTCTTCTTCATGCTTGGAGCAGAATATTCCCTTCTCACCATCATGGCTTATGACCGCTACATTGCCATCTGTAAACCTCTGCACTATTGGACATTCATGGACAGCAGAGCTTGTGTCAACATGGTAGCAGCTGCCTGGGGCAGTGGTTTTCTCAACTCTGTCCTGCATACTGCCAATACCTTTTCCCTCCCCCTCTGCCAAGGCAATGCCCTGGACCAGTTCTTCTGTGAAATTTCCCAGATCCTCAAGCTCTCCTGCTCAGATGCCTACGTCAGAGAAGCTGGGCTTCTTGTGGTTAGTGTCTGTTTAGTACTCAGCTGTTTTGTTTTCATTCTTTTCTCATACATGCAGATAATCAGAGCAGTGCTCAGGATCCCCTCGCAGCAGGGCCGGCACAAAGCCTTTTCCACGTGCCTCCCTCATCTGGCTGTTGTCTCCATCTTTTCCAGCACTGGCATGTTTGCCTACCTGAAGCCCCCCTCCATCTCCTCCCCATCCCTGGATGTAGTTGTGACAGTTCTGTACTCAGTGGTGCCTCCAGCAGTGAACCCCCTCATCTACAGCATGAGGAACCAGGATCTCAAGGATGCACTGAAGAAGCTGACTCAGTAAGCAGTACTTCAGAAGCCATAATCTGCCAAAGTCCTTCACAAGGGATTTCCAATTGATCTCAGGAAATTCCTGGTCTTTGATCTTTTTGGCTGAGATGATCTTGTTTGTCCAGGAATTTCTGCATGCACTCCACCTCTGCAGAGGTCTGAACACACTCTGTCGTACCCAGAGGCCCATGTACATATATCTGGTGCTATGGCACAGCTCTGTCATATCTCCGTAATAAAAGAGGATTTCCTCAGTGCTTGTGCCTGGAGGTTGGTCTCTTCTTCCACAGCTGAGGTCAGGAACAGGCTGAAGAATTTGTTTCATCTGGAGGAAACTGCATTATATTCAGGTGGAGAACATTGCTCTGTGGAATTGCTCTCAATGGCTCTACGGCCAGTCACAAGTGGTGCCCCTCAGGGGTCTGTCTTGGGACCAGTACAGTTTAGTATTTTTATCAGTGACATAGATAGTGGGATCAAGTGCACTCTCAGCAAGTTTGCAGATGACACCAAGCTGAGTGTTGCAGTTGATACAACAGAAGGAAGGGATGTCATCCAAAAGGACCTAGACAAGCTTGGGAAGTGGGCCCAATGTTAACATAACGAGGTTCAACAAGTCCAAGTGCAAGGTGCTGCACCTGGGTCAGGGCGATCCCATACATGGGTACAGATGGGGAGAACTCATTGAGAGAAGCCCTGCAGGGAAGGACTTGGGGGTTCTGGTGGACAGAAGGTATGACATAAGCCAGCAGTGTGCACTTGCAGCCCAGAAGGCCAACTGCACCCCGGGCTGCATCAGCAGAGGAGTAGCCAGCAGGTCAAGGGAGGTGATTGTGCCCCTCTGGTTGCCCTTGTAAGGCCTCATTTGGAGTGCAGGGTCCCCAGCACAAGAAGGATGTTTATCTATTAGAGTGTGTCCAGAGGTCCACAAAGTTGATCAGAGGGCTGCAGCACATCTCCTGTGAAGAAAGGCTGAGAGAGCTGGGGCTGTTCAGCCTGGAGAATAGAAGGGTCTGGAGTGACTTCATTGAAACATTTCAGTGCTTAAACGGGGGCTTATTAAAAAAATAAAAAAAAATAAAAAAATAAAAAAATGGAAAACAACTTTTTGCTCAGGCCATTAATGATAAAACAAAAGGAAACTGTGAGATATGTTCATCTGATTCGCGTCAATAGAGAGCAGTTCTGTCTGTCTCTGGGTCCTGCACTGGCAATTTAATTCTTCCACAGAAGTGGTTTCTTCCCTTTCCTCCCCGTGTCCAGTCTCCCCCTCATTATAGTCAATTTATCAAATCTTCAGAAATATTCCTCAAATCCATGAGCCTATTTGCTTTTGTTACTGATTCCGAACTCTGATTCCTAACAGTTACAGCTTTTTTGCCTCCTTTGTGATTGATTTAGCACTGCTATAGATGTGACTGGAGTGTCTCTGTGAATGGCCTGTGAGGAATGTTTTAACAATTCGTGAAGTGTCAATAGAGAGCTATTTGTATTTGTGTGTTCTTTCTTTGAAGTCTCTGATGTCTGGGGTTTTCAGAACAACTGCTAACAACTAGTAACTGTTATGGCTTCTGAATGGGACACTATGCAAGCCCCTGGTATCTGGCCAGGAGATTAAGGAGAAGAAAGAAGCTGAAGGACAGCTAGAAGACAAAACTTGCAGGGAACACTGTGTAAGCTTTTGACATGCTGCCAAGGAGTACAAAGGGGAAGGACAAGAAAAAAAACTGAGAGGAAGACTACGAGCCTTCAGCATGAAAGACCCCCGGAGACCCCCAGGGGGACCACCAGAGACTGATACGCATGCTCCAGTAGGAGGGTTTGGATTCCAGAAACTAATTATAATAACCCATTTTTTTTTTTAGTAGTAATGAATATGTATCAGCCTAGGAGCATAAAAATCAGCTACTTGATGTAACTGGTGTGCGTCTAGGTGGAGCAGAGACTCCTGACACACCCAGCACTGTTTGCTTACCTCTATTCTTTTAATAAATTGTAAACTTTGATTATAATCCTATTTTGGGACTGAGCAATTTATAACAGAAACAGTTTTAAACTAGGCCCCTCACTCTGCAGAGCATCACCAGCTCTGAGCCCTGCAGGGAGCACAGGGAGGGGACAGGAGTGGCATGTGAGGCCAGCATGAACACACTCCCCTAGGGAAAGCCTCTTTGAAGGCAAGGACAAGCTACAGGGAGCAATAAACGAGCAAGGAAACATTTCTTCTGGATGCATCAGCTGAAGGCAGGCTGCTCTGTCACTGGGACAGCAGCAGCCCGAAGAGCTCCAGGTGCAGGAGTCCTGTGCTGGGGAGAGGGGCTGGCACAGAAGGGATTCAGACAGTCAGGGATAAGGATCTCTTGATAAGGATCTCTAAGCACTTGAGCTTGGAGCTGCTGTGCCCTTCAGAGGGTCTGTGGCTGTGCTTGAGCACTCAGAGCTCTGCAGCACCCCACGGCGGGCACTTCAGTGGCGCCAGCCCAGAGTGTGCTGCTGGTCTGGTTGGAGACAGGGGAGGGGCTGGGCAGGGTTTGGAAAAGCTGGGGAGGGGCTGGGCTGGGCTGGAAGTTGCCTGGCAGAGGAAAACTCAGATGTTGTCTGAGTTGTGTGGCCATGCCAGGTGAGGACTCACAGCAGGGCATTTGTGGTGCAGAGCCAGGGCTTGTGGACAGGAGTAACATGCAAGTACAGGAGGCAGGTGGCCAGTCTGGGCCATTGGTGGAATGATTAGCATGTGAAGATGGCCCAGCACACTCATTATCCCCAGACTCTGAGGATGGCTGTTCCTAGTACTGGCTGCTCACTCTGATTTATGGCTGAGGTTTGCTGCCAGCCCACCCCCATCCTCACCTTAAGCTCCCTGCCTGTGTTGAGGAAATGACAAGCTCTCTCCAACCTCTTCCCTGGTCCAGACCCCTTCAGACCTCAGAACAGGGATGTCTGTGGAACCCCCTGTGGGACATGGTCAGGGCATGGCAGGCACCAGGCGCATGGGGAAGGGGAAAGCCAAGGGCTGTAGTGGGAATCATTCTGGGGGACCACTGCCCACCCTGAATATACCCTTCCCTGTGCTGTGCCTGAACAATGGGACCATGTGTGGGGTAGAAGGGACAGGCTGGTGTAGGGACAGAGCCCAGACAGGGACCGTGATGCCTCTGTTTCAGGAGGTGACTGCAAGGAAGGGCATAAAAAATGAATTAATGGATGATTCTTTTGTTATGCAGTTATGACTGGGGGAAAGGCAGTGTTCACCTGGAACTTGTAGCTGCAAGAAAAGTCAAGAGTAAAAATTCAAGTTTTAGTGACAGCATTAGAGCTCAAGGCTGGACAAGACAAAAGCAGGGCTGCTGCTGAAAGGAGGAGTGTGACTGCAGAACAGCAGACCCTGATGGGGCTGGAGGCACTCAGTGCCTTCTTTGTCTTAGTTTTCACTTCTCACTCCACAGGTCTTCAATCCTCTGTGCTTCAGAAGAGGGATCAAGGAAGAGAAGAGCAGGAATGGACAGGAATTTCATGAAATCCCACAGGACAAATGCCAGTTTCTGCCAGCTGGGGGCTGCCTGGTAGGGAGCAGCCCAGTGGGAAAGGTCTTGGTGGGCAGGGGGCTGTGCAGGGGACTGCACTGAGCCCTGGCTGCAAGGGAGGCCAGCAGCATCCTGGGTTGTGTGAGCAGGTCCCTGGCCATGAGATGGAGGCAGGGCATAATCCAGAATACTGCATCCAGATTTTAAATCCCAAACCCAGGGAAGATGTCACCATCTGGAGTGGGTTTGGGAAGGGCTGCCAGGATGGTTGGGGCCCAGAGCATTTCACCTGTGAGGAGAGGCTGGGAGAGCTGGGCTTGTCCAGCCTAGGGCAGGGAAGGCTGAAGGGGATCTCCTGGAGCCTGCCAGAACCTATGAGGAGCTCATTGAAAGGGAGAGAAGCCACTGAAGTGTAAGAGACTGGGCTACCTATTATCTGACATTAGTGGAGGAAATGTAGTGAAGCCTCAGGCCATAGCAGGAGCTCCGCCTCACCTGAACATGGCATGTGGCATGTAGTGGTGACTGAGCAGCATTGTGTGGGGCTCTGGGTGGCACCGATGGGGGACGGGGGATGTGCTGACCATGGAGGTACCAGATGGGAGCCTGCCCTGGGACATAACATCAGCCATCCTACCCTGCAACAGAGAACCACCAATCTGAAGGAACATAACATGTATGTGTTAACTGATTGGACTCTAGCAGAGGAAATTAAGCTTTTGTGGGTAGGAGAACCCAGGGAAAGCTTTGAGCACAGTCCCTCCTTGGAAGCACCCAGCTCAAGCTGATATATGGCTACCATTAAATTCTTGCTGTGTTAAATAAAAGTCAACTCTGAATGAATTTTGGATGCCTGGGAAGACCCATTCTTGCTAGGGGAAACAACGGGATCCCCTAACAATCCAAACCAATGAAGAGAGGTCAAGACCTCAGTGTGACTTGCTCTGTGCAGAGACTGAGGGGTGTCACGGGTAGTCCTGAGCAGAAAAAGTTGTGGTGGTACCAGGCCTTTTGCAAGACTCCTATCCATCTTTTTCTTTCAAGCTCTAGGTCTGTAGGTGTCAATTGATGTCAATTAGTATCAATTAAAATGAAACAAGAAAATGAAAGATTAAAATCTAAGAAAATATGTCCACACACTTTTCAGCTTCTACAATTCTTTCGGGGTTTGTTTTCTTTTGGTTTAATACAGTAGTCATTGAGGAGAGTCTGTGTCTATTAGCATTTTGTTTGTTCATTTGTTTCTTTCTCCCAGAACTGGGGTTCTCTGTAGGAGACAATTGTCTTCAGCTACAGGATCACAGACACCTAGGGAACTCCAGGCCTGCCAGCCTGACTTCGGTGCCAGAAAAGGTGAGGGAAGAGGCCATCTTGAAGGCAATCACGCAGCATGTGCAGGACAACCAGGGGATCAGGTCCAGTCAACATGGGCTCATGAAAGGCATGAACCTGCCTGACCCAACCTCATTTCCTTCTATGAACAAGTGACCCACCTGGTGGATGAGGGATAGGCTGTTGACATAGTTTACCTACACTTCAGTAAGGCCTTTAACACAGTCTCCCACAACATTCTCCTGGAGAAGCTGGCAGCCCCTGGTTGATGACACCAAGTTGGAGAGAAGTGTTGATCTGCCAGAGGGTATGAAGGCCCCTCAGAGTGACCTGGACAGGATGGATCAATGGGCAGAGGCCAATGGGATGAGGTTCAACTTGGCTAAGTGCATCCTCATACAACGCTACAGGCTTGTGGCAGAGTGTCTGGAAAGCTGTGCAAAGGAAAAAGATCTGGGAGTGCTGATTGATGCTCACCTGACCATGAGCCAGCTGTCTGCCCAGGTGGCCAAGAAGGCCAATGGCATCCTGCCTTGTGTCAGGAATAGTGCAGCCAGCAGGACGAGGGAGGTGATCATGCCCCTGTACTCTGCTCTGATGAGGCTGCACCTTGAGTACTGTGTTCAGTTTGGGGCCCCTCACTACAAGAAGGACATTGAGGCCCTGAAACATATCCAGAGAAGGGCTACAAAGCTGGTGAAGGGTCTGCAACACAATTCTAATGAGGAGAGGAGGCTCAGAAGAGGAGGCTCATGGGAGACCTGAGCTCTCTCCAGCTACCAAAAGGAAGTTATGGGGAGCTGGGGGTCAGCCTCTTCTCACAGATAACTACTGATAGGATTAGAGGGAATGGCCTCAGGTTGCTCCAGGGAGGTTTAGTTTGGAAATTAGAAGACATTTCTTCTCAGAAAGAGTAGTCAGGCATTGGAATGGGTTGCCCATGGAAGCGGTGTTGTCACCGTCCCTGGGGATTTTCAAGGAGAGTTTGGACCTGGCGCTTAGAGACATGATTTAGTGGGTGACATTGGTAGTAGGGGCATGGTTGGACCAGATGACCTTGGAGGTCTCTCCCACCCTAATGATTCTATGATTCTATTCTGCCCAGTTGCTGTATGAGCTTCAGAGAGTTAGAAACTTGCCCCATCTCCCAGAACTCACATGAACTCCCTTACAGTATTTATCTTTCTATGTGGGAAAAGAATTTGCAGGTGGCTTTGTGCTGTTTCACACATCCCTGAATTAGAGATAATGAGGAAACAAGCAGTAGAAACAAAAACTTGAGCAAGGTCGAGATAAAGTAATTTGGCTACAGTGTTATAGAAGAGCTTGGCAGTGGCCAATTGCTGGCTGGCTCAAGGCACGTGGCTGAGGGTCTCTAACCAATTGTATGACAAATTTGGGCATGTGGACAGCACATAGGGCTACAGGAAAAGTATATGTAGTAGTGAAAAAATGGCAATAAATGTCTCCTGTTCAAGAGTCATCAGGAGTCCTTGTCTTTCATCCCTTCATTTCTATGGTTTGTTTTTCTAAGACTTTTGTGCAGATAGCCCTAATGGAAAGTAGATCCCCTTAGATGCAGCATGGTCATGGCAGGCATTTCTTCTGCACTATGGGCCTGTGTCTTCTGCACTATGGTCCACCAACTCAAAGAGCATATACCTTCCTCCCTCTATGTGTATGAACCAGTACCTCAGCTGTTAGGAGTAAGCATGCCTCTGCACAAGAAAGGGGATATGGTCGGTCCACACAACATACCACTCTGTGGTTTTACCCATGTGACCATGGAGGGGACATGAGAAAATGGGATGGGAAATCTACTTCAACACTAGAGGCATGGGTATGTAAGTTACAAGGAAAAACAATTGTAAAAGGGGAGGGCAGGGGAAGGGGATCCTTCCAGGAAAATTGCTGCTCCAATTTCCATGAATACTCTGACCAGGACTAGAGGTGCTCTGCCTTGTTGTTCACATGGAGGAACAACTGAGTTTATTGGATTGTGTGGGTTCGATGGCCTAACACATCAGACCCACAGAAGTATAAGGCTCTTGTGGACACCAGCGCACAGTGTACTGTGATGACATCCAGCTATAAAGGAGCAGAACTCATTTTTATTTCTGGAGTGACAGGCGAATCCTGACAGTTAACTGTATTGGAGGCTGAAGCAGAGCTACATTAAGATGATGACATTAAACAGCTGTTTGCCTTGCCCAGTCTTTTGGAGGACCTTTCTGTTGTAGGGTTGCTGAGTGTCAAAGAGCAGCAGATGTTGATCACTACCCCAGTGGTGCACAGGGAGCAATATTGCACTAACTGGGACTCCCTGATTCACATTCATGAACTGGTTTATTGACTGGAGAGACAAGAAGTGATCAGCAAGACTTGCTCACACTTTATTAGTCACATATGGTTAGTGTGAATTCTTGACAAAAAGTGGAGACTAACAGTGGACTATCGTGGCCTGAATGAAATCATGCCACTACTGAGTGCTGCAGTGCTGGACATGGTAGAACTCCAATATGAACTAGAATCAAAGCCAGACAAGAGTTATGCCACGACTGATATCACTAATGTGTTTTTCTCAATCCCTTTAGCAGCAGAGTGCAGTCCACAATGACACAGGAAACAGGTGAATGCAGACAGGCACACTCAGCATTCACACAACCACAAACAGCACCAGCAGCATTATCCTGATTGCCACTCTGGCAGAGCAAGATGGAGGCCCATTAGTGGGAAATGTAAAGTGCTTGTGTGCACAAATGCATGTGCATGTGCGTGTGTGCAAGGTAGATCCCTCCAGCAGCTGGGATCAGATACTCAGCTTGCCCAGGACAAGTTCCTGGCTCCCAGTCTGCCCAGCTGAAAACAGTTGGACATATGAGCCCCCGTGGGCGCAGCACCACTGTAGCTGCTGGCACACACCACCCCAATCTAACAAACACTCACAAAGACACAGGCACACACACATTAAGTCCACACACTCCCATCTCTCCTTTTGCTGACTACAATGACACATGGGCCCTCTGATGTCTGGTTCTAGTCCAGCTGCTGCACTTACCCCTATGTATGATCATTAGGTGACCTACATTAGGTGACCTGCTGCCCTTGGCAGCAATCCCATTACTCCAAATGGTGATGCAAAGAGCTGCTGCCGGTGATGCATCTGAATGGGTTTCCACCTGGACACTGGGTTGACAGCCCTCCCAAGGCAGTCGTTGAAGGATGTGGGACAAGATCTTGGTTCCACAGGAGCCTGTGACTTCGGTTCCCACCTTCCATTGTGCTTTGTGCTCTTCTGGGCTCATGGAGATGGGTCCTTGATGAGCTGAGGGCTCTCCTGTGACAGGCCTGGAAGCAGCCAAAGCAGGGCATGAACTGAATTATTCATCCTGTCATCATTTCCTTGGGCCTTCGTTTTGTGTCCAGATGTGCTTCTTATCACACAGCCTAACGCAATCCAGCAAGAACATAAACCCCTGGAGGCATCTGCATGTGGAGGTCACATATGTATGATGGTGGTATTACGTAAGATATGACAGCAGAGAACTCAAATGGCTCTTCAGAAATGCATCATGGTTAGGGGAAAAGCTGTGCTTTTGCACGGGCCATGGCTTCCTTTAGGGCCAGCATCATGGCCTTGTTTCTAAGACTGTAGATGAATGGGTTTAAGAATGGGTACAGGACAGTGTTCAGCAAAGCTACAATGCTGTTGGTCTCCAAAGAAACATGTCCTTAGGAGGGTGTGTAGAGAGCAATGCAGCTTCCATAGGCAATGGCCTACGAGGATGAAGCCAGTGAGGATGAATTCAGGAATGCCAGTTCCATTGCCTACTCTCATGCGCAATTTCCATTCATCCTGCTGAGGTAGGAACATGGCAAAACCAAGTACAATAATTTCAGTACTGTAAATTAAGGCTAAAATTCATTATGGTCCCACCAGATCAATGGAAACGGATCTGTCACACAATCTCATCTGACCTTATTCTGCACTGAAATGCAGTTGTTTCCAAACAGTTGGTCTTCTCTCTTGCTATCAAATGTCCTCACCTAAATGCCTTATGTTTCTGAGAGGTGGAAAAATCTTGTCATTTTCAAAAGTTTAAGGACAGTCCTTAAAGTTCTTAACCAAAACATAGCATTCTACCAGCTACTAGGAAGAAAATTAACTCCGTCCTAACTAAAACCAGGGCAGTCTGGAACAGGTTTCCAAGAGAAGCTGTGAATGTTTCATCATCGGAAATGTTGAAAATCAGGTTAACAGGGACATTCAGTAACCTGATGTAGTGAGAGATTTCCCTGATCATTGCAGGGGGACTGGAGTACATGATTTAGAGTCTTGTTCCAACCCAAATCAATCCAAGACTCTATCAGTCTTTGATTCAATGATTCAATGACTCTATAATGTTATGATCTATATATAATGTTATGTATTCTCACTCTGACTCTAGGCAACTCCTGATCTATGTTTTTACATAACCTTTCATGTCTACTGCCGAAATACAATGCTGATAAGTATATCCCTTGTGGGAGGTGAGTCTCATTAGAAAAAAAATAGAGCTAGCATACAACTGAGCAGTGTGTTTCATTGATTATTAAGCTTTCTCATATTTATTTTAGTTTGTTCACAGTTAAGAATCATTCTTCTCTACCTGTGTGCAGGTTTTCTAAGGAAAGCAGGAGGGGTTGGGACAAAGGAACTACAAGCTGCAACTGCAGACTTCAGTGGAGAAGTCTGATGTCATGAGAAGTGATGCAAGTCCTAGGGGATCAATGAGAGAAATGGTGCAAGGTGGGAAGGTGAGGAGCAAGGTTGTCCTACAGGATCAGACTTTTACCTATCCAGACTTCCTTCAGAGAAACTCAGGTCTTTCTGTGTTCTAGTAAGTCCCAAGGGGTAGTTGCTGCCAGGTCCGTGAACTTCATCTCCTGAGAGGATACTGATGAAATCTCAGAAAACCAAAGTCAGAAGCCAAACCCCAAAGATCTTCAAAGCACTGACTGGTCCTGCTGAGGGCCAATACTGACAAAGTCCCAAGGACTCCTTAGAGCAGGTAGTTGAAGGCCATGATTACAGATAGGCCAAGGCCCTGTGCAGGTGGCTCTGAGGCTGAGAAACTACTGTTTGTTTGTGGTTTTTTTCATCAAGCAGAAAGGCCAAGATTTTCCGCCAGCACTGGACATAGGGAGCTCCTGTCCTCACATGGGGCTCCAGGCTCTTCCTCAGGCAGTGGGATGTGGGACATGCAGTGCCAAGAGAAAGACACTGGTGTGACACCTCCTGACCTCCATCAAGAGGTGCAAAGGGGAGGTAAGGTCCCATTGCTAAGAGGACTAAATGTCTCCTCCTAGGTATTGGTGGCAGGGAGACCTGAAAGAGCCAAGGGAACAAAGGCCTTGGTTTTCATGGATAAATCTAGCTTTGCCAGTGCCTTTGGCCGTCTCCACCGCTGGCTGTCCTATGATGTCCCACACCTGTTCCCATTTCCCTTCAGGATGCAAGCACCTATCTTGCTTTCCTACCTTACACTAAGCTTGGCATTTCCATAGATTCATTGATATCTCTACCCTCCCTAGTTTTTCTCTCACATGTTGTTTCCAACTATCAAGAAAAGCTCCACCATCTTTTAAACAACCCTTCATAAAGGCATGCTAAATTATCCTTCTTGTTTCCTGTCATTTGACTAAAGGGAAGGAACTTCACCTTGATCTTCTAGGCCACGTGTCTGCTGCTGGCCTTTCAACTCTTCAGACAGACACAACCAAGACACATGCTTGCTGCTCTCTTTTGCAGCCATGTACTCAGGCAGAAGAGACTTAACAATCCACAGCCAAGCCCAATTCTGCATGGGCCTTTCAGGTACTTGGGCAGAGGGCATAACGCAAACACCATGTCAGCCAGGTGCCTTCTGCAGGCCTGTGACAGACACTGGGAGGAGATGTGAGCCTAAAAGCCCATCTGCCAGCCAGGAGGCAAGGGTTGACCTGGCAGCTACTCCAGAAAGATGGGACCTCCCAGTGCCTTGCCCAGCCATACTCCTGCTGCTGGCCTCTCAGCTCCAGAGGCAGAAGTGAGCTCACAGTCTCCACCAAAGCCAATTGCTTCTTCCTGGATTCAGAGTTTCTTAAGCACAATAAACACCTTATAAGAACATACAAACATGGTACCTTCCTTGGCTCCCAACCTGCACCAGATAAAAGTAAAGTTGTTTTCATGCTACAAGACTATGCATCTCTTAATGGCCTTTCGGCTTCTCTGTCAGAGTTTAAGAAGCATTTGGACTGTGCGCCTAGTCACATGGTCTGAATTTTTGGGTTGACCTATGTGGTGCCAGGAATTGGACTCGATGATCCTTGTGGGTCCCTTCCAACTCAGGATATTCTATGATTCTATGATTCTAAAAGAGTGTTCTGCAACTTCCATTTGGTACTAGCGCAGGAATAACCTCAAAATAAATAATCATGCTATCTTCATGTCAGTGCATTATGAGTTCCTTCTGCCCAGCTAAAATGACAAATGCATACAGCAGCCATGTGCCTGAAGATGGCCTGTCAGGTCCTCATGCACAAGTGCCCTGACACCCACCTTCACAGCCATGGGCCTCCTGTTGCCTCCTGAGATCCTGAGGCACAGCTGACCTCAGCAGAGCATCCCCACCCATCTCCTCCTTGAGCCGTATGTCCTCATAACTTGAACCTCTCTCACTTCAGAATCTTTCCCTTTTGTTAGCCAAGCCCCTCTGTTCTCCCCAAAATCTCCAACCTTTATTCACCCAGCCTTCCCCTGACCTCCCCATATCTGTCACCCTGTTGGAGGCAGCTTCTGAAGGCCTTTAGGACCTCAGAGGCTTAGCCTCCCTGCAGTTGGCCAGCCAGCTGGTGGGACAGAAGTGACCTCACAGCCAGCATCCACAGAGCCACAAGGAGGTGTTGTGCTCAGGAGGCCTCTTCCCAGCCCACCCAGGAGCACTGGGTTCAGGGTGTGTAGGTCATGTCAACGATGGCCCCCCGTGGTCATGCGGCTCAGTACAAAGCAGACGTGCAGTCAGAGGGGTGTCAGGGGGATAGGAGCCTAGCCTTTGACTGTGAGGCTGAAGGAGCAGCCCCTGCCTGGCACAATCAGGGTGCAGGAGTCTGGGAGGCACCGCAGGGCCATGCCTGGGCATGGGGCCAGGAGGAAACCACCGTCTTCCTGCCCGGGCGCCATGTCACGTGGGCTGCGGTTTGTGCACCTGCAGTGGCAGGCAGCCTCCAGCTCACCAGAGGCCGTGGGGAATAACAGCCCCTGGGTGACACGCTGAGAGCCAGGGAGATGCCTGAGGCTCTGGGCTGCAGCTCTGCTGCCAGGGCAGGCCCTGGACCAGCTCTGGCTGCTGCCGGGACCCCACAGGAGGCTCCCTGGGGAGGGACGGGACAGCCAATGCTCCCGGCATGGGGCTCTGGCCCTGCCCAAGGGTCTTTCCCAGCTGCTGCTGCCAGCACAGCGGGGGCTGTAGCAGGGGCAGGGGCTGGTCCCTTCCCAGACTGATACAATCCTGCTGCAGGACCAGACCCATGTATACCATTGTGCAAAGATGGCCAGGATATTGCACCTTGGGCACTTGGATGCACCCAGCATAGGAGATGCTCCGTGCTTGTGATCCTCACAGTGTGCTGCAAGGGGTGTCAGAGCCATCTGCCCCCACACCCAGCCCTACCCCACGATGACCTCCCACCGCAGTGACGTGAGACCCGCAGCACAGCCGTCCCTCATATATGGTCATGAAGAGCGCTGGAGAAGTTCATTGGAGAGCTGGGTTGCGTCGGAGAGGAGATAGGTGTTGATAACGTCTAAAAAGGTGCCTGCTGCTTCGATTGGCTCCTCTTGCAGCTGGGACTGCATCTGCACAGATATAGTGCCCTCCCATCATCTCCATTGCCTCGTGGGTCCCCAGAAACTCCAGCAGCAGGGCCGTGCTGTCAGGGCAGGAGCCTCAGGATGGGGACAGAGGGATTCCTGTCCCCTCGGGTGCTGTGTCTGCTCGTCTGGGTGCAGCTGTGCAGAGGTAAGTGCCAGCTCCCTTGTCCCACAGCCTGGGACCAATGGGCAGCAGTGGAGTCATTGAGATCCCTTTGGGAGTGGTGTTGCTTTCCAGGCACTACTGAAATGAGAAGCAGAAGGTTCTTGGTATCTCAGCCATGTGCTTTAACCTGTACCTGTCTGAGTGGGAGAGGATAATCCATTTGCACAACTCCCGTGATTATTGCAGCCCATGTCTGGCTACAATTTTAGACACCTTGTCCTTGGGTACTCTTTTGGGGCCCCTTGTTCCCCAGTGTTGTGTCACTGGATCTGGAGGAGGCCCAGACAGTGACAGTGGAAGCTCAGTGATCTCCATTGCACAGCCAATGCCTGGGGTGTCCTGGAGGGGTTGTGTGCTGCTCCTTCCCCTGGGATCTGTGGATTCACAAGAGAGCAGGTTGTTCCCCATAGAGAGAAGGGGACTGAGGCATCTGCACACAGAGGTGACAGACAGGTTTCCTTCCTGGGGGCTCTGGACTAGCACACGGGCTAAGCTGACAGCAAGGATGAGGAAGGGCCATGGGGGAGATCTTTGTGGTAAGCTCAGTGTCCCCTGTGCACACAGGAGGTCCTGAGGCTGGTGGTGGGTTTCATAGAATTGTAGGGGTTGAAAGGGACCTCAAGACTCCCTGGTTTGGGAGGTGTCTGGGGCAGGTGATAGACAGAGGGAGGTGAGGGCCTAGGGAGATGGGACTGTTCAGGAGGTTCTGGGCTGGGGAGGAGCAGGAGCCCTGTGAAGGGCAGGGGGTGGTGTACGGGTGGGCAGGGGCAGGGGCCCACTGGGGTAGTGTTGAGGGATTTCTTGAAACAGCAAAAATCCCATGGCTTGCTGTAGCTGAGCAAACCAAGCTACCAGGGCAACTATGAGAAGTTCCCATGACAGTGTTCCCACATCGCCCAATTGAGGAATTCAGGAAAATATTGTTACCAGTAGCTGGCCTCAAGGACAAGGTCTATGTGACTGCTAATCACAAGGGGGTTGTTTTCTTGCAGGTGGGGTTGTTTTCTTGTAGCTGTTTGTCTGAGTGCTTTTGACCAATAATCTTGTGTGAAACACTGTCCACCCCTGTTAAGTTCTCTATAAAAGTTAGGCTATTCGGGCAATAAAATGGAGCATGATCTGACTCTACTGTGTGTCTGTCGTGCTTTCGACCGTGTTTCCTGCAACAGGGTAGGAGTAGGTGCCGAGGGCTGTGGGGCAGAAAATGTCCCAGGAGTCCTGGAGCTGTGTATCCTCATCCCAGCATAGCCCATGGGGAGAGGAGGGACACTCCACTACCCCTGGGACAACCCATGGGGACAAGACTCCCACCCTTGTTACTCTGCCTGGGCAGGGGGTACTCACAGACCCACAGTGTGGGGCTCGAAGCTCTCCTGACCCTTCCCTGTGTGTGTTTGAAGGGGCTGCAGAGGTGAGGCTGGCAGATGGCGGCAGGCGCTGTGCTGGGAGAGTGGAGGTGAAACTGCAGGACCAGTGGGGGACTGTGTGTAGTTACTCCTGGGACATGGCTGATGCTGCAGTGGTTTGTAGACAGCTGGGCTGTGGAGTTGCTCTTGAAGCTCCTCAGTATGGATACTTTGGGCCAGGGTCTGGCCCCATTTGGATGGATGTTGTTGACTGTAATGGCACCGAGTTTGCCCTGTCAGACTGCACACATGAAGGGCCAGAAGAAGTTTACTGCTTACCCAGTGAGAACGCTGGAGTGATGTGTTCAGGTAAGGGTTGACCCCCCTTCCCTTACCTCTGGGTCCAGGACAGTTGTAAGGGACCAGTCTGTGCCCTCAGGAAGCAACAGGTGGACACCAGAGCACGAGTCAACATTGCTAGTTCTGCTGTCAAGCAGGGACTGTGATTGCTGCTGTCCCCTATTAGTGGGAAAGCCCAGTGGAAGCCCACGTTGGGTGCCTGCAGACTGAATGGCCCCCAAGGTGGGTAAGCACAGCTTGGGCCTGTGCCTGGAGCTGGGAGATGAATCCCCTCACCCTGTACTGGAGTGGCTGCTAGTTCACAGCTTTCTTCTGCTCACCCAGGACCTGTCTGGCAGGGACCAAGACCAGGTCCCCACAGCAGAGCCACATGAGTGTGACTCACATGGCCATGGCCACCCACAGCTTCAAGGACGGCTGTGAGAGTGCTGGGGACCTTTGGAACATGACATAGCAAACATGAGTCCATCAGCTGAAGCCAGGACCCCCTCGGAACAAGTTTTTTTCTGTCAGATCCAAGGGGTTCCTCAGCCTGGCCTGAGCCCAGAGCAGACTGCAGCAGCCCCCAGGCCTGGGCCTTTTTTCCTGGGCCCATGTCCTCAAGGTGCTGCAGTACTGGGGCCAGGGTCAGGCAGCCCAGGGGCTCCAGGCAGCAGAAGTTTGTCTGAGTGGTGCCTATGGCTAGGGGCTGGGAGAGAGGGCAGCCCATGGGGGCTGGAGTGATTTCTGAGGAGCAGCAGAGGGGCCCTGACCTCTTTGTGCCATCAGCACAACCTGAGAGCTGCTGTGCTGGCCGTGGGGCTCTGCATGTGGCCACCTTAGGGATGAGGTGGGAGGTGGACACAGAAGTGCCAGAGGGATCTGGGAACTCACAGATCTCCTTGGTTGCTCCAGGATTTGTCCGGCTGGTCGGAGGAAACAGCCCCTGCTCAGGAAGTGTGGAGGTCTACGACAGGAACCAGTGGAAAGCTGTCTGTCACTCCCACTTTGGTGCCAAAGCTGCCGAGGTGGTGTGCAGGGAGCTGCAGTGTGGCACAGCCCTGTCTGTCCATGGGGCAGCTCACGTGGGAGAAGGGGCCGGTCCTGTCTGGGACAGAGAGCTGCAGTGTGTGGGGAATGAATCCATCCTCTCCTCCTGCCCCACGCAGGCCTCCAGACACCAGCCCTGCACCCATGGCATTGGCACTCATGTCACCTGCACATGTAAGGACTTGGGGTGAAACGGTGCCCACGAGGGCTGTGCTGGGGGCAGAAGAGGTGGGGTGAGGTGGTGGTCTGCAGCCCTAAAATGAGAGTGCTGCAGGAGGAGAAAGTCACGCTCTCCCTTCGGCTTCTCCTGCAGCTCCTGTGGGAACAAGAGCACAAATGTGGCCTCTCTCACCCTCCTTTGTCCTTGAGTACACAGGGTTCAGGCTGGTGAACGGCAGCACAGCGTGTGAGGGCAGGGTGGAGGTCGACGTGCTGGGGACATGGGGGACCCTCTGTGCCTCCCGCTGGGACCTCTCAGACGCCCATGTTCTCTGTCGGCACCTCGGCTGTGGCTTTGCTGAGTCCATTCCTGGAGGAGGGCATTTTGGGAGAGGAACCGGCCCCGTCTGGAGAGACTCGTTCCACTGTGACGGGACTGAAGCCCACCTGGGGCAGTGCCCGGTGACTGCCCTGGGGGCCTCGCCGTGCTCCCAGGAGAACGCTGCTGCTGTCATTTGCTCAGGTGAGTGCTGGGCAGTGCTGCAAAGTCCATTTGCCCCTGGTGTGTGACACGGCCACCCACAGCTGGGGACCCCACGGCAGCACCAGGCTGAATTTCTCCTCTCACCAGGCCCAGCTCGCCACATGTCTGTACGGTTGGTGGGTGGAGGGAGCCGGTGCGATGGGCGCGTGGAGGTCTTCCAGCACGGGACGTGGGGCAGAGTCCTGGATGAGCAGTGCGACATGCAGGAGGCCAGCGTGGTGTGCCGGCAGCTGCAGTGCGGAGAGGCAGAGGCAGCCTACACCCCCATGAGGGCCGAGCGAGGACGAGGCCCTGTGGGGCTGCGTGGGGTGCGGTGTGCAGGGCACGAGGCTAACCTGAGCCTCTGCAACACCTCCCTGCCTGAAAGCCACCCGGCAGCAGGGATTATGGAGGATGTGGGGTCCGTGTGCCGGGGTGAGTGGTGCTGCACGTCCCCCGGGTGTGGGGCTGGGAGGGCAGCCAGTCCCTGACGGCCGGGGTTCTCCCCACTGCAGGGAGCCGGCGGGTCCGGCTGGTGGACGGGGCCGGGCGCTGTGCCGGGAGAGTGGAGATCTACTACCAGGGGCGCTGGGGCACCGTCTGCGACGACGCCTGGGACCTGGCCGACGCCACCGTCGTTTGCCGCCAGCTGGGCTGTGGAGGGGCCCTGGAGGCAGCCGGCTCTGCTCGGTTTGGGGAGGGCTCCAGGCAGATCTGGCTGGATGGCGTCAACTGCTCCGTGGCCGAAGCTGCTCTCTGGGACTGCCCTGCCGAGGCCTGGGGGCAGCACGACTGCAGGCACAAAGAGGACGCAGGAGTCATCTGCTCAGGTCTGTGCTGGATGCGGGGCTGGGAGCAGGGATGGGGAGGCCAGGGTGAGGGTAGAGCTGGGCATGGCCGAAGCTGTCCCTGGCTGCATTGGAGGCCCTGCCACCTGAGCTCATTCTGGGGACACCTGCACCCAGACCCTGGGGTTCCAGGGAGCACATCCACCCTGATGGTGAGCAGGGAGGGCAGGGTGCACCTCAGAGACCTCTCTGTTCCCAGGTGCAACAGGGATTTGCTGGCTGTGCCTCCACCTACCTGAGGGCCCAGGGTGCAGACAAGCCTCTGTTCCTCCAGCCCCGGACCAGCCTGTTCCTCCTGGGGCCATTTCTCCTTCCAGAGTTCATGGCCCTGAGGCTGCAGAACAGCGACGGCTGCTCCGGGCGCCTGCAGGTTTTCTACAACGGGACGTGGGGCAGCGTTTGCTCCAACTCGATGACTGCTGAGACAGCGTCACTGGTGTGCAAGCAACTCAGCTGCGGGGACAGAGGGTACCTGAAAACAACCTCAAGGTATGCCAAGCTGTCTAGAACCTCGTGGCTGGATCATGTGGAGTGTGGGAAGAGCAACAGCTCCTTCTGGCAGTGTCCCTCTGCTCCCTGGCATCCGCAGTCGTGTGATGACCGCCGAGAAGAGGCCCACATAACCTGCAATGGTAAATCTGATCCATCAAGGCAGATGAGCTCCCCACTGGGTGTGCTCAAATGCAGAGAAGGAACCAGGAGGGGCTTTGACTTCCTGCATTAGACCCTGTTGCTGCTGGTGGCACAAAGGTGACTTCAGCTCTCAGAGCCACCCATGTCCACCAGCAGCAGTCAACAGCCGGGCTGCCAGCAGCTCCCTGGGGTATGTAGAGGCAACTCCAGGCAAGGGCTCAGAGGAGACCATGCAGGGCTTTCAGGAGTCCCCCCTCCTGGGACAGCCTCCTGCTGCTCTGTGAATCAGAGACCTTGTGGGGCCAAGCACTTGGGTCCCCCCTGCAGTGCCGTGTGTGTCCCCTGAATGAACAGGGTTCTGCTGCTGCCCTGACCCAGGCAGCATGGGGACGTGTGAGCAGAGGTCAGCTCTGCTCTCTTCTGCACAACCCCTAGAGCAGCCCTTTTCAGCCCAACTTCTCTTTCCTTTGGGACATGGACAGAAAGGCCGCAGGTGGGTGCATGCCCCAACTCCACCAGCTGCACAGGTAGGGAGCTGCCCCTGCACGTGCCCCCCTCACCTGGCAGGGCTCTCCCAGCTGTCCTGGTGCCATGGGACATTGCTGCCTCCCCAGACAGGGAGAAGATCCGTGCTGTGGGAGGCAAGGACGGCTGATCGGGCAGAGTGGAGATCTGGCACCGTGGCACCTGGGGGACGCTGTGTGACAATGCCTGGGACATGCGGGATGCCGAGGTGGCGTGCAGGCAGCTGGGCTGTGGCCCCGCGGTCTATGCCCTGGGCCAGGCTGCTGCTGGAGAGGGGACGGGCCCCATGTGGCTGATGGAGTGCAGGGGGACGGAGCTGTCTCTGCAGGACTGCTGGGCCCAGCCAGGGGGCAGCGGTGCCTGCCAGCATAAGGCAGATGTGGCTGTGCATTGCTCAGGTGAGCAGTGGGGCTGGGAGACATGGCTGGGGGCTTGGCAAGGAGCTGGCTTGGGTGTCTGCCCTGCTGGATCCTGGCATGGCCCCGCTGCTGGCCTGAGCAAGGGTGTTCCTGCAGGGTGGGGGGCTGGTGTTGGGTGGGGAGCAGCCTCTGTGGGGCTGGATGTGCCAGCACATCCCCTGGGCTGCCTGCACTGTCCTGTGAGCAGCCCAGAGCAGTGGTGCTGGGCCCTGTCCCTGCCACCCTGCCCAGCCCTAAAGGATGGAACATTCACATGGCTAATTTTGGGGTCATTTGCCAGAGAGGCTGCCTGGTGCCACAGCCCCAGCCTCTCAGCCCAGCTCTCCTTCTGCTCCCCTGCAGCTGCACCCAAGACAGCAACATCCCCCCCACAAGCAGGTAAGCTGTTCTTCCCCAGGGGCTGGGTCTGTCCATATCCACGCTGTGACCCACAGACAGAGGAAGGGACTCCTTGCGGGGCTGTGAGACTCCCAGGAAATCGAGGGAGCTGGTGGAAGTCTGTGATGTACCCAGCAGTGTGGGAGCTGCTGCATCACCCAGCCCTGTCCCCCCAAGACCCTGCTGCCTTGTGTGGTCAGGAATGCTGTGTCCCACCCCCAACCTCTCCCATGCCTGATGCTGCCCCTGCCATGTTTCTGCCCATGCAGATCCCCCACGGGACCGTCCGTCCACCAGCAGTGAGAGACTCTCAATGCCTGTTGTCATCTGCATCATCCTGGGGGCCCTCCTCTGCCTGCTCCTGGCCCTCCTGGCTGGGCAGGTGCAAAGCGCCAGGGCTCGGCGCAGAGGTGGGTCCTTCCCCAGTGGTGCTGGGGGGAGATGCCTCCTGGCAGGGCTGGGGGTGTTGGTGAGGGTCACATGCAGAGCTGTGTGCTGCCTCCTGCCCCATGTGCTGCCCCACTGCCTGACAGACCATGGGGCACCAGCATCAAGAGGCGGAGAGAGCCCAGATCCCAAGGACGTGAGTCCTGGGTGAAGGAGAGAAATGTGAGATCTGGGCTGGGGGATATGGGGAAGATGCACTGCTGGCATGGGGAAGATGCACAGCAGCATGGGGCAGCAGGATCCATCACTGTGGTGTCAGCCACCCACACAGGACACGGGCTGTGCTATTGATGTGTGGGGCAGAGATGGAGCAGCTCCATGTGAATGGGAAATGTGGGAATTGGTTCAGGGTCTGCACTGGGACGTGACCCAGGGAGCAAAAGGGGCACAAGGGCTGTTTCCAAAGGGATGGTGCAAGGCTGACACTGCCCCAGACCACCCATGGGGATTCTGCCCTCCCTGGGGATGTGGCCGCAGTGCCAACACAACACAGTGGGGCTGTGCTGTGGGGACAGCCCTGTGCTGGCCCAGGGAATGAGGCAGGGGAAGCCCCGTGGGGTCCTGTCCCTCTCTGCCCATTCCCAGACCAGCCCTGCCTCTGTCCCCAGGCTCTGGGAGAGCTGGAGAGCCCCTCCCTGAGGCCGTCTACGAGGAGATCGCTTACAGCCTGGCATGGGAGAAGCAGCTGAGGTTCAGTCTCTCAGGTGGGTGCGGGTCCCTGTGAGGGCACATCTGCAGGGCCCCTTCTCACTGCCTCAGACCACGACTGTCCCCTGCAGCTCCTGCCCATGGTCCCTGAAATGTTTGGGCCACGGGGTCTGTGGGAGAGCATCCAGGTGCTGGCCCCCACAGAGGAGCTTCCTCCCCACCAGCTCTGCCCATCCCAGAGGGGACAGCCCCTCTCTGACTAGCCCTGCACCACTGGGACAGCCAAGGTCTGAGCAAAGGGTCTGTCCCAGGGAGCTCTGGGAGCCCCTCTGAGAAGGGGCTGGTCCCAGGGAAAAATAGGTTCTCCTCCCCACGCAGCCCTAGCTCTGTGGGTGCCAATCCCCAGCAGTGCTGACCATTATCCGGGGAAGCAGGGTTCACCGCATACCACTCACTGCAGCTCTCTGCAGGCTCATTTTCAGAAGGGTCCCTGACCCAGCTGCAGCTCCACCCCGGTCAACATGAGAAAGATGAGGGTCTGGGGTCAGCCCCAGGAACTGGAGGGGGAGGAGGAGGAAGCACTCCATCTCTCCTCCCTGCAGACAGACAGACAGCAGTGTCACCAAGTGATACATTCATCAGAGTTGCAAGGATGAAGGCCCTGCTGTGACCCTGACACCAGCAGCATGTCAGCCCTGTGTCCCCACACACCCTCCCATCCTCTGCTTTGCAGGACATCTCTTCTCACTGCCACCACCTCTCCTCTCCTTTCAGATGTCCCTGTCCTGACCGAAAGCGACCCAGCAGATGGCTATGACAATGCCAGGGAGTTTTCCGAACTTGGGGAGGATCCTGTCTGTGGGCAGGGGGACTGGGAAGTTCCTGGGGCACCAGTGGAAGGAGATGGGCCCGGGGATGCAGCCGCAGGTGAGAGGGCAATGCAGAGCAAGTGCTTCCTAGGTGCCAATTCCAGGGCCAGATGAGTCCATGGCATAATGAGAGCCTGACCTCTCAACATGGAGAACCTGCCCTGGGAGGTTTCCTGGGAGCTGGGAGAATGGGCCGAATGTCTCAGGGCTGGCGAGGAGGAGGAAGGTGATGTATAGCCCTGAGGGGCACCCCACATGCTCAACCACAACAGTCTGCCTTGATGCTTACAGGGGGAAGCCTGCACTCCTGGAGAAGTGCTGGGGACCCTGGAGCTGAGGGATATATCTCATCCCCTTACCTGGGGACCATGGGCTATGACGATGCTGAAGAGGTGTCTCTGGCATGTTTTCATGAGGACATCCAGGATGTGTCACCGGAGCCCAGTGCACAAGTGTCCCAGAGCCCCAGACCAGCAAAGCCCAGCCCTGCCGAGCAGCTGGGCGCAGCTGGGAGGGAGGAGAGCTCAGTGCCACTGGGAGAGCCATGAGTGCCAGGGAACGGTCTTCCTTTTCCAGCAGTCAGCAGACACACATGGGTATTCCCTCTCTTGGTATTCCCCTCTTTTTATGCTGTGAGTCAGTATTTCTTCATATTAAAACCCTCTGGGGGCTTTCCCTAGAACCCTTGCTTCCCTGCCCAGGTGTTGGGGTGTCTCCCTGAGGCTGATGGAGATGCACTGGTGGGGAAGGGGCACATCTTGGGGCCAGCAGGATCAGGGTCTGGCTATGGGGTTGCCAGAACCCCTTGTCCTTGGACACTATTCGTTCTGACAGACATTTCCATCCTGCCAGCCACAGGCAGTTTCCAACCAAAGTGGCTCTGTGTGAAACCCCATAATGGGGGCACCTTCTGCTGCCTTGGGCCCCCATTGAGCCCCATTGAGCCCAAGGATGCCCGCTCAGCACCCATGGGCACAGAAACCTCTCCTGCAGGAGCTGAGTGGGGAGAAGGCTTGGACCTTTGGGCAGGACATGGTGTTCAAACTGCTCTTCCTGCTTCTGCTATTGGGTTCCCACCACCCTCCAGCTTTTCCCCAGCAGCCTCCTCTGCTGCAGCCTGGGAGTTGCTTTTGATAGTGGAGTGGTAGGCTGCAGGGAGTGCTGGATGGTCTGGAACATCTATTTGATCTGTTTCGGTGAGCTGTCCTGGCTATGTCAGGGACACCTTCCTCTAAATCAGGCTGCTCAAAGCCCCGTCCCACCTGGCTTTGAACACTTCCAGCGATGGGGCACTACCCCATAACTTCTCTGGACAACCTGTTCCAGTGACTCACCACCCTCAGAGTAATGAATTTCTTTTGAATACCTAACCTAAATCTATCCTTTTTCAGTTTAAAGCCATTACTCTTTGTTCTGTCACAATATTCCCTGATAAATTTCTCTCCAGCTTTCCTGTAGGCCCCTTTTAGCTACTGGAAGGTTGCTGTAAGATCTGCCAGAGCCTTCTCTTCTCAATTTTCCAATTCTCCCCAGCCTCTTTTCATATGATGGGTGCCCCTCTGACAATTTTTGTGGCCCTCCTCTGGATTTGCTCCAACAGGTCCATGTTCTTCTTCTGAAGCCCCAGAGCTGAACGCAGTACATTAAGTGGGGTCTCAAATGAGCAGAAGAAAGAGTGAGAATCACTTCCTCTGATCCATTGTTTGTAGTTCTCTTGATGCAGCCTGGAATTTTGCATTCAGGGCTGCAAGTGCATATTGCCATCTCATGTTGACTTTTTTCAACTACCAACACCCCCAGAACCCTCTCCACACAGCTGCTCTCAGTGCATTCTCCATCCAGGTTGTATTTATGCGCAGCATTGTTACAGCCCATGTGTGGGACTATGCACTCGGTCTTGTTGAACTTCATGAGGTTCTCACAGGCCCAGCTCTCCAGCCTGTCAGTGCCCCTCTGGAGACATCCCTTCCCTCCAGTGTGTCAACCTCACCACACATCTTGGTGTCATTGGCAAACTTGCTGAGGCTACATTTGATCCTACTGTCAATGTCACCAACAAAGATGTTAAACAGTTTGGGTCCCAATACTAGCCCCTGAAGAACACCGCTCTCTACTGATCTCCACTTGGACACTGAGCCATTGACCACAACTCTTTGAGTGCAACCTTCCAGACAATTCCTCATATCCACAGAGTGGTCCATCTGTCAGATCCTTGTCTCTCCAATTTAGAGACAAGGATGTCACGTGGGATGTGTCAAATGCTTTGCATAATTCCAAGATATGAAGTACATTGCTCTTCCTTTATACACAAACACTGTAATCCCACTCCAGAAGGCCACCAGATATGTCAGGAACTATCTGTCCTTAATGAAGCCATGTTGGCTGTTGCTATTCACCTCTTTGTTTTTCATGCACCTTAGCAGAGTTTCCAGGAGGATCTGTTCCATGATCTGGCTAGGCACTGAGGTGGGACTGGCTGGCCTGTGGTTCCCTGGGCATGCATTTTTTTCCCTTTTTAAAAGTGGGGATTATGTTTTACCTTTTCCAGTCAGTAGCAACTTCACCAGCCATTTATGACTTATCAACTATGACGAATAATGGCTTTGCAAATTAATCTGCCAGTTTCCACAGGACTCTGGGATTCATCTCACCTGATTCTATGGATTTGTGCCCCTTCAGATTCCTTAGATGCTCTTGAACCTGATCTACAGTTGGTGGTTCATCATTCTAATGAGGCATGCGGATGCATGCTTCAATGTCTCTGTATTCCTCCCAGGTTACTTGCCCTTGCTTCCACTCTCTGTAGGCTCCTTTTGGCTTCCTTTTTGTGTTTGAGTTTGAGCAGCATCTCCTTGTTCAGCCATGCAGGCTTTCTGGCCTTTTCACCTGACTTCCTCTTTTCTTGGATGCATCGCTCCTGAGCTTGGAGGAGGTGATCAGACTTGGTGGAGGGGACTTCACTAGATGATTTTTCAAGGTCCCTTCCAATCCCTAACATTGTGTGAGTCTCTGATTCTATGAACTTTGAAGAATAGCCAGCTTTCCTGGCACTAGATAGTTCAGAGTAAATGAACTCCATCCAAATGAACTCCAAACGAACTGATCTCCTGGTTGATCTCAACCAGGCCCAGTATACTGGACAAAACCTTTGTAGTTGGAAAGGATGGTTGAAATAGACAGCCTGATCCTTCAGGGATGATGGGTCTGGAGCAAGGCAGTGGGTGTCCCTGTCTCAGTCCAAGAACACGTAAGGCAAGGAGAGAAGACTTGAGATGCACCCAGAGGAGCACAGCTGGAGATGGGGAGTAAAAAGCCTCAGCTCTTCTGAGACAGCGGGGTCTTGTTGGAGTCTGAAGGGAGCAGAGAAATTCACACGTCCTTCCAAACAGGATTCCTCTTTCCAGCATGGGAGGTGCACAGGGGGTCTCTTCTGTTAGCCAAGGGCAGCAAGTGTCCATGACTCCTCCCAGCACTGTTCGACTTCTATTGCAGGAGAAGCATTTCTCTGCCTCTGCCCTAGCTGGAAAGGCAGGACAGAGAGGCACAGTGGACTTTTTTTTTTTTTCTTGCTGCTGCTGATAAGGACAAGAGATATGCATCCCGATCTATCTTGGGAGCCTCACACTGAAATGCAGATGAATGGGGTCCATGTCACACTGAAATGTAGGTCCATATCCAAACTTGATAGGTGAACTTCTCAATTTGGTGTTGACATTCAAGGCAGAGGCTGCTTTTTAGTCAGTAGCTAGTAAGGAAGTGAACATCAGCTGTCACAGTCCATGTCTTTTCTACCTCCTGCTGCCATTTCCTGAAGGCGGCAGTCACCCTGAAGGCCTATGCCATGCTTTTCTGATCCATGAAAAGGCTTCAGATAACCAAAGACATCATAAATGGACACAGAAAATAATGTCCAGGCTATACCATCTATTTTTATTCACAGACTCTCATCTGCATGGTATCTCTCCTCCAGAGCTGGACCCCCACCATGGGTTGCATCAGCTCAATACTTTGCAAACTTGTTTGTACATGTTACACCTGGACCATTTACCAAGGTGGGGTTGGAGAGAAGTTCCTTTTTTCTTCATGCCTCCGACCTGAATGTATCCTCTGGAGAAAATCTCAGCTGGTGAGCTACAGGCCTAAGCAAATTTTTATCTCTCCAGAAACCTTCAGAGAAATATCCCCATTGGTGTTCATCCAGCAAAGATCTGCATGGGTTGTGTTTGTTGAAACTTGAGAAGCAGACAGTCCTAAACTTGTGATCTCTGGTGGGCTAAAGCAGCCCTGTGTTTGAATTGTCCTCTATGTTGAGAAAGAATGCTGCCAGCTGCCACTGAGCAACCCAGGTTCTTTGCAAGGAAGCATATATGTATTTATACATAAAAAGGATCTACTAGATTATGTTCTATTCGTTGATATTCCTCATCAGACAAGGGAAGAGCTACCAATGTCATCTACGTGGACTTCTGTAAGGCTTTGGTATGGTCTGCAACATTTCACTCACTAAACTAGAGGAATATGGGTTTGCTGGAATGACTGGTAGGTGGAGAAAATAATTGCCTAGATGGTCATGTCCAAAGAGTTATATCCAAACAGGAATAAACAAACAGGAAATGTGTAAGGAGTGATATTCCTCAGAAGTCTGTGCTGGGACCTATACTGTTAATATCTTCATTAACAAAATGGAGAGTGATATTGAGTACACCCTAAGGTAGTTTGCTGGTAAACTTGGTATGCTAGTGGGAGGAGATGTCATCCAAAAAGGCCTGGGCAGACTTGAGAGGTATAACAAAGTCAAACTTCTTGAGGTTCAACAAGGAGAAGTGTAAGGTGCTGCACCCAGATCAGTGAAAATCTAAATATCAATATAGATTTGGGGATGAATGGATTGAAAGCAGCCTTACAGAGAACAGCTTGGGATTACTGGTGTTTGAAGAATTGGATTTGAGCTGGCAGGGTGCACTTGCAGCTGAGAAAGCCAATAATATCCTGGGCTTCATGGAAAAAAGAGAGAACAGCAGGTCAAGGGAGGTGATTGCCCCCTCTACTCTACTCTTCTGGGATCCCACCTACAGTACTGCATCCAGTTTTGGGGCACCCAGTGCAAGAGAGATATAGACCTATTCGAGTGGCTACAGTGGAGGGCAGCGATCAGAGCTCTGCTACAAAGAAAGGCTGAAAGTGGTGGGGTTGATCAACCTGGAGAAGAGAAGGTCCAGAGAGACCTTATTGCTACCTTTCAATACTTCAAGGGGGCTTAAAAGAATGAGATTTTATTTTATTTTATTTTATTTTATTTTATTTTATTTTATTTTATTTTATTTTATTTTATTTTATTTTATTTTATTTTATTTTTAATCAGGGCCTGTAGTGACAGGAAAAGGGGTCATGCTTTTGAACTGATAAGGTGTAGATTTAGACTGGACATGAAAAAGAAAGATTTTAGGATGAGAGTACTGTGACACTGGAAGAGGTTCCCAGAGAAGTTGTGAATGCCCAATTGTTGGAAGTGTTAGAAGTCAGGTTGGAAAGACCTTTCATCAACCTGATGTAGTGAGAGATGTCCCTGCACATGGCAGAGGGATTGGATGAGATGATCCTAGAGCCCTGTTCCAGACCAAATAATTTATAGATTGTATCAATATTTGATTGCAAGATTATCTGACTATCATGCTATGATCAAGTTGCTGTTTTAAGCTTCAGGGAGTTCAAAGATTCATGTTGCTTTATGTATTCCAATACTGTCTTTATGGAGCTTTTTAACTGAGTTTTTAGATAAACTTTCATGTCTACTGAGTGAAAAAAGTGATGTAAGACTCTCCCTTGTGGACTGTGAGCTTTGGATAAAGCCTGGACCTAACATACACTTAAGGAACAAGCTTTATTGATTATTGAGCTTTATCATACTTTAGTTTCGTTTGTTTGCAAGTAAGAATTATCCTTCTCTACCTGTGTGCAGCCTGTTCTCTAAGGAAAGCAGGAGGGAGTTGGGACAAAGGAACTACAGGGTGCAACTGCAGACTTCAGTGGAGAAGTCTGATGTCAGGAGAAGTGACGCAAGTCCTAAGGGGCCAATGATAGAAATGGTGTGAACCTGGGAGGTGAGGAGCAAAGATGTCCATAGAGGGTCAGGCTTCTCCTACCTGTCCAGACCTCCTTAAGAGAATCTCATGGCTTTCTGTGTCCTAATAAGCCCCAAGGTGCCAAGTTCATCAACTTAATCTCCTGAGAGAAGACTGATGAAATCTCTCAGAAAGACAAAGTTAGAAGCCAAACCCTAAAGACTTCAGTGCTTCAAAGCACTGATTGGTCCCACTGACGTCCATTACTGTCCAAGCCCCAAGGACTCCTTAGAACAGGTAATTGGAGGCTATGATTGCAGGTAAGCCAAGGTAAAGGTGGCTCTGAGGTTGAGAAAATCCTGTGTTTGTTTCATCAAGCAGAAAATACAAGCCCTGCTGCCAGCTCTGGACAGATAGTTCCTGTCCCTCATGTGGGGCTCCAGGCTCTTCTACAGGCAGTGGGATGTGGGGTATTCAGTGCCAAGTGAAAGACAGTGGTGTGACATCTCCTGGTCTCCCTTGGGAGGTGTACCCCTCTCCTCTTCAGAACCTTCCCTTTCTGATAGCCAGACCCCTCTAATCTCCACCAAATCTCCCACCTCTATTCACCTAGCTTTCCACTGTCCTCCCGAAATGTGTCAGCCTGTCTGGGGTAGCTTTCTGATGGCCTTTATGACCTAAGAGGCTCTGCTTCCATGCTGTTGGCCAGCCAGGGGCTGAGATAGAAGTGACCTAACAGCCAGCATCCACAGGGCTACAAGGAGCTGTTGTGCTCATGAGGCCTCTTCCCAGCCCAGTGAGGGGGCTGTGCTGTGCAGAGCCATGGGGGCACTCAGCAGGTCCGTGCTAGTCAGGCTTGGAAGGCAGAACCAGCTGGTGGGGGGCACTGCCACTGACTGCCTCCCACACAAGTGGTTCTTTGGCCATGGAGGGTACACAGAGATAGCCAGCCTCCTTCAGAGTCAGAGGCTCATGGAATAGCCTGAGATGGAAGGGGCCCACAAGGATCATTGAGTCATACCAATTTCCAATGTTGAGAGATGGGGTGGTTCACTGTATTCAGTGTATAAAATTTCACCAGAGGTATAACAACTAATTCAACAGACAGATTTTCCTATACCTGCTATGTTACTTGGAGTTGCAGAGCTCTCCTTTCCCTGTTTCCACTTTATTTCTGGGTCACTTTATAACCTTGGACACACTCAGGCTCTACGGGCTCCTAACTCTATTGACTTCCTGGCACACATTACCCGGAGACCATCCCCTGGTCTCTCCTGACAACTCCTGCTACCCTCCAGAAAGACAGTTGCCTGCTATCAGCCCTGATATATGCTGTGGATACAGGCTAGTGAAGTCACCATCTTTATGGGTGCTGGGCACCAACAGGCAACACTAGAATCAACTCTCTCCACCTAAAAGTTTATCCTGGGACTCTGATCTCATTTGCTTGAGTCCACAAAGAAACAAGCAAAGCAAGGAGCCTCATTAGAGTCTATTCCTTTGCAATATCCATGACAGCAGCTCTGGGAGAAGAGCTGAGCCTTCAGACACTGCCCTCAGCAGATCCCCTTTTAAGCTGGAGATGCTGGTGTGGAGCCAGCTCTGTTACAGAAGTGCACCTGGCCTGTCCCTGCCTGTGGACACAGGACTGCCCCACAGCAGCACGGTGAGCAAGGGACAAGAACAATCAGATGTCACAGCAACACAAGAGCTCTGAAGGAGAGCATGGGAGGTGAAAGAGAGAAGATAAGGAAGACCAAGCCCTGGGGCTCACTGGCAGTGCTGCTGTGCCAGGATTCTTTCCCCCAACACCTCTGCACACAGCCAAGTGCCCCTGCAGCTCCACCATAGGTCTTAGAGAAAGTATCTCAGACAAGCACATCACGGCAGGATCCTTTTTTATTTAAATACACAGAAAGCCTTTCCCTTACAAAGACTGGAGTCACACGAGACAGGTACATACAAAGAAGGAAGGAGAAGTACAATGACTTATTTTTTTTCTGTGGAAAAAGCTATGAGAAGTAAAGCAAAGAAATAATAACAATACTTTAAAAAGAAAAAAAAAAAAAAAAAAAGTGTCTGTTCTGAAATACATTAGGAAGATAAGCAGTTTATTCTTTCTGGAAAAGCTCCAGTCATTACTTTCCACACTGCATCCTTCAGCTCCTGGTTCCTCATGCTGTAGATGAGGGGGTTCACTGCTGGAGGCAACACAGAGTACAGAACTGCCAGAAAAAGATTCAGGGATGAAGAGGACATGGAGGGGGGCTTCATATAAGAAAATGTGCCAGTACTTATGAACAGCGAAACAACAGCCAGGTGAGGGAGGCACATGGAAAAGGCTTTGTGCCGGCCCTGCTCAGAAGGCATCCTCAGCACAACTCTGAAGATCTGCACATAGGACAGCACAAGGAAAACAAAACACCCAAATGCTAAACAGATACTAAATACAAGAAGCCCAACTTCTCTGAGGTATACATCTGAGCAGGAGAGCTGGAGGATCCGGGGAATTTCACAGAAGAACTGGTCTAGGGCATTGCCTTGGCAGAGGGGGAGGGAAAAGGTATTGGCAGTGTGCAGTACTGCATAGAGAAAAGTGCTGCCCCATGTAACCACTGCCATGTTTACACAAGTTCTGTTGGCCATTATTGTCCTGTAATGCAGGGGTTTGCAGATGGCAATGTAGCGGTCATAAGCCATGATGGTGAGAAGATAAAACTCTGCTGAGATGAAAAAGAAAAAGAAAAAGACCTGAGCAGTACATTCCAAGTAAGAAATGGCCCTGGTGTCCCACAGGGAATTGGCCATGGCTTTGGGAACAGTGGTAGTAATAGTGCCCAGGTCAAGGAGGGCAAGGTTGAGGAGGAAGAAGTACATGGGGGTGTGGAGGCGGTGGTCGCAGGCTATGGCTGTGAGGATGAGGCCGTTGCCCAGGAGGGCAGCCAGGTAGATGCCCAGGAAGAGCCCGAAGTGCAGGAGCTGCAGCTCGCGTGTGTCTGCGAATGGCAGGAGGAGGAACTCAGTGGGGAAGCTCCTGTTGGACATTTGCTGCCTCAGGGCATGCTTGGCTCTCCATGGAGGAAAAGACAATGACAAGTTAGGCAGATTTCCCTGAGAAAAATGTACTCTTTCTCTCACAGAACTCACCATTCCCTGAGATGAAGGAGTAATGAGCTCATTCTCCAACCGTCCCAACCAAATGACAGTGTCTTGACTTTTTCAAATGGAGCTTGGGCACCTTGTTCCCAAGAAGACACCCTCAGGGCAGGGCACCAGCAATCTGTGTGAGAACAGAAGCTTACACACACCTGCACCCCAGACAAAGAAAGTAGGAAAACCACACACAGGTGGAGAAATAAGAAAGAATACCACAATGCTCTAACTAGCTGACAGAGGGAAAGGCATATGGGTATGCAGGGAAGCCTTTACCTTATCGAGCTTACATGCCACCTATGGAAGTGTCATTGCAGGGCAGGTACTTTTATCCTCACCTTTCTGTCAACTTGTAGGACACAGGCTCCTCTCCAATTTTGGAGATCCAGCTGAGGAAGAGGTGGCTCATGCCCTAAAGCCCCTGAGGACAGAGTCTGTGGTGGGTGGCAGATGAGAGCAGGGGGTTGCTGCAGAGAAGGTGCCTGCACTGCAGGCCTGACAGGGAGTGCCTGAATCCCCCTCCTTTGGCGTTTCAGGCAAAGGAGTCTCTGCCTCCCTGCCCAGGTCTCTGCTGCCTGGAGCCATCCCTGCTGGCAGCTGCTTCCCTGTCACCACAACTCCTTCCTGCCATTGCTCACAGACCACATCCCACTTGCTGTGTGCTCATCTTTGCCCTGCATATACCTCCTGTCCCAGGGCAGTTTTCAGGAATATTTGCATAAGAAAACTCAAAAAAATGAACAATTCTCTTCAAGGATCTTTTACTCTCACCTTACTCATGAAGATTTCCTGCTGACTTTTCTTTGGTGTGCTGTGAAGCTCTGAGCACCCTGTCCCAGGCAGCAGCCTCTGGGCAGCAGGACCCTGCCCTGCCCTGCTCTGCCCTGCTCTGCTGGGTGGGTTCTCTCCACCTGCAGCTTCTCCCCACAGCACCCTGGGCAGCTCCCTGCGCAGGTTGAGTGCTGAGCCTGGCAGGTAGCAGAGGCCCTGCCCTGGCACACAGCCCCTGGGGCACAGCAGGGACCTTGCTCTGCACCACAGTCCTGGGCACCCCTGCCTGCACCCCAGCTGCACAGCCTGTAGCCGACCCCATGAGGAGGAACCCTCATGTCCTGTCCCTCTGACAGCTTTGGCAGGTAATCCCTGCTCTGGAGTTTGTCATTCTCCTCTTATACAAAGAAACACTGGGAGTCCTCCTGAAAAATGCCATAGGCTGTGGGATGTGCCAGCAAATCTGGAGATGACACCAGGAACAACAGCTGCGTTGCCCTGCAGCCACAGACTTACCCTGTTCAGGGCTGTGAAGATTTCTCCCACAGTGAGCTCTCAGCATCCCCCCCTCCACACTGCCTTTAACATCTCCCTCCCTCCTCTCAGCCACCCTTGTCCCCAGGGTGCCCCCAGCCCTGCTGTGCTGTGCAGAGGAGCTGCTCCTGGGCAGAGCTGTCTCTCTGCAGTGCTGCCCGCTTGCCAGGAGCTCCCATTGGGCCCAGGAGCCCAGCTCAGCTCAGCAGCACAGGGAGCTCTTCCCCTGGGCGTCCAGAGGAATCAACTTTGAAACAGGCTGAATCAGTCACTCGTGCTCCCTCCCTCTACTCAGTAAGAAAACTCATTTCTAGCACTGTTGTTCCTCATATCTGAAAAAGTATGAGGTCCAAGAATCACCTTCTGTGTCCTCATTTCAGGGAGGACACCCATGCAATGCCATCAGAGATCTCCCTGCAGCCTTTCTATGGGAAGCCAAGCCCACCTCTCTATGGGCCTATCAGGTACTTGAGAAGAGGGCATCACACAAGAACCATGCCAGCCAGGTGGAGGCCTCTGGAGGCCTCTTCTCAGTATCCTCAGGAGCACTGGGTGCAGGGGATGCCCTGCACCCTCCCTCAGGTACTCTCCCTAACCAGCTCAAGCTTTAGAAGGCCTCCCACATGTCTGGACTCACATTTCCCTGTGGAATCTTGACCTCCTCCAGAGAATCCTGTAGGAAATGGCCACCTCCATGTGGTCATTAACAAGACCTTAATGTATATTTTAGAAAAAGTTTGAGAACTCTGAATAGAAGATCTCTCTGTGGTGTCATGACGTGGCATTGTTTTATGCAGTTCGTTTCCTAGGGGATATTACCCTCAAAGGGAAGGGAGATGAAGATCAATTTCAGCCTTGGCAGTCACGATCCTGAAAGGCTGGATTTGTAGGTATCAAAAGGAGTAAGAAAAGAGACAGAAGACAGCAGATGGCAGACCTCAGAGGGGCATATTTGTGCCTTTTCAGGGGGCTGTTAGAGGGGATCTCATAGCAGCCCTGGAAGGCAGAAAAGCTCATTGCCAGAGGGGCTGCTTCCAAGCATTCGGAGAGGGCAATAAGCTTCACTATCTTTGAAAGGTCATGAAGGTGGAGCGGACTCCCTGAGGACACCAGTGCTTTCAAGTCCACATCCTTTTTCTGTTGTGGAGCCCAGAACTGTGTACAGTAAACAAGGGGAGGCCAGACCAATGCTAAATATAGAAGAAGATTCACCTCTTTTGACCATTTGACTGTGCTGTGTTTAATGCATCCCAAGATGTGGTTTGCCTTCTCTGCTACCAAGGCGCCCTGCTGGCTGATAATGAGCCTGCTATCATCCAGTGCCCCCAGATCCCTTTCTGCTGAGCTGTTCTCTAATCACCTGTCTCCCAGACTGTGCTGGACCTGTGTCCATCATTACTTCATCCTAGGTGCAGAATCTGACATTGTCTCTCTGGTTGTCTTTGTCATTGTCTTTGGTTGAACTTCATGCCATTGCCAATCACCCAATGCTCCGCTCTATCTTGATCAATCTGCAAGGCCTCTCATCCCTTCAGGAAGTCAGCAGAACCTCCCTGTTCAGTGCCATCTTCAAACTTGCTGAGGATGCATTCCACTCCTGCATCCAGATGATGACTAAAACTGTTTCAGCAGGATTGTAACTGCAGAAAAATCCCAAGTGGTCTTTAGCTTACATTGGACAAAACAGAAGCCATCAGCAAAGCAGACCAATGACACCCTGGGCAGTATGAGTTGTACAAGTGATGATCTCTCTGTGCACAAGACACTTTTTGCCCAAGACAGTTGCAGCTCACAGCTGTGGTATCTCAAGGCAACAATGACATCCACAGAAATATGAATCATCTAGGTTTGGAGTATGTAGCGTAACCTTAAAAATAATGCAGGAGGAATGTCATCCTTGGCAAAGATCACACCTTAGCAGAATGTCCTCCTCTCCAGCTGCCCAGCCTCCAACCACAGCCTCCTCACTGGAAAGAACAGCAGAAAAAGCAGAAAAGTCCTTCACTCAGTGGAAGTACCAATCAGCAACAACTAAGACATCAGTGTTTTATCAGCATTATTCTAATCCTAAATCCAAAACACAGCACCATACCAGCTTCTATGAAGAAAATTTGCACTATCCAGCCCCAACAAGGACACCAGAGTGAGCTGCCAGTTAAGAAACTGCCTTCGTGTTCTCTGTGTAAAGCAAGTGTGAACTGAGGCAAACGGGGCTGAACTGTCCAGCTACAGAATTCAGTGGAGAAAACTCTGAGTTCTACCTGGTGGCTGAAAGTGTAGGTAGGTGAAGAGAGAAATGGGAGAGATGGAGGACAGTGATGAAGACTGCCCACAGAGTGTTTGACTTCAGGGGTCTGTATATCCATATGTATTCAGACTCCACTCAGAGATGCCCATGTCAACATGGATTGGAGATTGTTGAATCACTTAAATCTGTGAGCAGAAAATAAAATAAAATTGGGAACACAAGAAATCCATTCTTATTTTTCATTCTTATTGAAATCTTCTCCCTTTGACTACATACCTGAAATCTCTCTAATCAAATAATCGAAGATAAAGGGAATTATGCATGGAGACTTGGCACATTTTAGGGAGTTTTGCACGTTGAAAAAGCCCTCTGGTGTCAAGTTCCTGAAATGTAGCTACTGAAAGACCAAACAAGCCTTCGAAGAAGTAAAAGACAGGAGCAAACCTTCAAGTTTCTGAGGCTGTTGGTGGACCACACTGAGAACCATGACTGAAGAATAAGAAAACTGACCAGACAAGGTGCCTCTCCTTGGGGTCACTGCACATCTCAGCACTGAAATGCACATCCTCCTTCTGCTGCTGCCTCAGCATCACACCTCCACCTATTTCACTTCAGCATGAACCCCTGCTCTCCCCAGTATCTCAGCTCTACTTGTTTTTAAAACACTCACTGCTACACAATCACTCTGCTCTCCTTGCACTCCCCTGAGGCTCACAAACCCTGCCCTCTTCCCCTGTAGTAACAGGCCAGGATTTCAGGAAGTTCATGCGTCCTCCAGGCTCATGGACATTTCCTAGGGTCCATCCAAGTGTGGAGTGTTAATGGAGGGGAAGAGAGCCAGGCCAGCTCATGGGGCATGGCTGAGCACAGCTAGCCACAGCAATGGGCATTCCTCATCTCCTAAGCTGAAGCACACACACAAGATAGAAACATCTCTGTCATCATTAACTTGTGTTGCAGGGGCCTTCCTTTCTCCCACATTCACAGGAAAAACATTACCTTCCATCCACAGACACCAATTGCTTTCCATGCCAGAGCCCACACATGCTTGTAAGGACTTCCCAGACCGTCACTCATCTTCATGTTTCTCACTGCTATCCCCTGACCCTGTCTCCCAGCTCTACACACTGCAAATCATACCCTCTCAGGGCCCTCTGCACAAGAGACTTTTAGCTTCCCATCTCTTCCTGGTGCTCATTACAATCTTCCTGGTTCCCACTAGAGGTCCTGGTGAGACTGCTTTTCTACACCATGGCCTTTCCGACAAGTTTTTGTGACATTTTGGTGGGTTTATCTGATCACAGAGAAGGTGGTAACAGAAAAGCACACAAGAGATCACAACAGATGCTGAGACAAGTGCCGGTAAGACCTTTATGACCTTATCATAGGCCTGTGGCTTTAGAGCAAGGAGTCTCTCCTGAGAAGTGGATCCATCCCCTGCCATTCACTGCAGAGGGAAATCAACAGAGTCTATGCCACCTGAAGAGATGAAGGGCGACCTCTGCAAAAGCACCCTTCATCAGGTAGATACGTACTTAGAGATAGGGCTTCATGTCTCACATTGCAACCACTCATTTAATTGGCATTGCTCTGAGTGGATACCACAGAGGTAGTCTGCTTCATTGCAGGTGTTTAAATGTAGGAGATTCATGCTTTTATTCTGTAGGTATTGAGACTTTTAGGGAAATCAGAAAGACACATGAAGGATGATTGAAGGATTCTTGACAGAAGCCTCACCAGGTTTACATCTCAAGAAATGAGATGCCTGAGGGCAAGAGAAGGAAGCTTTGGGCACTGTCATGGGATTTGGGAAGCTGAAGCATGTTCCCCTCTCCCCAGTACCCTTCCCTCCTCAGTGAGCTGTGTGAGAAACTCTGCCAACAAGTTCTGGACTCACAGGTGTGTCAGGGAGCTTGTGTCACACAGTGCTGTCCTGCCAGCTCGGGGTTGGAGCCTCCACTCAAGTCCAAACCATTTCAATTCACTCTACCCCCAGCTTCCCTCAGACACTGGCTAGTGTGTGACTCAACTGTCCTGGCTCTCCGGACAGCATGGGCAACAGTTTGATGCTTGAACTGGAACTTTTCCCCTTGCAGGGAATGTGAATGCAACATGCTCAAACCAGGAGGTCCAGAAAAACCAGCTTCCCATGTGGCCACCTAACAAATACGTCCCAGAGGCTGTGGGACTTACTTTTACTAACAGAGCAGTTGTGAATCAAGACAATACAGCCTCACCTGTTGTTCACCCTCTCTTTATACCTAGGCTCTCAGCATTTATGTAGTTCATCTGCTTTGACATTTTTAAATGGTATTTGGAAAATTATCTCAGAGTGTTTATGATTTCCTTCTTAACCTCAAAAAATATTCAGAATTGAAGTGTGATTCTACATATGGAGCAGTTTTGTACAATGTCTTCTCTAAGAGGGAAATATCTAAAACCACATTTGGAAGCAGCTGAAACCATGGGAGATGACAGTGTTGCTTCAGACAATATTTGTCATGGGTACATACCAAAAGGTTTTGAAGGTGAATAGGCAGGAAAAGAAAACAAAACCAGGAAAACTGCCCATGAAAATTGATCTCTCCAGAAGGAGGATGGAGCTGTACATAACATGAGGTGATACAAGTGGAATCAGCACATAGAGAAGACTTCTGTAGGTAAGGCTTTTCAAGTGATTAGGCTGACTTTTTATAGGTGAAGTACACAAGATTGGGCAGCATAGTGAAATGATATTAAAAGCTATCGTGGGCTAAAAGAGCACGAATGAGAGAAGTTTGGAGAGATTTGACTTGCAGAGGTTTGTGGTCGTCCTTTCAAGATTTGAGCTTGTTAAGCTTTGGAGTCAAGGCAAAATAAGGAAGTTCTCCAGAATGTTTTTGGAATTAGAGGCAGAGTCACTAATAACAGGAAATATACTAGGTTATAAAGGAATTACTCCTTCTTCTTGATGATGATGAAGTAAAGCTCTTTAATTTCCTTCCCAACAGTGATTCTTAACTGATAAACTACCTATAGGTTCTCCTTATTTAGCCACTGGCTGTATTTAGACTCTGTTCTTTTTCTCTTACTGCCAACTCTTTGTTGACCTGTAAAGGTTACACTTCTAGAAAGTGTTGCTCCTAAATTCTTCCCGATCCACATATTTTTTCCATTTTGTGGGGAAGAGATGCAGGTGTAACATGAAGGTTGTTTATTATTTAGCCAAAGGACCCGGACAGGTCCCAGATTTGCACAAAACCACAAAGGAAGGCAACACTTTTATGTGGTGTACAGGGACACAACACCAATGTCCACGTTCCCAATACTTGAACACCTAACTGCATCAGAGAGCCTTGAAGCTCAGAGCTCCTTCATCTGCCTTACATTTCAAAATGTAACATGAAACTAACCAAGCCCCAAAGGGTGTTTAGATTCTCTTCACAGCCCAAAGATCTACATGGATCAGGAGACAAGTAAGGACACCTACAGGAGAATCACACTCCTCTGAACATAAAGTTTAGGTCCTCCCTGCAATCTCAGGCGGTATGGCATCCTGACTGCTGTGTTCATGGAAGTCATCAAATGCCTTGTCTCCACTTGTGTAATGGTGGCTTTGATGTCTGTCTCATCTCCAGACCGTCCATGAGTCAGCTGTCCTTGTCCTGCTCACTCCCAAAATCTTGTGTATCCCCAACCTCCTTGCTGTCAGGGCAACCAGAGAAGCAGAAAAGTCTTTGACTCTGTGTAAGCACTGCTCATCATCAACCAAAGCACTTGTGCATTATCACCACTATTTTCATCAAAAATCCAAGACAAGGAATTACTTGACCTCCTACCAAAAAATTATTATTATTATTATTATTATTATTATTATTATTATTATTATTATTATTATTATTATTAAAATAGAGCAAGGAGTCTCTATTATTATAATTAATAATAATAATAATAATAATAATAATAATAATAATAATAATAATAATAATAATAATAATAATAATAATAATAAACTCTATCCCAGCCAAAGCCAGGACACCAGAGTGAAGTTCCCAGGAGACGGTTTGCAGATGATGCCTCTGCCAGACCATTTGCCCATGAAGAAGATTTGGGTCTCACCAGCTTTCCACTTGGGGGCAGCCTGCCTTTGTCCTGCCCAGTGGCTTCCCTGCAGCACACTAAAGAGGCCCAGTTTCCTCAGCCTCTCCACACAGCTCACTAGGTTTGGGTCCCTGGCCCCATCAGTAAGGACATTCCCATCATGACCTTTCTGCTCTGTGTCTGTTGATGATCTGGTATCCACCCATCACTGAATCCCAGCCACATGAGCTGTCCAACATGCCTCAGCTGTGCTGTTCCCTTCAGTTGCATGAAGTGATGGCACATGAGGTTCCATCTGCTTTCTGCACCAGACTGAGGACATCAGTGCATGTTGGGGTTGCAGCAGCTCAGCTGTGGCACCAGGCTGAGAGCAGACTTGCAGGAGGAAAACCTGTAAGCAAGTGACCAAGAAGTCTGGTGTACAAAGACTGCTTCAGAGCAGAGACATGCTGGAGTGGATGGCAGTTGGCAATGTAAAGAGGTGCCCATGAAAAGAGCAAGTCCTGCTCTCCCTAAGGCCAGAGAAACAGGACTGGGTTGTGCAGTCTGAGCAGGAGGGGGCTTTGCCGTGTTTGGTGTCTCTGCAGCTACTCACAGCCCATGGTGGTGAAGCCAATCTGAGGAGGGAAGAGGTAGTGTTGAAAAAATCCTTGCTTGTAGGCTGCTTGTGATACTGGCAAGCTGTGAACATCATTGGCTAGATCCATGATTATATGGATGGTCATGTAACGGGGAGAAAAGAAGTAGTAGGGCTGGAGAAAGAAGGTACATGAGTGGAGACCCCTGTGTGATGCACTTGATATTTGTTCATCTACTGGCTAGAGAAAGGCTAGACCTTTGGTCACCGCACTGGTGGGATTCAGTCACTGGCACAAAGGCATCAAATCTGTCTGAGATGCCCTGGGTAGCATCATCTATGTTTTTTATGTGTCCTCTTTAATATCTTCATCGATGATCTGGACGAGGGCATTGAGTGCACCCTCAGTAAGTTTGCAGATGACATCAAGCTATGCGCATGTGTCGATCTGCTTGAGGGTAGGAAGGCTCTGCAGGAGGATCTGGATAGGCTGCACCGATGGGCTGATGAAGTTAAACTTCAACTGCATGAAGTTTAACAAGGCCAAATGCCGGGTCCTGCACCTGGGGCGCAACAACCCCAAGCAGAGCTACAGGCTGGGAGATGAGTGGTTGGAGAGCTGCCTGGCGGAGAAGGACCTGGGAGTGATGGTGGATAGTCGGCTGAATATGAGCCAGCAGTGTGCTCAGGTGGCAAAGAAGGCCAACAGCATCCTGGCTTGCATAAGAAACAGTGTGACCAGCAGAGCTAGGGAGGTGATCATCCCCCTGTACTCAGCTCTGGTGAGGCCGCAACTCGAGTACTGTGTTCAGTTTTGGGCCCCTCGCTACAAGAAGGACATCGAGGTGCTTGAGCGGGTGCAGAGAAGGGCAACGAAGCTGGTGAGGGGTCTGGAGAACAAGTCCTACGAGGAGCGGCTGAGGGAGCTGGGCTTGTTCAGCCCGGAGAAAAGGAGGCTCAGGGGCAACCTTATTGCTCTTTACAGATACCTTAAAGAAGGCTGTAGCGAGGTAGGGGTTGGTCTATTCTCCCACGTGCCTGGTGACAGGACGAGGGGGAATGGGCTTAAGTTGCGCCAGGGGAGTTTTAAGCTGGATGTTAGGAAGAACTTCTTTACTGAAAGGGTTGTGAGGCATTGGAACAGGCTGCCCAGGGAAGTGGTGGAGTCACCATCCCTGGAAGTCTTTAAAAGACGTTTAGATGTAGAGCTTAGGGATACGGTTTAGTGGGGACTGTTAGCGTTAGGTCAGGTGTTGGACTCGATGATCTTGAGGTCTCTTCCAACCTAGAAATTCTGTGATTCTGTGATTCTGTGATCTCCACCGAGGCAAGAGGACTGCCAACTCCCATGGGTTTGTGTCAGGCATGGAAGGAGATTGGCCCCCTATCAGCCCAGCCCTGCAAGCTCAGAAACAGATGCCTCAATTGACTCAGAAGAATCACTTCCCTCAGCCCACATAGGTTTAATCCCTGCCTGCTCCTTTCTGGGTGTCCTGCTTCAAAAGGGCCATGGATATTGCCAGGCAACATAGAAATCAACCAGCATGGCCACCTGCCTCTGGGCACCAAAACCAAGAGTGTGGGGGAGCAGGTGGTGTCTTCCTAGGTCCTGTTGGGGAAGGGGAAGGAGAGAAAAGGGGAGGACAGATCCTGCAGGCCACCAACTGGTTGTGCCACTGGTGTCGGCAGAGGGTTTCATTTCCTGTGAAAACATTTCCTTCCCGTGCATATAAACAAGTGCTTGGAAAAGAGGGGTTGCACCCTGCCTGTCACTTTGTGGGTGTCCAGTCTCATAATGGGGCAAGAATAGATGATTGCCATGCCAAACTCTTCTTTTGAATGAAGGAAAAAGACACCACTGGCAGAGCGGTGTCTCCCTAGTTGAGAAAAGAAAAATCAGTGACTGCTTCAGTCTGTTTCAAAGACAAATCCCCTGGAGGTCCAGGGACTTGTCAAGAGGTCCCTGTGCTGATGAGCTGGGCTGGGCTCCTGGGCCCAAGGGGAGCTCCTGGCAAGCACGCAGCACTGCAGAGAAAAAGCTCTGCCCAGGACCAGCTCCTCTGCACAGCGCAGCAGGGCTGGGGGCACTGCCTGCAGGGGACAAGGGCAGCTGAGAGAAGGGAGGGAGATGTTAAAGGCAGTGTGAAGGGGGGGATGCTGAGAGCTCACAGTGGGAGAAATCTTCACAGCCTGGAACAGGGTAAGTCTTTGGCTGCAGGGCAGTGCAGCTGTTGTGCAGCCTTTGCCCTCAGGGGCTTTAGGGCATAAGCCACCTACTCCTCAGCTGGAACCTCCAGAATAGGAGAGGAGCCTGTGTCCTGAAATAGGATACACAACAAAGAGGCTAAGAGCACCCTGCTGTGTCACTTCTGTAGGTGGCATGCAAGCTTCATAAAGTAAAGGCTTCCCTGCATGCTCATCTGCCTTTCCCTCTGGAAGCATTGGTTGGAACATTGTGGTGTTCTTTCTTATTTCTCCACCCATGTGTGGTTCTCCTCTCTTTGTCTAGGGTACAGATCAGTGTAAGTTTCTGTTTTGAACTGGACTGCTGGTGAAAAAATGCCCAAATGCCATTTTAAACTGTCGGGCACACTGTCATTCAGTTGGGAGGGTGGTTGAATTAGATGACTCATTCTTCATTCAGCACAGGGATTTAAAATTTCTGTGAGGGAGGAGTTGGTTTTGCTCAGAGAAGTCTGCCTAACTTGTCATTTTTTCTTCTCCTAGAGCAGATCTACATGCCCAGAAGCAGAAAATGTCCAACAGGAGCTTCCCCACTGAGTTCCTCCTCCTGCCATTCGCAGACACACGCGAGCTGCAGCTCCTGCACTTCGCGCTCTTCCTGGGCATCTACCTGGCTGCCCTCCTGGGCAACGGCCTCATCCTCACAGCCATAGCCTGCGACCACCGTCTCCACACTCCCATGTACTTCTTCCTCCTCAACCTTGCCCTCTTCGACCTGGGCACTATTACCACCACTGTTCCCAAAGCCATGGCCAACTCCCTTTGCGACACCAGGGCCATTTCTTATGCAGGTTGTGCTACTCAGGTCTTTATGTTTGTTGCCTTTGTAACAGCAGAGTTTTATCTTCTCACCTTCATGGCCTATGACCGCTACATTGCCATCTGCAAACCCCTGCACTATGGGACAATAATGGCCAACAGAAGTTGCATTACCATGGCAGCAGTTGCCTGGGGTGCTGGTGTTCTCAGTGCTGTGCTGCACACTGCCAATACCTTTTCCCTCCCCCTCTGCCAATGCAATGCTCTGGACCAGTTCTTCTGTGAACTTCCCCAGATCCTCAAGCTCTCCTGCTCAGATGCCTACCTCAGGGAACTTGGGTTCATCATATTTTGCTTTTGTTCAGGTATTGGGTATTTTATTTTCATTGTTCTGTCCTATGTGCAGATCTTCAGGGCTGTGCTGAGGATCCCCTCAAAGCAGGGCCGGCACAAAACTTTTTCCACATGCCTTCCTCACTTGGCCGTTGTTTCCCTGTTTCTTAGTACTGTCATGTTTACTTACCTGAAGCCCTCCTCTGCCTCTTCTCCATCCATTGACCTTTTGCTGGCAGTTCTATACTCAGTAGTGCCTCCAGCAGTGAACCCCCTCATCTACAGTATGAAGAACAAGGAGCTCAAGGATGTTGTTAGGAAACTGGTTTTAGAGATGATTTTCACTGCTTGTAAGTTACCCTTCACTCTCCACAAATGAATGCCAGTGCATCCCATTCTGGGTTTTTGATTGTTTCTTACCATTGTTTTTATTGATTTTTTAATTCTTGGTTTTATTTTGACTGCTTTTTTTTCTTGCATTCTTACATAAAAATTTGTATTCCTTCCACTGGTATGAATGAATGAAACTGCTCTGTCTCATATGGAGGCTGTACAGTGAGTCAGTGCAGATTTCTGTGATAAAATGGGATCATCATCAAAGCCTGGGATTTCCTTCCCAAACCAGTGCCAAGAATAGGCCCAAAGAATTGGTCCCCAGAAGGGTCTGTTTCTCCTTGGGTTCAGAAAGGAATGGCTCATTGTTGCATTGTGACCTGTCAGAGACCTAGGGCTAGATTTAAGACTCACCCATAGATGTCTGCTGACAGTGGAGGTAGAGAATGGTCACTGCATTACATAGGTAGGTGTCGTGGTTTAACCCGACCGGCAGCTAAACACCACGCAGCCGTTCGCTCACCCTCCCCCCTCCCTCTCTGGGACAGGGGAGAGAAATGGAAAGTGAAGCCCGTGAGTTGAGATAAAGACAGTTTAATAAGACAGGAAAAAAAAATAACAAAATAATAATAACAATAATAATAATGATGATACAATGGTGATAATACGAAAGTAATAATAGTATGTACAAACAAGTGATGCACAATGCAATTGCTCACCACCCGCTGACCGATGCCCAGCCTAACCCCGAGCAGTCCGGCCCCCTCCCCCCGGCTAGCCACCCCTATATATTGTTTAGCATGACGTCAGATGGTATGGAATACCCCTTTGGCTAGTTTGGGTCACCTGTCCTGGGTCTGTCCCCTCCCAGCTCTTACTGCACCCCCCAGCCTGCCCGTTGGCAGGACAGAGCAAAGGCTGAGATGTCCTTGGCTTAGTATAAGCACTGCTCTGCAACAATTAAAGCATCGGGGTGTTATCAGCACTCTTCTCATTCTAAGCCAAAACACAGCATTCCACCAGCTACTAGGAAGAAAATTAATTCTGTGCTAACTGAAACCAGGACAGTAGGGCTGTTCCCACATCTGACCCGTACATGATGTCCTTCAGGAGGGGAGTCTGGAGCTGCCTGCAGAGACCAGGGTACCTCCAAGGACAGCAGAACCTGGCATTGGCATTGACTGGAGCCCCTCCAAAAGTGAGAGATCTCTCACTGTGGGCTCAGCCACAGGGAAAGAACTAAAGCCAGGTGTTCACAGGGAAGCTGTGACTCTGTAGTCTCGGAGAAGAGAGTGGACACCCAGCATGCAGAAAGGAAGCTGGGGAGTGATTCATTTCCCCCTTCGTGAAGTACTTCTGCCTGGTCCAGCCCAGTGATCCGGACCTGGCTGAGTCTGCTTCAAATTCTTTAGCTTATAACATTCCTAGTTGATTCAAAGTTTTCATGAAATACTTACACATTTCTACTTGGTGCTTGATTCAGTTACACTTCCAGGTTTTATAATAATCTAGTCCTTTCTTACAGCACCAAAAGGCACAGTGTGCTAAAACACTAGTTAAGAATACTAGTAAAAGCAAGATCAGTATTCCTACAAACAATTTCTTAAGCCAAAAGAAGTTGAGTAACCAAGAGGTCAGTTTGCTTGATAATTCTTGGAAATCCCATGAGGTATCACCTTTAGTGACTTTATGCAATATCTTGGCTTGTTCCCAAATCTCCTGTAAATCTGTGGCAGCTCTTCCACTTTGATATGCATACATACAGCAGCTAGTATTTATTACTGTACATACACCTCCTTGGGAGACTAATAAAAGGTCTAGTGCCATTCTGTTTTGCAATACTACTTCTGAGAAACTGGACACTTCTGTTTGGATTGCCTGGATGGCATCTAAAGTTTTGTTTTCAATGCCTTGTATTACAGCCAAAATGTTTACTATTACTTTTTCTAATTTGCTCACCCCTAACCAAGAAACCACCTGACAAAGCTATGAAAAGCATGTTGTCTCTCTATTAAAGGGTTCATCCTTTGAATCTGTATGAGGGGCAATCTAAGCCATCCTCCTTGAGAGTGGAGGGAGGTATGTATTGACATATTGTGGACTACTGAGCCTAAGGTGTAGGTTCCTCTCCAGTTTTCAGGTACCATTTCATAGGTTATGTCATTACTCAACCAGTACTACCCACGCCCTTCTGGTACCAGCCAGGCAGTAGTAACATTAGGGTTTAAAGAGGTTCCGATACCTAAAGTCTGATTACAAGTAGTGTGGCTCCCTACATATGTATTCCTATCACAGTCTACCTTTCCGGTACCCTTTGGGGGATTACATCTTTGAACACATGTACAATAGAGAGTGCCAATTTCAGGACTAGTAATTTCCAGTTTTTGATTCCTATCTGTATCTCCTAGCCAGGCCCATCCAAAACTGGTGTAAATTCCTCTTTAGGTATTGGCATTCCAATCAAATAAATTGCCTTCCCCCTATGTTCAGGTATTTTCGTACATATCCAACAATTGGTCTTGTTTAAAATCAGGGAGATATTCCATGTTAACATATACTGTGTATTAAGATTCCATGTAGCTGCAATATTTATAACACTAATAGTTATTACTTGAAACATGCAGAGTGTGTAGTTGCCAATCAATCCCCAGCACTTTGTCAACTCGTTGGGTTAGTTCTGCAGTGAAGTGTGGTCCCCTGTCAGATGACATTACTGATGGTACACAAAATTTTGGTATAATTTTATTCAGCAATACTTTGGACATTTCTCTAGCTTTGTTAGTTCTACATGGAAATGCGCCTGGCCATCTGGAAAAAGTGTTAGGACCAATAGGTATCTAAACCCATCTTTTATTGGGGGTTCAGAAAATAAATTTGCCACTGTTCCCCAAGAACATTTATCTTCCCTATTGTTCCCGCTTGGGGTTTGATTCCCATCTGTGGGTTATTTTTAAGGCATGTGACACACTGTTTTGATACCTATCAGACAATGGTATACAAATTACCTCCTACCCATTTTCTACTTAGAAACTGATATAATGCTTCAGCTCCCCAATGTGTTTTGTTATGTTCTTCAATTACCATCTAATATAATAGGTTGGAGGATATCACGGTTCTCCCAGCCTTCATTTGTGCTAAACCTGTAAGTAATATTGTTCCATTTACATCTTCAATTAATTACTTGTTGGCCTTATAATGTTCTATTTCATTCTCTAATGCTTTTGTTAATGCCAGGTTTTGTTCCCGGTACTAGTGCCAAAATTTGACTCTCAGATCTGCTGCTGCTTTGGCCTCTGCATCAGCCAATCTACTTCCTCTTTGTAGATACTACATTGGTTAGTATCCTGTGTTTGATGTCCTTTACAGCACATCTTGTAGGGGTGTATCCTTTAAGTCTGGTCAGCTGGAGTATACCATTTCCATGGTCTTGATGCAATCATGAATGGGTGATTTGGAGACTCTGTTACTGAGGAAAGAGGCTGGATTCACAATATTAGTGAATACAGTCTTTACATCATCAGGATGTTAGGATGGACTGGTATTTCATAAGTCTCAAAGGGGAAAGCCAATGGTTTCCCTTTTGTTCTAGTACCGTTGACACAGTGTGTGATACTTAAACAGTCATCTTCTGGCCCAAAGTGAACTTTTGGGCTTCTTGGATATTTAGGATAGCTGCGGCCACTGCCTGCAAACATCCTGGCAACCCTTTGCTTACCTCGTTCAGCTGTTTGGAGAAATACATTACTGTTATTTTGTAGGGACATAAACATTGGGTAAGCACCCCCAGTGCCATTCCCTGGTTTTCATGTGAGAGCAACCAAAAAGGTTTAGACACATCCAGCATCCCCAGTGCTGGTGCACAAATCAGTTCCTTTTTTTGGTCCTCAAAGGCCTTACAGGTTTCAGGGACTCAAACTAGCTGGACAGAACTTTCTTTTATCTACTCGTATAATGGCTTACTTATGGTTTAGCTATCATAGTTATAAATCCAAAATTGACAGCAACCTGTCATTCCCCCAAGTTCTTTTACCATTGTGGGTAATGGAGTTCAGCAAATTGCCTCCTTCTGCTCAGGTCCAAGCTCTCACTGTCCACCAGATAATTCGTAGCCTAGATAGGTGACTCATTGCTGTATCAGCTGGGCTTTCTGTTGAGAAACTTGATATCCAATTAATCCAAGAAAATTTGATAAACTAGTTATCCATTCTACACATTTTTTTCTTCTTCAATAGCTATCAAGTTGTCTATGCATTGCAACAGTGTACCTTTTCCTGAAGGTGTTTTCCAAGCTTCAAAATCATGGGCTAGCTGATTCCTGAATATGGTTGGATTGTTCTTGAACCCCTGTGGTAACACAGTCCAAGTAAGCTGAGTTTTTTGTCCTGTGTTGGGATTTTCCCATTCAAAGGCAAAGAGTTTCTGGCTTTCAGTTGCCACGGGCGAGCAGAAAAAGGCATCCATTAAATCTAGTACTGTGAACCAAATTTGTCTGTTTTCTAATTTTGTCAAAAGGTTATAGGGGTTGGCTACTACAGGGTATAAATCTTTTTTGATCCTATTGATGGCCATTAAGTCCTGAACTATACGATAGGTTTCATCTACCTTTCTAAGTGGGAGGATAGGAGTATTATATTCTGACTCACATTCTACTAACAGTCCATATTTAAGAAAGTTATTGGTTATTCATTCCATTCCCCTTCTGTCTTCCACCTTCAGCAGGTATTGCTTTTGGCATACCCTGGGAACATTTTCCTTTAAATCAACTTTTACAGTTACTGAATTCCTTTGCTCTCACAGGTATTCCTGTAGCCCAAACTCCCAGATACACTTGGTTCATAATTACATTCATTTAGGGAGTCCTGTCTGGAGCTTTCTCTGGACTCACCAGGACTTGAGTTTAATATGTTCATCATTCTTGATCTTAATTTCCATTTTCCCTTGTTCTAAAGAAATTTTTGCGTCCAATTTTTCCAGCAAGTCTCTTCCTAACAAGGGCCTTGGTGAATAGATGAGTATAAAAATCAATGTATTCCAATCATTTTTCCCAATTTAAATTTTAAGAGTTGCAAAACAAATGCCTTTTCCTGACAGCCAGTTGCTTCTATTACATTTACAGACTCAGTGCTTTCCAGAATCAATTTTGGTTTAACACGGAGAAAGCAGCCCCTGTAACCAATAAAAAAATCATGCCTCTCTCTTCATTCCCTAACTTTATTTCAACCAGTGGATCTACTAGGGTAGATGCCCCATGTCCCTGTCATCCCTGTTCTTGAGGGTGACTGTTGCAAGCTTATCCTGTAACCTAGGGCTGTCTTTTTCCAATGTCCTTCCTTTTTGCAGTATGCACACTGGTTTTGTCCTAATTTTCCTCTAAACCCTCCCAAAGTCCTTTCTTTACCTTTTTCAACTCCCCCTTGTTCCCCCCCCAGCTTCTCTCTTTCTGTTCTAGTGCAGCCACACTTGCCATGGCTATCACCTTAGATAATTTCTTCTCCTTCATGTCTTCCCTATTCCTAAATACTTTCCACACTACATTCAATAATCTTTGTGAGTCTCTCAAGTCTGACCCCTCCTTTTTTTGTAATTTCTTTCTGATATCAGGGGCCGATTGCCCTAGAACAAGGCCAGCGAATTGCCTCTGTCCGTCTGTCCATCTAGCCAGGCCTAGATTGGTATATTTTCTCATTGCATTTCGAAGTTGGTCCAAAAACCCTATAGGGGTTTATTTTGTACCCTGTTGGATACTATACAGGGTTGAATAACTTATAACCATATCCAGCTCAGGATATTTTATGATTCTATCCACTACCCAGCTCCAGTTGCAGCATCTGTTGCACCATCTACAAGAAGGGCCAGAGGATAGACCTGGGGAACTATAGGCCTGTTAGTTTGACCACACTGCCAGGGAAGCTCATGGAACACATTATCCTGAATGTCATCACACGGCACTTGCAAGGCAACCAGGCAATCAGACCCAGTTAGCATGGGTTTATGAAAGGAAAGTCCTGCTTGACGAACCTGATCTCCTTCTATGATAAAGTGACATGCCAGGTGGATGAGGAAAAGGCTGTGGATGTGGTCTACCTTGACTTCAGTAAGGTTTTTGACACCCTTTCCCACATCATTCTCCTCAAGAGACTGGCTGCTTGTGGCTTGGACTGGTATACGCTTCATTGGGTTAGAAACTGACTGGATAGTTGGGCCCAAAGAGTCATGGTGAATGGAGTCAAATCCAGTTGGAGGCCAGTCACTAGTGGTTTCCCCCAGGGCTCAGCAGTGGAGCCAGTCCTCTTTAATATCGTTATCGACAATCTGGATGAGGGGATCGAGTGCACCCTCAGTAAGTTTGCAGATGACACCAAGTTAGGTGTGTGTCTATCTGCTCGAGGGTAGGAAGGCTCTGCAGGAGGATCTTGAAAGGCTGGACCGATGGGCTGAGGCCAACTGTATGAAGTTAGGGTGGTGATCGGCGGACCAGAGTCTGGTTGGAGACCTGTGACTAGCGGTGTTCCCCAGGGGTCGGTGCTGGGTCCAGTCTTGTTCAACATCTTTATCAACGACCTTGATGAGGGAATAGTGTCTGCCCTCAGCAAGTGCGCCGATGATACAAAGCTGGGAGGAGTGGCTGACATGCCAGAAGGCTGTGCTGCCATTCAGCGAGACCTGGACAGGCTGGAGAGATGGACAGGAAGAAACCAAATGAGATTTAAAAAGAGCAAGTGTAGAGTCCTGCACCTGGAAAGGAACAACCCGAAGTATCAGTACAGGCTGGGGGATGACCTACTGGAGAGCAGCTCTGAGGAGAAGGACCTGGGGGTCCTGGTGGACGACAGGTTGACCATGAGCCAGCAGTGTGCCCTTGTGGCTAAGACAGCTAATGGGATCCTGGCGTGCATCAAAAAGAGTGTGGCCAGCAGGTCAAGGGAGGTGATCCTCCCCCTCTATTCTGCCCTAGTCAGGCCTCACCTGGAGTACTGTGTCCAGTTCTGGGCTCCCCGGTACGAGAAAGACAGGGATCTCCTGGAAAGAGTCCAGTGGAGGGCCACAAAGTTGATAAGGGGCCTGGAGCATCTTCCCTATGAAGAAAGACTGAGAGACCTGTGTCTGTTCAGCCTGGAAAAGAGAAGACTTAGAGAGGATCTCCTCAGTGTATATAAATACACTGTTATATAAATACACTGGGGACTGTTAGCGTTAGGTCAGAGGTTGGACTCGATGATCTTGAGGTCTCTTCCAACCTAGAAATTCTGTGATTCTGTGATTCTGTGATTCTGTGAAATATCTGAGGAGTGGGGGACAGAAGGATGTAGCCAACCTCTTCTCAGTGGTTTGTGGGGATAGAACAAGGGGCAATGGCTGCAAGTTAGAGCACAGGAAGTTCTGCACTGACATGTGAAAGAACTTCTTCATGGTAAGAATGACGGAGCATTGGAACAGGCTGCCTAGGGAGGTTGTGGAGTCTCCTTCTCTGGAGATTTTCAAGGCCCGTCTGGATGCCTACCTGGGCAGCCTGCTCTGAGGAACTTGCTTTGGCAGGGGGGTTGGACCCGATGATCTTTCGAGGTCCCTCTTCCAACCCCTACAGTTCTGTGAAGTTCAACAAGGCCAAGTGCCAGGTCCTGCACCTGGGGCACAACAACCCCAAGCAAAGCTACAGGCTGGGAGATGAGTGGCTGGAAAGCTGCCTGGCAGAGGAGCACCTGGGAGTATTGGTTGACAGTCGGCTGAATATGAGCCAGCAGTGTGCTCAGGTGGCCAAGAAGGCCAACAGCATCCTGGCTTGCATAAGAAGCAGTGTGGCCAGAAAGTCTAGGGAAGTGATTGTCCCCCTGTACTCAGCTCTGGTGAGGCTGCATCTCAAGTACTGTGTTCAGTTTTGGGCCCCTTACTACAAGAAGGACATGGAGGTGCTTGAGAGAGTCCAGAGAAGGGAAATGAAGCTAGGTGAGCGGTCTGGAGAAAAAGTCTTATGAGGAGCGGCTGAGGGAGCTGGGAGAAAAGGAGGCTCAGGGCGACCTTATTGCTCTCTACAGGTACCTTAAAGGAGGTTGAAGCAATGTGGAGGTTGGTCTATTCTCCTGTGTGCCTGACGACAGGACATGGGGGAATGGGCTAAAGTTGTGCCAGGGGAGGTTTAGGTTGGACATTAGGAAAAACTTATTTACCAAAAGGGTTATTGGGTATTGGAATGGGCTGCCCAGGGAAGTGGTTGAGTCACCATCCCTGGAGGTCTTTGAAAGACATTTAGATGTAGAGCTTAGTGATATGGTTTAGAGTTAGGTCAGAGATTGGACTAGGTGATCTTAGAGGTCTCTTCCAACCTAGACAATTCCATGTGATTCTGTGTGATCTATATAGCATCTACAGCTCTCATGGACCTGCTCCTGACCTGCTGGCTGTTCTGACAGCAATGACCTCACAAACACACAAGCTTTTGGCCTGATCCTGACCTACCAGCTCCTCAGGCACCAGTGAACTCACAACCAACACAACATATTTGCCTGTTCTTGGACTGTCATCTACTCAGGTACCAGTGGCCTCACAAACACCTACCCATGCCATGTGCCTTCCCCTGACCTATCAGCTATTCACCAGTGATCTCACAGGTACTTGAACAATCCATGAGCCGTCCCCTGGCCTACTGGCTTATCAGGCATCAGGGTCCTCACAGCATCTAGCACAAGCCATGTTTGCTTTTGGCATGTCTGTTACTCAGGCACCACTGACATCACAAGACATTCACATGGGCCATGGGCCTGCTCCTGACCTATCTACTCACACTACAGTGTCCTCACAAGTGCCTACACAATCCATGGCCCTTCAGGAATGAGTGACCTGAAAAAGCAAAGACATAAGTCCTGGGCCTGCTCCAGAACTTATGTCTGTGCTTTTCAGGTCACTCATCTATTACTCATCTATCAACTTCTCAGCTGACAGTGACCTCATAAATATATAGAATCTAGTGGAAGGCTTCCCTTTCCATAGCAGGGGGGTGTGGACTGCATAGTCATTAGGGTTCAGACAACCCAAACCATTCCATGATTCTGTGATTCTCTGATATCCATGCAGCTGACACATGTTTGCCATGGAAGGACTCAGGCTCCAATGGCCACCCAAAAATTCATAGAGCCACACACCTGCTCCTGGCTTATCAGCTACTCAGACAAGAGTGGCATCACAAGTACTTTCCCAATGCATGGGTCTCCTTCCTCCCAGTCATCTTCTTAGGCACCAGTGACCTCACAAGCTCTTACAAGAGCTGTGGGCCTGCTGCTGGTCTGTCAGTTCCACAGGCACAGCTGACCTGATCATCACATAGACACCTATTTGCTACCTGCTCACCTATGAATGAGTGTGACGCACTGGTAGAGGGATGCCAGAGGTTTCTGTAGGATTTCAGGAGTAATCAGGCATGGGGTGCCATCACTGATGTGATATAAGCTCCAAAAGACAAGCCATGTGGTTATTCCTGGCCCACTAGCTTCTCAGACACCAGGGTCCTCACAATGTCTAGCATAGGCCATCCTTGCTCTTGGCCTGTCAGCTACACAGGCATCACTGGCATCACTGGAACTTGCACCTGCCATGGGCCTGCTCCCAGCCTATCAGATGTTCAGCTGTCAGAGACCTCATAAGCATATATGATCCATTGGAAGATGTCCCTGCTCACAATTGGGGTGGGGTAGGGGGCTGGGCTGGAACTACATGATGTTTAAGGTCCCTTCCAACACAAAACAGTCTATGATTCTGTGCTGTGTACAAGAGAACAGTCACTTTGCCAGTTCTTCTGGCCACCCTAGTTCTGATGCAGGCCAAGATTCCATTGGCATTCTTGGCCACCTGGGTACACCATCACTAGCTCATGTTCAGCTGGCTGTCAGCTAGCACCTCCAGGTGCTTTTCTGCTGGGCAGCTTTCCAGCCACTCTTTCCCAAGCCTATATCACTGCATGGGTTTGTTATGACCTTGGAAGTCAGTTTATGAATAATATCAGGAATGGTACCTCCTTCTCCTTCTTATCCAAAGGGCTACTTGCAACAGTTTTTGAGCATTTTGAATATCCATGTGTAACCAACATACTCCCATTGCTAAGTCTGCATAATGTGTTTCTTCTTTTCACTAAGATTAATCAATTTGTTAAGAACAGGAATTTCGCCTGAGACAGTGTGGTGGCAGGTAGCAAGGTGTGTGGAAGGATATGGGCAGGTACCTGTCACAGGTGTCTCCAGTAATAGTTTTGAACTTCACCTCTGAGCAAGAGTGAAATCCTAAAAAACTGATAAAATGTTTGAAAGTTGCATGCCCTGACCCTGGCAATGCTGGAGAACTACAGCTTGCAGCACTGTGCTGGGTTCTGGCCTATCACAGAATCACACAGAATGACAGAATTGAAGGGGTTGGAAGGGACCTCAAAAGATCATCGGGTCCAACCCCCCTGCCAAAGCAGGTTCCTTAGAGCAGGCTGCCCAGGTAGGCATCCAGACGGGCCTTGAGTATCTCCAAAGAAGGAGACTTCACAACCTCCCTAGGCAGCCTGTTCCAGTGCCCTGTCACCCTCACCATGAAGAAATTCTTTCGCATGTTGGTGCAGAACTGCCTGTGCTCTATCTTGTGACCATTACTCCTTGTCCTATCCCCACAAACCACTGAAAGGAGGTTGGCCAAATCCCTCTGTCTCCCACACCTCGGGTATTTATACACATTGATGAGATCTCCTCTCAGTCTTCTCTTCTCCAGGCTGAACAGACACAGGTCTCTCAGTCTTTCTTCATAGGGAAGATGCTCCAGGCCCCTTATCAACTTTGTGGCCCTCCGCTGGACTCTTTCCAGGAGATCCCTGTCTTTCTCGTACCGGGGAGCCCAGAACTGGACACAGTACTCCAGGTGAGGCCTGACCAAGGCAGAATAGAGGGGGAGGACCACCTCCCTTGACCTGCTACCTATCAAAAAGTAATTAATGCTGCTCAGCACCCTCAAGGAAAGGAGGAAGTCTGTGAATCTGATGACCAGATAACACACACTATGGGTAACCCAAAGGACCAACCAACTATGTTATCAGTCATCCCCATAGTCAAGAAAAAATAATGGAAATGGAAGTCAGCTCATTTAGAAAGGGAAGAAGCTACTCCTAAGAAAGAGGAAGAAGGGAAAAAGGAAGCCAACTCTAAAGCAGAGTCATCACAACAACAATAGGAAGAAGAGGCAGAAATCATAAATAAATCTGAAACCACCCGATCCCTATCCCTGAGTGAGCTTCAAGATATATGAAAGAATTTCAGTCAACATTCAGGTGAGCACATCTTCACCTGGCTGTTTCAATGCTGGGACATTGGGGCCAATAGCCAAGAACTAGAAGGCAAGGAAGCTAAGCAGCTGGGATCCCTCTCTAGAGAAAGGGGCATTGACAAAGAAACTGGGAGAGAGGCACAAGTTCTCAGCCTCTGGAGGTGACTCCTGTCAGGTATGAAAGTATCCCTACAAGGAAGGTATTGTATATCAAATAGGCAAGTAGAGCACCATGGAGAAAGGTTTCTAGCATCTGAGGGAATTAGCTGTGCTGGAGATGGTTTATAGTGATTTGGACAATGACCAGACACCTAAAGATCCTGATGAAGTCCAGTGCATGACACCCATGTGGTGTAAGTTTGTGTGGGGTGCACTATTATCACATGCCAACACTCTAGCAGTGATGAATAGGACAGATGGGATGGGTGTGAATGTGGACACAATGAATGCTGTGTCCAGCCAGCTTCAGCAATATGAAGAAAATCTCTCTGCCTCACTACAGACCCTTATCTAGTCTATGGAGAAACTATCCCAAAGGGTCCACCACCTTGAAGAACATACATCTCCCTCCTCACACAGATGGAGTAGTATTTCAGCCATTAAGAATCAGCATTTTCCTGCTTGAGAGAGGGAGTACCCAGAATGCACACCACATGGCACTTTGAGGTTTTGTCTGTGTGACCACAGAGAAGATATGAGGAAGTGGGATGATGAACCCACCTTGACCCTAGCAGTTCAAGTACGTGAAGTGCAAGGAAATACAACAGCAAAAAGGGGTTGTTCTAGGAAAACTGCTGCTCTGGTTTCTGTTGGGCAGTTTCCCAAAGTGAGTAGAAAGGCTGATGTTACTTTTGACCCTGATGGAGGGACCTCTGCTTCACATTTTCAAGAATTAATTGATAGATACTCCAACCAGGACTAGAGGGGCCCTGATTCTGTCCAGGTAGAGGAGACAATCAGACAATTAATTGGACTGTGTGGCTTGGAACATGGCTTGGAACATCAGAGCCACAAGAATACAGAGCTCTAGTGGACACCGGCGCACAGCGTACCCTAATGTCATCAGGCTAACAAGGGGCAGAACTCATCTGTGTCTCTGGAGTGACAGGGGGATCTCAACATCTAACTGTTGATTACAGGCTGAAGTGAGCCTAACTTGGAATGAGTGGCAAAAGCACCCTATTGTGACTGGCCCAGACACTCTGTGCATCCTTGGCATGGGATGAGGGAGGGTATTTCAAAGAGAGTCTGAGGAGAGGATATTTCAAGGACCCAAAAGGGTTCAGGTGGGCTTTTGGCATAGCTGTTTTGAGCACAGAGAAGACTAAGCAGATGTCTACCCTGTGTGGTCTCTCAGAGGACCCTTATGTTGTAGGATTGCTGAGGGTCGAAGAAGAGCAGGTACCAATTGCTACCACAGTGGTGCACTGGCAGCAATATACCAAACGAGACTCTATGATTCCCATCCATGAGTTGGTTCATCATCTGGAGAGCCAAGGAGTGATCAGCAAGACTTGTTCACCTCCCCTGGTGCAGCTTGAGGCCATTCCCTCTAGTCCTATCACTAGTTATCTGAGAGAAGACGCCAACACCCAGCTCCCCACAACTTCTTTTCAGTTAGTTGTAGAGAGCAATAAGGTTTCCCCTCAGCCTCCTCTGCTCCAGACTAAACAACCCCAGTTCCCTCAGCCGCTTCCCATAGGACTTGTGTTCCAGACCCTTCAGCTTCATATCCCTTTTTTGGACATGCTCCAGGGTCTCAATGTCCTTATTGTAGTAAGGGACCCAAAACTGAACACAGCACTCAAGGTGCAACCATACCAGAGCTGAGTACAGGGAGACAATCACCTCCCTGGTTCTGATGGTTACACTAGTCCTGATACAAGCCAGGATGCCATTGGCCTTCTTGATCACCTGGGCACACTGCCAGCTCCTGTTCAGGTGAGCATCAATCAGCACCCCCAAATCCTTTTCCTCTGCACAGCTTTCCAACCACTCCACCCCAAGCCTGTAGCATTTCATAGGGTTGTTGTAGCCAAAGTGCAGGACCCACCACTTAGCCATGTTGAACCTCATCCCATTGGCCTCTGCCTATTGACCCATCCCATCCAGGTCCCTCTACAGGACCTTCTTACCCTCCAGCAGATTGACACTTCCCCCCAACTTGATGTTGTCTGCAAACTTACTGAAGGTGCACTCAATTCCCTCATCCAAATCATCAATGAAGATATTAAAGGGGATGTCCAGGTGGAGCAGCAGGTCTCTGTTTTCACCTGAACTGGAGGTTGGGTCTTCTGCTTTCCATCCCAGATGTCCAGGTCAGGAGGCTGAGTACCCCATGGATCTGGCTAATAAAGACAGATGTAAAGAAAGCATTAAGAACCTCAGCCTTTTCCTTATCCTCAGTAGTCATGTTCCCCGCTGCTTCCAGTAAAGAATGGAGATTCTCCTTGGCCTCCTGTTGCAGTTAATAGATTTATAAAAATATTTTTTGTTATCCTTAACCATAGAGGCTGGATTGAGCCTTTGCTGGGCTTTGTCTTTCCTGATTTTTTTCTCTGCATATGCTTGTAACTTCTTTGTACTCTCCCCGAGTTGCCTGCCTCTTCTTCCACATAAACTCTCTTTTTCTCCCTGACACTCAGCAAAAGTTCCCAGCTCATCTATTCTGGTCTTCTTCCTTTGTGTCTCATCTTACAGCAGACGAGGACAGTCTGTTCCTGTGACTTCCTTCTTGAAGAGCATCTGGCTTTTATGGACCCTTCTGCGCATCAAGACTGACTCCCAAGGGACCCTCCCTACCAGGGTTCTGAACAGTTCAAAGTCTGCCCTCTGGAAGTCCAAGGTAGAAGTTTTACTGACCCCCTTCCTGACTTCATCAAGAACAGTGAACGCTACCATTCCATGGTCACTCTGCCCAAGACAGCTCCCTACCACCATATCTCCCACCAGTCCTTCTCTGTTCATGAACAGCAGGTCTAGCAGGACACCCCCCTGGCAGGCTCACTAACCAGCTGAGTCAGGAAGCTATCTTCCACACACTCCAGGAACCTTCTAGACTGCTTCCTCAGGGCTGTATTGTATTTGCAGGATATGTCTGGAAAGTTAAAGTCCCCCATGAGAATAAACACTGGTGACTGAGTGACTTCTTCCAGCTGCTTACAGAACACCTCATCTGTCTCTTCATCCTGGTTTGGCGATCTGTAACGTATCCCCACCAGGATGTGTGCCTTGTTAGCCAACCCCCTGATCCTTATCCACAGGGATTCTACCTTGTCATTCCCAACCCTGAGTTCCACAGCACTGAAACACTCTCTAAGAGCTATGCTACCTCCCTCCTTAGTTGCCTGTTCCTTCTGAAGAGCTTGTAGCCATGCATTGCAGCACTCCAGTCATGGGAGTGGTCACACCACATTTCAATGATAGTCATGGTTTGCCTGCCACACAATGGCTTCTGTCTCCTCCTGTTTGTTGCCCATGTTGTGTGCGTTGGTGGTGTTGGCATCTGGCATCTAAACACCACACAGCCATTTGCTCACCCTACCCTCTCCTTCTTTGGGATGGGGGAGAGAATCAGAAGAAATGAATCCTGTGGGTTAAGATAAAGACAGTTTATTAGGACGGAAAATGGGGGTTGTAGTCAGTCTATAGCAAGGCCCTTACCTAACATGGGGCAGCTTCTCGATTCTTCTCACAGAAGCCACCCCTATGGCCCCCTGCTACTAAAACCTTGCCATGTAAACTCACAACAGGATGTCAAGTTTGCTTAGTTAATCTCTGACCCAATCCTCTTTGACCAAGGGAAAGTACTCCTTTCTCTGGACTTACTCTGTTGTCTCCAGGGTCTGAGATTCTTGAGGACTTATTTAACAGTAAATACTGGAGCAAAAAAGGCACTCAGCAACTCTGCCTTCTCCATATCCTTTGTCACCAGGGCTACTGCCCTATTCAGCAGTGAGCCAACATTTTCTCCAGTCTTCCCTTTTCTACAAATGTATTTGAAGAAGCCCTTCTTGTTGACCTTGACTTTCCTTGTCAGATATAATTCCAAATGGGCCTTGGCCTTCCTTGTTACATCCCTGCGTACTCTGAAAGTGTCCCTATATTCCTCCCAAATGGTCCATCCCTTTTTCCACATGCTGTAAACTTTCTTCTTCTGTCTGAGTTTGCCAGGAGCTCCCTGCTCATCCATGCAGGTCTCCTGCCTCCTTCTTGCTCATAGGGAGCAAGAGCCCCCTCTGCAGAGCGAAGGGGCTGTGGTGCACGGGGCCATGGGAGCACTGCAGGGCCGTGCTGGTCAGGCTGGGAAGGCAGAGCCAGCTCGGGAGGGGCACTGCCACTGACTGCCTCCCACACAAGTGATTCTTTGGCCATGGAGGGTGCACGCAGATAGCTGGCCTTCTTCAGAGTCAGAGACTCATGGAATAGCCCTAAGTGGAAATGATGCACAAGGATCTTTGGGACATTTCCAGTGTTGTTGGACATTCTGTAGTGATTCACTCTATCCAGCCTATCCACTCCTCACAGCAACACAAGGGCTCTGAAGGAGAGTGTGGGAGGTTAAAGGGAGAGCAGCTTTGGCAAGATCAAGCCCTGGGGCTCACTGGCAGTGCTGCTGTGCCAGGACTCTTCTCCTCTCCACCTCTGCACACAGCCAAGTGCTCCTGCAGCTCCACCACATGTCTCCGAGGAAGGATCTCAGGCAAGCATGTCCCTTCAGGGTCCTTTTTTATTTAAATACAGAGAGAGCCTGGGTCCTTGTTTACACCAAGTCACATGCAAGATGTTGATACTGAAATTGAGAAGGATAAAATATGGCTTTTCTTTTTGGACAATAATTTCACAAGTAGTGCAAAGAAACACTAAAAATATTTACAAACTAACAACCACACAAATCAATATCTGGGTCTATTATGGTTACATTATGAGTGATATGCAGGAGAAGAGAGGCAGTTTATTGCTTTTGAAATACATTCAGTCATGAGGTTCCACACTGCACCTTTCAGTTCCTGGTTTCTCATGCTGTAGATGAGAGGGTTCACTGCTGGAGGCACCACTGAGTACAGAACTGCCAGCAAATGATTCAGGGATGAAACAGACATTAAAGGGGGCTTCAGATAGGCAAAAAAGGAAGTGCTGCTGAACAGGGATACCACAGCCAGGTGAGGGAGGCACATGGAAAAGGCTTTGTGCCGGCCTTGATGGGAGGGAATCCTCAGCACGGCCCTGAAGATCTGCACATAGGACAGCACAAGGAAAACAAAACATGCAAGAAGTAAATATGCTGTAGCCACAATAAACCCAACTTCTCTCAGGTAGGCATCTGAGCAGGAGAGCTTGAGGATCTGGGGAATTTCACAGAAGAACTGGTCCAGCGCATTGCCTTGGCAGAGGGGGAGGGAAAAGGTATTGGCAGTGTGCAGGACAGCATAGAGAAAGCCACTGCCCCAGGCAGCTGCTACCATGTTGACACAAGTTCTGTTGGCCATTATTGTCCCATAGTGCAGGGATTTGCAGATGGCAATGTACCTGTCATAAGCCATGATGGTGAGAATAGAAAACTCTGCTGTGACAAAGACAGCAAAGAAAAAAACCTGGGTAACACAACCTTTGTAGGAAATCGCCGTGGTGTTCCAGAGGGAATTGGCCATGGCTTTGGGAACTGTGGTGGTAATAGTGCCCAGGTCAATGAGAGAGAGGTTGAGGAGGAAGAAGTACGTGGGGGTGTGGAGACGGTGGTCACAGGCTACAGCAGTGAGGATGAGGCCGTTACCCAGGAGGGCAGCCAGGTAAATGCCCAGGAAGAGCCCAAAGTGCAGAAGCTGCAGCTCACGTGTGTCTGCAAATGGCAGCAGGAGGAGGAACTCTGTGGGAAAGCTGCTGTTAGACATTTGCCACCTCAGGGCATGTTTACCTGTCCATGGAGGAAAAGACAAAGACAAGATATAGATAATTCTCTGAACAAAACCTCTACCATGTTTCACTGAATCCTCCTCAACAAGAATCACAGCTCTTCCTATAAGACATGCTCCTACCTCAAGCTATCAGTTTTGCTTCAGAACAGCATGCAGAAACTAGGCAGAACCTCTGTAGCTCAGCAGGAGTCAGTACTGCCTTACAGTATCTGGTGAAGAGCACTGGGAATGCATCTCAGTAGACCAGTGGCCAGAGGCATCTCCCTGTTTGCAGGTTCTGAGCAGGATGCCCAACAGTTCCACAAGAAACAATGAAGGTGGTGTTGGTGCTGTCTCTAGGCTGAGGGCTGTGAAGGGAAATTAAGAAGTTCCTCACAGACTTACAGATACCTTTCAGTGTAATGCCTGTGAGTCCCTTCTACAAGTCTGACAACTCCATTGTCATCCCCCTAACTGCCCTTCATGATAGGAAAGTGAATGTGAAGACTATAGAGAGTGCCTTCCCTTCATGTAACCCCTGCCTTGGTCTTCCCTGTCAAGGACCTACCCCAGAGATGCCCTGGGGGAGCTATGGAGCTGTGAGCAGCCTGGCCCAGGCAGCAGCCTCTTGGTAGCAGCAGTACCGTGCCTTTCTGGAAGGGTTGTCACAGTGCCCTGTGATGAATTTACTCAAGTGGGCATCTGAGCCCTGCCACAACCACTGTCTCACTCCCCTACCTCAAAGGGAAAGGGTGAAAAAAATTGTTTTGGAGAATTAGAAAGCAGGTATTCTTTATTAACAGTACTAGGTATGTGGTGGATAATTCCACCAAACATGTACATCTAAGCAAGACAATGAGTACATATTTGTGGTATGGTGATATATATATTGATGCAATTTTCAAGAAAGGTCAGGATTTATGTTAATGGCTTCTCAGAAATAATTATCATACTGTCCCTCCTACTGTCCCACATGCACAGTACCCTCTGGTGGTCGCACTTTTGGGTCTTTCTGATGAAGGCTTGTAGTATTCTTCACCTTGGATTTTTCTCCTTTTCATTTTTGTGCATTCTCTGTCATTGTTTACCATTTCTGCAGTTTTGCTTTTTTACAAACTCAGCTAATTTAATTGTTTAAGCTCATCTTTGGGAACTGTGTTCCTTCTTCAGCCTCAACGTTGTGGCTACAGCCAAGACTTACCATGCAAGGTCTGATACAACAATTCAGCAATTCCAGCAAACCCTTCAGTTTATTATGTTACATATTTCGTGGATTATACTTTTTGTTTCAGTCCCCCCTTTTCTATACCCTGTGCAAATTCTTTTGCACCTAGTTCAGAACTTTTCTATAAGTTCTCTATCCTCATTTAAATTATGCCATTTCTATCAAGAGATTTAGTAAAATATCTTCCAGTTTCTACTCAATGTCTAATCCTATTTCTTTTCCATTCCTCCTAGTTCAGGGTTATCCACTAAACTACACCACAAACTACATTGTAACAATGAACAAGTAAGCAATATCAACAATCTCAGTATTATAAATGCTGTAAACAGTTGTCTTAGCCAAGCAAAGTTTGGGAGCTGGGAAGTTAACTTTTTCCATACTTCTTTGAAACCCCAAGAGATATCATACTGGGTTACTAAATGCAATGCTATAATTTGGTTAATCATTATGTGTCAATTTTCTTTAATTCATTAATCCTGATGTATATAAGAGTATTAACTACTATTAATAACTGTACACATACCTTCTTCCTTGCTGAATTTCTTTGCAACATTTCATAACCTTGATATTTGTTAGTCAGGCAGACTCACCCATATTTGCATTATTAGACTGACAATTGTACTTTTACGGCATCCTAAAAAGCAACAAACTACAATAATTACAAACAGGATTATAACTGTGCCTTGCGAAAGCGAGGTGAACCATGTGGAGAGAGAATCCAAGTCTTCATAATATTATTGGTCCACTAGTTGCCATTGTATTCTCCCTCTTGCCCAGTCAGTTCTATATACCATTTTACTTCACCTATATATTCCCATTTTCCATACTGGGGCTCTTCCTATGGACATGGAATTTCATAGCTCTATGGGGTGAGAGGTTTGGTAACATTACCTTTACTAGGGTTTATTGTTCCATTCTCAACCACACAGTTAAGGAAATAATTCCCTTCTAGGCCAGTCCACTTCAAAGAAATGATGTTGTGCCTGAGTACATGACTGTAGAACAGCAGGAATGTGACTTTGTTTTATCTAGCTGAAGAGCTGAAAGGCCAGCAGGAAGGCCACATGGCTTGTAAGATCATGGTGAGATTCTTTCTGCCTGGTCAACTGACAGACCACAGGAAGGCTAATGTGTGTGGATGCTTTTGTCAGAGGTGGTTTCAGAGATGATGGAACTTTTCTTTAACATGGAAAAGAAAATGCAAGCGAAAACCTGCTTCAAATTGGGGCTTGGGTGCTGGAAACAGGGCATAAGTGGTAGGATGTCACTGAAAGTGTATCACAGAATCATAGAATCATCTACGTTGGAAGAGACCTCTGACCTAACACTAACCAGTCCTCCACTAAACCATAGTGTAGTGCTGTAGTGTCAGATGTCATCTGGAAAGAATCTATTATCAGTCCATAAGCTTGTGTTTCAGGCCACAGCTGGAAAGGGTACAGGTATCAGTGAAGGTATGGAAATGCCAAGGTGAGAGTAGGGTGGGTAAACAAGATGGCTGTTTGCAGGCTGCAGGGAAACAGTCTGTGAACAGCATAGGACAGCTGGTGTTGGAGATGGACAAGGGCGCTGGCAAGGCTAGATTTCGCCAAGATAACCAAGGGCTTGTCCCTTTGGCTACGGCAGGTCTCTTTGCCACCAAGCCCTATCAGGAGACATGTTGTCCTCTTAGCACTGGGGTTTTATACCCTCTTTACACTTTCTGAGGAAGGCCAGGAGATGTAACACCACTGTCTTTCACTTGGCGCTGCATCCCCCACATCCCACTGCCTGAGGAAGAGCCCAGGACTGCCTGTTAGGGACATGAGCTCTTTGCCAAGAGCTGGCAGCAGGGCTTGCATTTTCTGCTTGATGAAACAAACACAGGATTTTCTCAGAGCCACCTGCAGAGTGCCTTGGCCTACCTGTAATCATGGCCTCCAGTCATGGCTCTAAGGAGTCCATGGGGCTTTGTCAGTAATGGCCTTCAGTGGGACCAATCAGTGTCTTAAAGAACTTTGTAGTTTTGCTTTTGACTTTGTCTTTCTGAGAGATTTAATCAGTCTTCTCTCAGGAGATTAAGTTCACAGACATAGCACAAACTACTCCTTGGGGCTTATTAGAATACAGAAAGCCATGAGTGTCTCTTAAGGAGGTCTGGACAGGTAGGAGAAGCCTGACCCTCTATGGACATCTTTGCTCCTCACCTCCCAGGCTCACACCATTTCTATCATTGGCCCCTTAGGACTTGCGTCACTTCTCCTGACATCAGACTTCTCCACTGAAGTCTGCAGTTGCACCCTGTAGTTCCTTTGTCCCAACTCCCTCCTGCTTTCCTTAGAGAACAGGCTGCACACAAGTAGAGAAGGATAATTCTTAATTGCAAGCAAACTAAAATAAAGTATGATAAAGCTCAATAATCAATAAAGCACATTCCTTAAGTGCATACTAGGCCCAGGTTGTACCCAATGAATCTCACCTCCCACAGAGTATAATCATATTTTTGTTTAGTCAATATACATGAAAGGTTATATAAAATCAAATTTTTGGCTAAAGATATTGTTAACCTACATAAACCAAGGGAAATCTTTGAACTCCTTGAAGCTCAAAGCAGCAACCAGATCATAGAATCAGAGAATCAAAGAGTGAAAGAAACTTGGAATAATTTGGGCTGAAACAAAACTCTAAGGTCATCTAGTCTCATCCCTCTGCCATGGGCAAGGGCATCTCTCACTACATCAGGTTGTTCAAAGCCCCTTGCAACCCAGCTTGGAACATTTACAACGTTGGGGCATCCACAACTGCTCTGGGAAACCTTTTCTAATGGCTCGCTATTCTCATTGTAAAAAATTTCTTCCTTACATACAATCAGCCCTTTCTGTTCAAAAGCATGACTCCTTGTCTGGTCACTACAGGCCTTTATAAGAAATCTTTTTCTTTCCCATTTAAATACTAAAAGGCAGCAATAAGGCAGCAGTAAGGCCTCCCTCGTGCCTTCTCTTTCAAGGTTAAAAAAAAAAAAAAAAAAAAAAAACCAATAAGGTTTTATTTGCATGGGAACTATTTCATCCCTCTGATCATGTTCATGGTCTTCCTCTGGAGCAACTCTAACAAGTGGGGCCAGGGGATCCCAGAACTGGATGCAGCTCTGTCGGTGGGATCTCACTAGGACAGAGACAAGGAAAGGAATTGCCTCCCTCAACCCGCTGGGCTCTCTTTTTTTCATGCAGCCCAGGACACAGTTGGCTTTCTGGGCTGCAAGTGCACACTACCAGCTGATAGCCAAATCTTCATCTTTTGAAGTACAGGTTCTTCTCAGCATCAGAACCAGTGCCATAAAGAAGGCACGAAAGGTGTTAGTCATTGCAGACTCCTCTCTGAGAGGCACTGAGGTTCCCATTGGCCATCCAGACAATCTCTCCAGAGAGGTTTTCCGCCTGTCTGGGGCTCATACTCATGACATTATGAAGAGGCTACCAAGTCTGGTGAGTACAAAAGACTATCACACCTTTGTACTTTTTCACATAGGGTCAAAGAATGCTGCAACAAGGAGACTCCAAAATATCAAAAAGAACTTTATGTCCTTTGGAAAGATGCTGAAAGGATCAAGAGCACAAGTAGTGTCCTTCTCTATACTCCCAGTTGGTGACTGGGACCCAAGAAGGTGAGGAATGGACAAAATGAATGACTGGCTGCAGGGCCGATGCCATGCCCAAGGTTTTGGCTTCTATGATCTTGGATGCGCTTTTGAGCATCCAGGCATGCTGACACCACATGGGGTGCAGCTGACCAGTTGGGGCAAGAGTATTCTGGGCAGTAAGCTGGCTGGGCTTATCAAAAGGGCTTTAAATTAGATGTGGTGAGGGAAGGGGATGCACCTGTGAGTTAAGAAATACTTTGCTGCATACCTCACCTTCCCAGGTGACCCTGTGCAACAGGTATGAAGCTATGGAACTGGATGGGCAAGGAAAAGACAATGTAGATCATGGTCCATCCATGCTGGAGGAGTTGTCCTAGGCAAGTTGAGCTATACCCCGCATCACAACAAGCCCCACCAAGAAAAAAAAAAAAAAAAAAAAAAAAAAAAAAAGTCATAGGGAACTCCCTTCTAAAGGGAACGGAGGGCCCAATTTGTCATCCAGACATAACCAATAATGAAGTCTGCTGTCTCCCTGAGGCATGGGTAAGAGATGTCGCTCAGAAAGTCACTTACCTGGTACACGCCTCTGTTTATTACCCTTTATTGTTTTTCAAGTTAGCAGTGATGAGATGGCAAAGAGAAGCCCAAGAGCAATCAAAAGGGACTTTAGGGCTTTGGGGTGATCAGGTGCACAGGTACTGTTTTAATCCATCCTGACAGTAGCAGGGATCAATATTGAAAGAAAGAGGTGAAACCAACTGATCAATATGTGGCTCCAAGCCTGGCACCACTGACACAGTTTCAGGATTCTTGATCATGGGAAAGTCTACATGACACCGAGCCTACTGACTCCTGATGGGGAGCACCTTTCTATGAGCAGGGAAAAGATTTTTGCCAAGGAGTTAGCAGGGCTGATTGACAGGTCTTTAAACTAGATTTGAAGGGGGAAAGGGACAGAAACAGGCATACCAGAGATAAGCTATAGGACTGCGTGCCAATTTTGAGAAACTGCATGCTGTGGAGGCCCTTCAGTCTGCCCCACAAGGGGCTGAGATGAATGAAAGATATCTCAAGTGTTTCCATACATACACACACAACATGAAAGAGAAACATTTCAGCTCCCTGAAATGCTTTTATACTAATGAGCATACTATGGGAAACAAACAGGAAGAACTGGAGATCTGCATGCGGTCGCAAGGCTATGATTTCATTGCAGTCACAGAGACATGGTGGGGTAGCTCACATGACTGCAATGCTGTCATGTAAGGCTACGTGCTTGTTAGAAAAGACCAGCCAGGAAGTGGTAGAGTAGCTCTTTATGTGAGAGAGCAACAGGAATGCATGGAGCTCTGCCCAGGGGTGGATGAAGAGCGAGTTGAGAGCTTATGGGTAAAGATTAAAGGGTAGGCTACCATGGCTGACAGTGGTGTGAGTGTTTGCTATAGGCCACCTGTTCAGAAAGAGGAGGTAAATGAAGCCTTCTTCAGACAGCTGAAAGTGGCCTCTGAGTCACAAGCCCTGGTTCTCATGGGGGATTTCAACCACCCTGGTATCTGCTGGGAAGACCACACAGCTAGGCACGAACAGTCCAGGAGGTTCCTGCAGTGCATTGATGACAACTTTATGACACAGGTGGTGGAGAAGCCAACAAGGAGATGTGTGCTACTGGACCTTGTAGTAACAAATGAGAAAGAACTAGTTGAAGATGTGAGGGTCGGGGGTAGCCCTGGCTGCAGTGACCATAATGTGGTGGAGCTCAGGATCTTGTGAGGAGGAAGCAGGGCAAAAAGTGGGTTTGTGACCCTGGACTTCAGGAGAGCAAACTTTGGCCTCTTCAGGGATCTACTTGGAAGAATTCCATAGGTTAGTGCCCTGGGCAGAAGGGCATTCCAAGACAGCTGGTCAGTATTCAAGCTGCCCAGGTGTGGAAACAAAGTCGTAACATTTGTCACAGACTGATCCTGACTGCACTGAAAAGGGGGAAGCTCCTGAACACCTGCAATACGTTGGTGATATTATTCTGTGGGGTGTCAAAGCAGAAGTATTTAAAAAAAATGATCCAAACCCTTCTGAAAACAGTTTTGCTATTAAAAAGAAATAAAATAATAAAATAAAATAAAATAAAATAAAATAAAATAAAATAAAATAAAATAAAATAAAATAAAATAAAATAAAATAAAATAAAATAAAACAAAATAAAATAAAATAAAATAAAATAAAATAAAATAAAATAAAATAAAATAAAATAAAACAAAAAGGTCAAAGGACCTGTACAGGAGATCCAGCTTATTATACTTTTGGAGTGGTTTTGTGTGTGTGTGCCAGGTGGATCCCTCCAGCAGCTGGGCTCATACACTCAGCCTGCCCTGGACCAGTCCCTGGCTCCCATTCTCCCCACTTGAGGGCACATGAATATGAGCCACCATGGCTGCAGCACCACTCCAGCTGCTGGCGCAGACCACTGCACTCTTACACACACACACACACAGACACACACACACAAGTCTACTAAGTCCACACACTCCTGTCTCTCTCCTGTTGCTGACACCAATGACACATGGGCCCTCTGACCCTCCTGGTTCTAGTCTAGTTGCTGCACTCACCACCATGTACAACTACCATGTGTCCTACAGCCCATGGCAGCAATCCCCTCAGTCCAAATAATGATGCAGAGAGCTGCTCACATTGACTCATCTTGATGGGTTTCCTGCCTGGACGCTGGGGTGATGGTCCAGGGCAAAGGAGTCCTGGAAGGAGCTGGAACAAGATCTTGCTTCTGCAGGATCCTGTGACTTGGGTTCCCACCTGCCATTGTGCTTTGTGCTCTTCTGGGCTACTGGAGATGGACCATTGATGAGCTGGGGGCTCTCCTGTGATGGGCCTGGGAGTAACCAAAGCAGGGCATGCACTGAGTCACTTGTCCTGCCATCGCTTGCATGGGCCTTCATTTTGTGTCCAGATGTACTTCTTATTACACAGCCTAACCCAATCCATCAAGAACATAAATCTCTGGAGGCATCTGCATGTGGAGGTCATATAATATGGAGGTGGTATTACATAAAATACAACAGCAGAGAACTCAAATTGCTCTTGAGAAATGCATCATGATTAACTACGCTGTTGCACAGGCCATGGCTTCCCTCAGGGCCAGCATCACAGCCTTTTTTCTAAGACTGTAGATGAATGGGTTTAAGAATGAGTACAGGACAGTGTTCAGTGAAGCTATAATTCTGTTGGTCTCCAAAGAAACATTCTGAGGAGGGTATGTAGAGAGCAATGCAGCTTCCATAGGCAGTGGACAAGGTGGTGAGATGGGAAGAACATGTAGAAAAAGCTTTTTCCTCTCAGAGGCTGCTGGTATTTGTAGAATACAGAAGACACACATGTAAGATGCCAGAGTTAAACACAAGGAAGACAGCATGATAAACAATAAGAAAACCAGGTCTATTTTCCAAAGGCTGGCATCAGGGCAGGACAGTCGGAATAAGGGAGAGTTGTCACAAAAAAAAATAATAATAATAAAATAATAAAAATAAATAAAAATAAAAAAGCTGTATCTTTTTGAACCACAGAAAGTGAGAAAGTGAGCTTTGAGAGCAGCATCAGGTGGTAACTTGGGAGTGTGAAGCCCATGACCCAAACAGCAGCAACCAGCTGGATGCAGATCCAATGCTTCATGATGGAAGCATAGCACAGAGGCTGGCAGATGGCAACGTAATGGTCAAAGGACATGGTAACAAGGAGAACAAACTCTGCAGCACCCAGGGCAAAATAGAAAAAAGGCTGGGCAAAGCAGCCGCCTACTGAGATTGTTCTCCTGCCAGAGCTCAGAATCACCAATAGTTTGGTGCTTGTGGAGGACGTAAACCAGGTTTCCAGGAATGCCAGATTGCCAATGAAAAAGTACATGGGGGTTTGCAGGCGGTTATCCACACACACCAGGAAAATGATGGCTGCATTCCCCATCACTGTTGTCAAGTACATGAGAAGGACCAAGAAGAGAAATAGCTGTAGCCTTTGGTCAAGCCCCGAAAAGCCCACAAGGATGAATTCAGAAATGACAGTTCCATTGCCTGCTTCCATGCACAGTTTCCATTCATCCTGCTGAAGCATGAACACAACAAAAAAAAGTAGAATAATTACATGGTCTGGACAGACGGCTATGTCCTTCCTTCTCTCTTTCCTTGCTTGCAAGCTTCCTATAAAACAGAGAGAGAGAGAGAGATTCCTTTGGACCTTCCTCACACCCTGACTTTTCTATGTCACATATGAGGAAAGGTCCTCAGAGAATCTCTTGTCTTCTTTCCAACTTTGTCCATCGGCCACAAATGATTCTTTCTCAAGAGCACAGGGCTAAAAAGGGGTTGTTAGCGATTGCACCCCATTCCTGGGAAAGTCCACATTCACTCAGAAGAATTGAAAGCATCCACCATACCAGTGTTTCAAAAGGAAATCTCATTTCCTGCACAAATACTTTCTATTACATAGATAAACCATTGATTCAAATATGTACATTGAAAGTTATTCTGTCTCCTCTTCAGTACTTCCCTTTTTGGACTAGCAACAGCAGGGGAATCCAAAGCTGATTTCAAAACAGGCAAATGTCAAGTATTGCTTTTGTAATGCCCTGGTTTCTTCCATATCACCTTCCCTTGTATCTTTAGAAAAGAGGGAAAATGGGGCCCAAGTGTAGCTTGCCTTCTTTAGTACTCTAAATTAAGGGCAAAATTCATTATTGTCCCACGAGGTCATTGGAAACAGATCTGTCACACAGTCACATCTGACCTCATTCTACACTGAAATGCAGTTGTTTCCAAACAGTTGCTCTTTCCTCTTGCTATCAAATGTCCTCATCTAAATGCCTTACTTTTCTGAGACATGGAAAAATCTTGTCATCTTCAAAAGCTTAAGGACAGTCCTTGTTATACAAAGAGGAAGTGCTTAGAAAAATCAAAGTGCTAAGTACTACCATGAAGGTTTATATTTCAGCTGTCTGAAAGTCATATCCTTCAGGTTGAGCAATTTAACTTACTCCCGTACCATTAGTGCAGAGAGAGAGAAGAGCACCTGGAAGTGATTCCTCACCTTTCTTTCACATGGCATCCCATATCTAAATGGATCTGGGAGAAATAAAGTCTTGAGAGGTTAGACATATCCAGCTTTTTTTTTTTTTCTTTGTTATTAAGCAATGACTACAGTTGCTTAGCAGTTTCCTGAGATCATACCTGTTTATGACCCAGAAAAATTTGGCACCTTGATTATCAATCAAATGTCAGTCTGGCATCTCCAATGTCACCATGAGTCTGTTTCTGAATAGCTCCCTCCTGGCTTTTGTCTCCATTCAATGTGCTGGGAGATGACATAAGCAGCTGAGATCCTGCTTCCTGGTTTGTGCCCACCTGAACCAAGGCAAGAGGAACACATCAATGATCATGATGAGGGAATAGTGCCACCCTCAGCAAGTATGCTGATGATACAAAGCTGAGAGGAGTGGCCAACATGCCAGAAGGCTGTGCTGCCATTCAGGAAGACCTGGACAGGCTGGAGAGATGGGCAGGAAGAAACCGAATGAGGTTTAACAAGAGCAAGTGTCGAGTCTTGCACGTGGGAAGGGACAAACACATGTTTCAGTACAGGCTGGGGGGGGACCTGCTGGAGAGCAGCTCCGAGGAGAAGGACCTTAGGGTCCTGGTGGACGACAGGTTGACCATGAGCCAGCACTGTGCCCTCGTGGCCAAGAGGGCTAATGGCATCCTGGCATACATTAAAAGGAGCGTGGCCAGCAGGTCAAGGGAGGTGATCCTCCCCCTTTATTCTGCCCTGGTCAGGCCTCACCTGGAGTACTGTGTCCAGTTCTGGGCTCCCCAGTACAAGACGGGAATCTTCTGGAAAGAGTCCAGTGGAGGGCAGCAAAGACGATACGGGGCCTGGAGCATCTTCTTTATGAGTAAAGATTGAGACCTGGGTCTGTTCAGCCTTGAGAGGAGAAGACTGGGAGGGGATCTTATCAATATTTACAAATATCTTAATTGTGGGAGACAGTGGGATTTGGCCAACCTCTTCTCAGTGGTTTGTGGGGTTAGGACAAGGTGCAATGGTCAAAAAACTGATCATAGGAAGTTCCGCACAAACAAGTGAAAGAGCTTTTCATGGTGAGGGTGACAGAGCACTGGAACAGAATGCCCAGGGAGGTTGTTCGGTCTCCTTCTTTGGAGATACTCAAGGCCCGTCTGCACACCTACCTGAACAACCTGCTCTAGGGAACCTGCTTTGGCAGTGGGGCTGGACCTGATGATTTCTTGAGGTCCCTTCCAACCTCTAAAATTCTGTGACTCTGTGATTCTGTAATCCCAACTCCTGAGGGTTTGTGTGGGGCGTGGGAGGGAGCTGAGCCCCCTTATAGCCTCTGGATTGTAAACAGTGAAGGAGATGCCTTGGTTGACTCAGCGGAAACCAGTCCCTCAGCAGGGGGAAGAGAGATCCCCCCCTGCCCTTGCCTGGGTGCCCTGCCTAAAAACAGGATATGGAAAAGTGATTCTTGGACATCATACCTCTTCTGAAATGAAGAAAGACAGTGTCCCCTGTCCAGTGGAGGGAACCAACATAAATGTTTACTTCAGTGTGTTTCAAAGTTGATTCCTCCAGAGGCCAAGGGACTTGTCAAGAGTTCTCTGTGCTGATGAGCTCGTCTGGGCTCCTGGGCCCAAGGGGAGCTCCTGGCAAGCGGGCAGCACTGCAGAGAAAAAGCTCTGCCCAGGACCAGCTCCTCTGCACTGCCTGTAGGGGACAAGAGCAGCTGAGAGAAGGGAGGGAGGTGTTAAAGACAGTGTGGAGGGGGGATGCTGAGAGCTCACTGTGGGAGAACTCTTCACAACACTTCACAGAGTAAGTATCTGGCAGAAGGGTACAGTAGATGAGTGTCCCCCAGGAGTCTTCTAAATATGCCATATCCCACGAATGATTGGACATGTCACAGTGTCTGTCCTGGCTTCTCTAGTGTGGAGTATGTTGGTATTCCCTAGACAAATGATTCCCTGCCAAAGCTGTCAGAGGGACAGGACATGAGGGTTCCTTCCCATGGGGCCAGATGCAGATTGTGCAGCCAGGATGCAGGCAGGGGTGGCCAGGGCTGTGGTGCAGAACAGGGTCCCTGCTGTGCCCCAGGGGCTGTGTGCCAGGGCAGGGCCTCTGCTGCCTGCCAGGCTCAGCACTCAGCCTGAGCGGGGAACTGCCCAGAGAGATGTGGGTAGAAGCTGTGGGTGGAAGGAAACCCCCCAGCAAGACCGGGCAGGGTCCTGCTGTTTCCCAAAGGCTGCTGCCTGGGTCAGGCTGCTCACAGCTCCACAGCACTCCCAGGACATCTTTGGGGTAGGTCCTTGACAGGGAGGACCAAGGCAGAGGCTACCTGAAGGGAAGAAGCTGCCAGCAGGGACAGCTCCAGGCAGCAGAGACCTGGGCAGGGAGGTAGAGGGAGCTGATGCCTGAAACACCAAGGGAGGGGGTATTCAGGCACTCCCTGCCAGGCCTGCAGTGCAGGCAAGCTTTGTAAACTGAAGGCTTCCCTGCATGCCCATATGCCTTTCTCTGTGTCAGCTGTTTGGAGCATTGTGGTATTCTTTCTTATTTCTCCACCTGTGTGTGGCTTTCCTACTCTCTTTGTCTGGGGTGCAGGTTGGTGTTCTTCAGGTGGGTGCAGCTTCTGTTCTGACACAGACGGCTGGTACCCTGCCCTGAGGGTGTCTTCATGGAAACAAGGTGCCCAAGCTCCATTTTAAACTGTCAGGCACACTCTTATCCAGTCGGGAGGGTTAGAGAATGAGCTGACTCATCCCTCATTCAGCTCAGGGAACAGTGAGTTCTATGAGAGGAGTGTGTTTTCCTCAGGGAAATCTGCCTAACTTGTCACTGTCTTTTCTTCCATGGATAGCCAACCATGTCCAGATGCAGCAAATGTCCAACAGGAGCTTCCCCACTGAGTTCCTCCTCCTGCCATTCGCAGACACACGTGAGCTGCAGCTCCTGCACTTCGCGCTCTTCCTGGGCATCTACCTGGCTGCCCTCCTGGGCAATGGCCTCATCATTACAACGATAGCCTGCAGCCACCACCTCCACACTCCCATGTACTTCTTCCTCCTCAACCTCGCCTTCCTCGACCTGGGCTCCATTTCCACCACTGTCCCCAAAGCCATGGCCAATTCCTTGTGGGACACCAGGACCATTTCCTATGCAGGTTGTGCTACTCAGGTCTTTATGTTTGTTGCCTTTATCACAGCAGAGTTTTATCTTCTCACTGTCATGGCCTATGACCGCTATGTTGCCATCTGCAGACCCCTGCACTATGGGACAGTAATGGCTAGCAGAACTTGTGTAACCATGGCAGCAGTTGCCTGGGGCACTGGTGTTCTCAGTACTGTTCTGCACACTGCCAATACCTTTTCCCTCCCCCTCTGCCAAGGCAATGCCCTGGACCAGTTCTTCTGTGAAATTCCCCAAATCCTCAAGCTCTCCTGCTCAGATGCCTACCTCAGAGAAGTCCAGTTCATCATCTTTTGCTTTTGTTCAGGTACAGCATGTATTGCTTTCATTGTTCTGTCCTATGTGCAGATCTTCAGGGCTGTGCTGAGGATTCCCTCGGAGCAGGGACGGCACAAAGCCTTTTCCACGTGCCTCCCTCACCTTGCCGTTGTCTCCCTGTTCAGCGGCACCATCATGTTTGCCTACGTGATGCCCTCCTCAATCTCTTCCTCATTTCTGAACCTTTTGCTGGAAGTTCTGTACTCAGTGGTACCTCCCATAGTGAACCCCCTCATCTACAGTATGAGGAACAAGGAGCTCAAGGACGCACTTAGAAAACTGATGGTATCAATGTTTTTCAGTACTCATAAAGTTCCCTGCCCTGTCTACAAATGAACCCCAGTCCATCCCATTCCAGCCTTGGGTTTTCTTTGTTTTTGCTATTATTAATATTAATATTTTCTTAGTGTCATTTTGACTGCTTGTGTTTCTTGCATCTACATAAATATGAGGACTCATATTTATGACTCATAAATATGAGATGAACGAACCTGCTCTGTCTCATGTTTAGGCTGTATGAATGTGTTCCTAACAGCAAGAGAATGCACATCTCTGTAACGAAATGGAATCGCCCCATTGCAATGCCTGAAGCCTGCGATTTCCTTCTGATACCAGTGCCAAGAATAGGCCCAAAGAATTGGTCCCCAGAAGGGTCTGTTCCTGCTTTGGTTCAGGAAGGAATGGCTCACTGTTGCATTGTGACCTGTCAGAGACCTAGGGCTAGATTTAAGACCCACCCATTGGTGTCTGCTGACAGTGGAGGCAGAGAATGGTCACCGCATTACATAGCCAGGGCTGTTCCCACATGTGATCCATAGATGATGTCCTTCAGGAGGGGAGTCTGGAGCTGCCTGCAGAGACCAGTGTACCTCCAGGGACACTGGAGCCTGGCATGAGCAGTTACTGCAGCCCCTGTGAAAGTGAGAGATTTCCCTCTGTGAGCTCAGCCACAGTGAAAGAACTAAAGCCTGGTATTCACAGGGAACCTGTGACTCTGTAGTCTCAGAGAAGAGAGTGGGTACCTAGGAGGCAGAGGGAAGGGAAGCTAGGGAGTGATTCATCTCCCCATTCATGAAGTACTTCTGCCTGGTCCAACCCAGTGATCCGGACCTGTCTAAGTCTGCTTCCCACCCTGACCACCAAGCCATGCAGATTCACCCCACAGCACTACAGCCCATCTGCTCTGCACAGCAGCACCACCAGCTTGGGGACCACTTGTGAAAAGCATGGGAACGGCTGTTCCCCACTGTCCAAGGGGAGCTGATCTTTGAAATTTGACCAGCTCCATCCTCCTGCTGGCATCAGTGTCTATACGGGAGGAACAGACACCAAGACAGTAGATCAGCCTGGGTCATGGGCCCAGAGATTTTCAAAACCCAGCTGGAGACTGACTAACCTATCTACCTGTAAAGCTATCATTGCTCAGAGAAGATGATGCTAGTGGATATCTCCAGAGGTCCCTTCTGACTCAGGGAAGAAGGGGATGGACTGCACAGTTAGAGTGCTTGACAATCCTGTGTTTTGAGGTCTTGCTGCTGTTTTTAATCCCTGCTCCTTAAGGTTACCCTGTGAGTGGGGTATTTCTCAAAATGAGGCTCTGCCCTATGGTAACCTAGAGTACAACTGGTGCAAGGATACTATAAAAAAGTTCTCAAAAACATTTCCAGGCATTCTACAGTGAGCAAAATTACAAATTAGTTGGAGTTGGAAAGAGTCTCTCCCCATCTTTCTTTTAAGCTGCCTTTAAGTATTGGAAGGCTTGATGAAAGTTTCCCCCAGAGTCTTCTCTTCTCTAAGCTAAACAAGCCCAACTGTCTCAGCCTGTCTTCATGGGAGAGGTGTTCCAACCCTCTGATCATTTCTGTGGCTCTCCTCCTGACCCACTCTATAAGTATTATGTCCTAAGTCTCATGTGTCTACTGCATTGCAACCCCAGAGCTGCATGCTCTGCTCCAGGTGGATGAGGTTTCTTGAGAACATAACAGAGGAGGGAGAATCTCTCCCTCAGCCTGCTGGTTATGCTGCTTTCGATGCAGCCCAGGATATGGTTGGCTTTCTAGGATATAAGTGCGCACTGATGGCTCATGTCAAGCTTTTCATCCAGCAGTACCCTCACCTCCTCTCCTCCACAGGTTTGCTCTCAATCCTCTCATTGCCCACTCAGTACTAATATTTGGGATTGCCCTGAGCCAGATGCCGGACCTTGCACTTTGCCTTGTTGAACTTCATGAGGTTTGCATGGGCCTACCACTCAAGCCTGTCAAGGTCACTCTAGATGACATTACTTCCCTCTAGTGAGTCAACAGCACCACACAGCTTGATGTCAACAGACTTGCTGAGGATACACGCAATCCCATTGTCCATTTAACCAACAAAGATGTTAAATGATACCAGTCCCAATACCCTGAGGAACACCATTTATCAGTACTCTCCACTTGGAAATTGAGCCACTGACCACAACACTTTGAGTGTGACCATCCATTCAATTTCTTATCCACCAAGCAGCCTATCCATCAAACCCCTGTCTCTCCAATTTGAAGACAAAGATGTCATGAGGGACAATGTCAAATGTTTTGCACAAGGCCTATGTAGTAGCTGAAATCATGTCTAGCATTGTTTCATATGAGCCGGCAGTGTGCTCAGGTGGCCAAGAAGGCCAACAGCATCCTGGCTTGCATAAGAAGCTGTGTGGCCAGAAGGTCTAGGGAAGTGATTGTCCCCCTGTATTCGGCTCTGGTGAGGCTGCACCTCGAGTACTGTTTTCAGTTTTGGTCCCCTTGCTACACGAAGGACATCGAGGTGCTTGAAAGAGTCCAGAGAAGGGTGACAAAGCTTGTGAGGGGTCTGGAGAACAAGTTCTATGAGGAGCGGCTGAGGGAGCTAGGTTTGTTCAGCCTGGAGAAAAGGAGGCTCAGGGGCAATTTTATCGCTCTTTGTAAGTATATTAAAGGAGTCTGTAGTGAGGTGGGGGTTGGTCTATTCTCCCGTGTGCCTGATGACAGGACGAGGGGGAATGGGCTTAAGTTGCACCAGGGGTGTTTTAGGTTGGATGTTAGGAAGAACTTCTTTACCGAAAGGGTTGTTAGACATTAGAACGGGCTGCCCAGGGAAGTGGTGGAGTCATCATCCCTGGAGATCTTTAAAAGACGTTTAGATGTTGAACATAGCAATATGGTTTAGTGGGGACTGTTAGTGTTAGGTCAAAGGTTGGACTCGATGATCTTGAGGTCTCTTCCAACCTAGACAATTCTGTGTTTTTGCGATTCATTCAGGTTGTTTCTCAGTGGATATTACCCTCAAAGTGAAGTGACCTTGAGACACTCTGTCCCACAGGACTTGATGATACCCCTAGGGAACAGCACTTGGGCTCATTTCACCACACCAATACTTTGTGAAATCTCATGTGAACATGGCAAACAGGGTCTTTGGATGTAGTCATTTGGTGTTCCTCTGCAGAAGAAGAAACCGCTTGTTTCAGCTGGGGCAAGAACCCAATGCTGGGAACAGTGGTTGCAAGGGGCGGCTCTGTGACCATTGCTCCATGCAGCATCTCCAAGGGTGTCCAGAGAACAAGGGCAGAGAACAAACCCTGTTAGGAATGGTTTAACAATTCGTGTCCATAAAGAACAGTCCTGTCTGCCTCTGGGCCCTGCACTGGCAATTTAATTTTGAACCACAGATGCAGTGTGTCCCAGTCTCCCCCTCATTCTAGTCAATTTATCAAGTCTTCAGAAAATACTCCTCAAATTTATGAACCTGTTTGCTTTTGTTATTCCGGACTTCTATTTCTAACAGTTACAGCCTTTTTTCTGTCTTCTTTGAGATTAACTTAACACTGCTATAGGTGTGACTGTCCCTGTGAATGGCTGGTGAAGAATGTTTTAATTACTGGTGAAGTGTCAATAAGAAAGCTATTTGTGTTTGTATGAAGTCTTTGATGTCTGGGGTTTCAGAACAACTGATAACAACTAGTGACTGTTATGGGATACCATGCAAACCTCTGGTATCTGGCCAGGTGGCCAAGAGATTAAGAAGAAGAAAAAAGAAGCTGAAGGATGTCTGGGAGACAAGACCTGCAGAAAATGTTCTATATACTTGGTACGGTGCCAAAGGAGTACAAAGGGGAAGGACTTGGAGAGGAAGACTACGAGCCTTCAGCATGAAAGACCCCTAGAGACCCCCAGAGGAGACTGATGCGCATGCTCCAGTAGGAGGGACTGGACCCTGGAAGCTAATTATAATAACCTGTTTTTTTTAGAAGTAGTAATGAATGTGTATTAGTCTAGGAGCATAAAAATCAGCTGCTTGATGTAACTGGTGTGCGTCCTGGTGGAGCGGAGAGTCCTGGTGCACCCAGCGCTGTTTGCTTACCTGTATTCCTTTATATTCTTTTAATAAATCCTATTTTTTTATTTAATCCTAATTTGAATCCTGAGCCATTTATAACACCCTCTCAATGTCATTAATATATTTATATATATATAAATATATATATTTTGTATAAGTATATATATGTTTAAATTTTTATATATAAAGTGCCTGCCACCATACTGATAGAATCATAGAATTGTAGAATCATAGAATCATAGAATGGCCTGGGTTGAAAAGGACCATGTAGTTTCAACACTCCTCCTCTGGGCAGGGTTGCCAGCCACTAGAGCAGGCTGCCCAGAGCCACATCCAGCCTGGCCTTGAATGCCTTCAGGGATGGGGCATCCACAACCTCTCTGGGTTGAGGCACCTGTTACAGTGCCTCACCACCCTCTGAGTGAAAAACTTTCTCCTAATATCTAACCTAAATCTCCCCTGTCTTAGTTTAAAACCATTCCCCCTTGTCCTATCACTACCAACACATATAAACAGGCATTCCCCCTCCTGTTTATATGCTCCATTCAAGTACTGAAAGGCCACAGTGAGGTCTCCCCAAAGCCTTCTCTTCTTCAAGGTAAACAAGCACAGTTCCCTCAATCTTTCTTCATAGGAGAGGTGCTCCAGCCCTCTGATCATCTTCGTGGCCCTCCTCTGAACCTGTTCCTTTTTTTGGAACGACTCTGATGATAGTGTTCAGAACAGGAGCTGGCCTGTTATTACCTCAGCACTTCTGTTTCAACCAAATCAAAAAAAAAAAAAATGCCACAAGACAAGGTTGATGTCCTTCTTCTCTAGTGGTGCCCCAAGCTGCACACATGACTCAAGGTAAGGGTCACACTAGCAGACAGGACAGTGGGACAAGCCCCCTCCTTGACCAGCTAGCTCTGCTGTGCTTAACATAGCCAGGGTACATGTGGCCCCTTCAGCTCTCAGGGCACATGGTTGACTCAGATTCAACTTGTGCCAGACCAAAATATCAACATGCCTTTTCATGGAGCTGCTCTCCATGGCCAGCAACCCCCAGGGCCTTCCTCCTTCTCAGGACCACGCTGAGCCCACAAGAGGTAGATGGGGCTGCAGCAGGGCCATGGCACCCCTGTGTCATAGTGCTGCCAACCAGCAAGGCCCAGTCCCAATGGCCCGGGGCAGGGTGAAGGGGGCCGGCTGAAGTGTCCCCTGCCAGCCTGCCAGATGTGGCCCTGGGGACAAGGCTGGCTTGGGGCCAGCCACAAGGATATCTGACATCAAGTTTTTGAGGATCCCAGGGAAGGGACAGGAGGGGGCCAAGGAAGGAGGACTGGAGCCTGGAGCAGCCTGCAGGAGGTTCTCTGCTACAGCTGCAGCTCCCAGCAGGGATCCCACCAGGACTGAAAGCCTGCTTCAGCCTCTTGGGAATGGACACATTCTTCTTCATTCTTCTTCTCTTGGTGAGCTGAGAAGAGCCACAGCCACCACCAGGAAAGAGTATGCATTCCCCACAGGTTCTGGAGTGATCCCAGAGGGTGTTGGTGCAATGGGGACAGTGGGAAGCTGCCAAGAAGATGAGCCTGATGCCATCTTGGACACTGGGTGCCAGGGTGCAGACTGCAAAGGGGCTGGCCTGCTTTTTCTCATGCTGTCTTTTCCAAGCACCTAAGGCTCAGCTGGGTCCACAGCATGAGGCTTCAGGAAAGTCTGATGCTCTGAGGTCTCTGGAGTGGAAAGTTGCACTGAAATGGAGCAGCCTTCCATGTGCAACAGTCACAAGCTGCCCCTCCTGTGAGAGCACAGGCCATCACCATTGCTGGGGAAGCTAGCTTTGTAAAGGACCGAGGCAGGAAAGGCTCTTTCCTGATGTCTTGGGGCCAGCTGCTAACCCATTGGAAGGGTTAACTGAGCAGGAGAGGACCACAAGGCCTTCTGAAGGCAGTTGTTTAGGTGACATCCTCTGCTCAGACAAACTCCAGAGGATGGAGAAAGACTGGAAAAGGAGCACCACAGGCTTGTGCCCAACGGGGTGTCTAGCTCCTAGGCAGGTGTCACGGAATTCAGTTTTACACAACTTGAATGCAGCAGACATTTAAGACTTATTTTATGAATTTAGAGTAAATAACAAGGTTAGACTGTAGGATTTTTAACTGCACTGAATCAACATTTAATCATCAGCCAATGTAACATAATGATTTCAATATAATTTTACAATAGAAATAGTGACTTAGTTAAAGGTTTGAGAAATGCAAGGTTCACCAAAGATTCACAACACACTTTGATTCTGAATAATCATTTGGTTAAAAAATAAATAAAAAAGAAAGAAAAAAGAAACAGGGTGGCACAGTTTTTGAAAGACAATTTCAAAGTGTCAAAGCAGATGAAGTGCATAAATGCTGAGAATCTAGGTAAAAAGAGAGGGAGAAAAATAAGGAAAGCTCTGATATCTGGATTCACAACTTCTCTGTTAGTAAAGAGAAAGTCCCACAACCTATGGGACGTATTTGTTAAGTGGCCACATGGGAAGCTGTTTTTTTTTTGAACCTCCTGACTTGAGATTGCTGCATTCGCATTCCCAACAAGGAGAACAGATCCAGTGCAAGCATCAAAGTGTTGCCCATGCTGCCTGGAGAGCCAGGACAGTCGAGTCACACACTAGCCAGTGTCTGAGGGAAGCTGGGAGTAGAGTGAATTGAAATGGTTTGGACTTGAGTGGAGGCTCCAACCCTGAGCTGGCAGGACAGCACTGTGTGACACAAGCTCCCTGACACACCTGTGAGTCCAGAACTTGTTGGCAGAGTTTCTCACACAGCTCACTGAGGAGGGAAGGGTACTGGGGAGAGGGGAACATGCTTCAGCTTCCCAAATCCCACGACAGTGCCCAAAGCTTCCTTCTCTTGCCCTCAGGCATCTCATTTCTTGAGATGTAAACCTGGTGAGGCTTCTGTCAAGAATCCTTCAATCATCCTTCATGTGTCTTTCTGATTTCCCTAAAAGTCTCAATACCTACAGAATAAAAGCATGAATCTACCTACATTTAAACACCTGCAATGAAGCAGACTACCTCTGTGGTATCCACTCAGAGCAATGCCAATTAAATGAGTGGTTGCAATGTGAGACATGAAGCCCTATCTCTAAGTACGTATCTACCAGGCTCTGATGAAGGGTGCTTTTGCAGAGGTCGCCCTTCATCTCTTCAGGTGGCACAGACTCTGTTGATTTCCCTCTGCTGTGAATGGCAGGGGATGGATCCACTTCTCAGGAGAGACTACTTGCTCTAAAGCCACAGGATCAGGAACAGCAGTGAGAAACAAGGTCATAGCTGATGGCTTGGGAAGTCCTTACAAGCATGTGTGAGTTCAGACATGGAAAGCAGCTGGTGTCTATGGATGGAGGGTAATGTTTTTCCTGGGACTGTGAGAGGAAGGAAGACCCCTCCAGCACAAGTCAGGGATGACAGAGGTGTTTCCATCTTGTGTGTGTGTTTCAACTTAGGAGAAGAGGAATGCCCACTGCTGTGCCTGGTTGTGCTCAGCCATGCCCCATGAGCCGACCTTCCTCTCTTCCCCTCCATTAACACCTCACACTTGGATGGACCCCAGGAAATGTCCATGAGCCTGGAGGATGCATGAACTTCCTGAAGTTCTGACCTGTTACTGCAGGGGAAGAGGGCAGGGTTTGTGAGCCTCAGGGGAGTGCAAGGAGAGCAGAGTGATTGTGTAGTAGTGAGTGTGTTAAAAGCAGGAAGAAGAGCTGAGATACTGGGGAGAGCAGGAGTTCATGCTGAAGTGAAATAGGTGGATGTTTCATGTTGAGGCAGCAGCAGAAGGAGGATGTGCATTTCAGTGCTGAGATATGCAGTGCCCCCAATGACATACACCTTGTCTGGTCATTCTTCTTATGGTCTCTTCAGTCATGGTTCTCAGTGTGGCCTTCCATCTGCCTCAGCAATTTGGAGGTTTTCTCCTGTCTTTTACTTCAGAGGCTTGTTTGGTCTTTCAGTAGCTGCAGTTCAGGAACTTGACACCAGAGGGCTTCTTCAACGTGCAAAACTCCCTAAAACGTGCCGTCTCCATGCATGATTTTCCATTAACATAGAATCATAGAATATCCAAGTCGTGAGGAACCCCTAAGGATCATCGAGTCCAGCTCCTGGATCCCCAAAGAACCACCCAAAAAATCAGACCATGTGTCTAAGAGCACTGTCCAAACACTTCTTGAACTTTGGAAGGCTCGATGACCACTTCCCTGGCAAGCCTGTCGTCAATGAAGGGCTCGAGCAGGAGTTTCCGTTTCTGGGGCCGCTAAAATCGGCGGGGCGCCTCCCCTAGAGGGACTCCTGATCAATCCGCCTTCATCCGAGTCACGGCACCAAATTGTTATAAATTAGACCACACAATTTACTGGTCTATTGAAATTATTTTATTAATCAAGTAAGCAGACACAAGCAAAACAGCGCTGGGCGGCTGGGGAGTCTCTGCTCCGCAACAGCACGCAACTTCCCTTTCCAGTGTTGCTGTTTTATAGCAGTTGAATTCCAGCTTATCAGGACTTGTTGAACTGGCTGGGGCTGCGCAGTCTATTGTTGAGAGGGGGGGTCGTTATTCCTCTGCTTCGTGTTCAGGTGGGGGTAGTGAAGTGGCAAAAAGGATGTCTTGTGGTAAGGAATTTCACAGAGTCTGGTTTAACTCAAGGATGTTCACCCAACACCCCCTCCTGCTTCCTCCCTTATCAAGGCCATTAAATTTTACAACCTTTTCTCCCCAGCAGATTCTCCAAATTCCTCAAAGACAATGAACAAACCCCCACTAATTTATCACAAGCCTTTTCCAGTGCTGACCACCTTCTCGATGAAGAACCTTTTCCTGATATCCAGCCTGAACCATCCCTGTCACAGCGTCAAGCCATTCCCTCAGGTCCTATTGCTGGTCACCAGAGAGTAAAGATCTGTGCCTGCCTCTCCACTCCTCTTCATGAGGAAGCTGTATACCTCAATGAGGTCTCCCCTCAGTCTCCTCCAGGCTGAACAATCCAAGTGACTTCAGCTACTCCTTATACATCTTCCTCTCTAGACCCTTTACCATTTTTGTTGCCCTTCTTTGGACACTCTCTAACAACTTTATATCTTTTACTGTGGGGCCAAAAACTGCACACAGTAATCAAGGCGTTTACTAAGTATAAGCACTGCTCAGCAACAAACAAAACATTGACACGTTATCACCACTATTTCCATCACAAGTCCAAAACACTGCATCACAGGAACCTCTGTAAAGTAAATTAACTCTATCCTAGCCAAAACCCAGACAACAACAATCAAAAACAAAGGCCTAGTTCAATAAAAGCATACAAGTCATTCCTCTGCAGAAGATGAAAGTCAAACTACCTCCTCTGAAGTTCACTTTCCAAATTAGAAAATATCTGACAATTGGAAAACATCTGTTTATTTCAAGCACAGATCGAAAGACACCTAAAACACCCCCTGCCCTGGACTCTATGTGGATATTCACTCTTGGCATGCAGCAAGTCACATGCTGAAGGCATGAGCTACCTTGATTCAGGGAAGGAAAGAGAGAAACTGAATCAGATGCCTGATTTTGTATAGCCAAGTCTGCACTAATCCCAGCATACATGGGTTACAGGAACGTGCTCAGGAAGACTGAAGCACCTAGACCTACTCATTTTTCATTTTCTGCACGGCACTTAATATGTGACTCCAATACCAGCAGGCATGAGTGTGATCTCCTCTAACAGACCACACCTTTCATTCAGTTGTTCAGACTTCTCTTTCTAGTCAAAGGAGAGAAATCAGTTGTCTCAACTGAGATGTCTTGGCATACCCTGCTTCTGCACCACCTCCTGCTCCAGCAGAAAGGTGCTTGTACATGCCAGGTCACGTTCCCCAACCCCACTGGGGGGCTTCAGCTGCCCAAAAGAGCACTGTCACTCTGGATGGGTAACTGAATAAAGCCCTGACTGAAGATGTTGAGCAAAGGTTGAAACATATGCCAAAAAGATGGCTGTTTAGTAACAGCACATCTTGGAAGCAGTGGCTACTCTGTGTGAGCAACTGAATCAAGCCGTATATAAAGATGCTAGGCAAAAGTTGAAGTGAATGTGAAAAAAAAAAAAAGTGTTGTGATAGTTGTGTAAGAAGTCTTCATTTTCAGAATTTTTGAAGACCTACAAAATTTCCTGATTTTTTTTTTTCATAGTTCATAGACACATGCCAGCAAGATGTACCTACACTTTCCTTCTGTGCAAAAATAATTTTTTACTGATATTATGCATCCTGACATCCTGAGGGAATTGGCTGATGTAGTTGCCAAGCCACTCTCCATCATATTTGAAAACTCATGGCAGTCAAGCAAAGTCCCCAGTGACTTGATGTGTTGGTTTTACTCAGGTGAGCAGCCAAGCTCTACCATAACCACTCTTTCACTCCTCCTTCTCAAAGGGAAAGGGAATGAAGTACAGAGGCTGAAAAAATAAAAATAAAATAAAATAAAATGCCACATGGAACCACTGAGAGAGAAGATAAATTACTCTGTACTGCCTATCAACAAGTGATGCGTTGATGCATAGATGCATAGCCTCCCCTTGGGAGGAAAGACGTTTTCATAATGAGAGCCCACCCCTCCCCTCTCCATCCTCTTTTCCACTTTTTATTTCTGAGTGTGACATCATGTGGTATGGAATACCCCTTGGTCGGTTTAGGTCAGCTGCCCTGGTGACGTTCCCTCCCCACCTCTTACCCACCCCCAGCCTGCTAGCTTTTGGGGGGGTTGGAGGGAGTCCTGGTGTTGTGCCAGCACTGCTCAGCAGTAGACACAACACTGGTGTGATACCAGTGCTGTTTTAGCTACAAGTGCAGAGCACAGCCCTGTATGGGCTCCTGCAGGGAATGTTAACTCCACCTCAGCCAGACCCAGTACATTGGAAAAAGGGAAACATCACTCCCATTTTTAAAAAGGGTAGAAAGGAAGACCCAGGGAACTACAGAGCAGTGAGCTTCACCTCTGTGCCTGGCAAGATCATGAAACAAATCCTCCTTGGGACAATGTTAAGGCACATGCAGGACAAGAAGGTGATCCAGGACAGACATTATGGCTTCACCAAGGGCAAATTGTACCTGACTGGTCTGGTGGTCTTCTGTGATGGAGTAACTGCATCAGCTGACAAAGGAAGACTGACCAATGTCATCTACTTGGACTTCTGTACGGCCTTTGACATAGACCCACATGACATCCTAATCTCATAATTGGAAAGATATGGATTTGAAGGGTGGACCATCTGGTGGATAAGGCATTGGCTTGATGGCCACACACAGAGAGTGGTGGTCAATAGTTCTATGTCCAGGTAGAGACTGGTGATGAGTAGTGTCCCTCAAGGGTCTGTCTTGGGACCAGTGCTTTTCAATGTCTTCTTCAATGACATAGATGATGAGATTGAGTGCACCCTCAGCGAGGGATAGGATAGGATAGGATAGGATAGGATAGGATAGGATAGGATAGGATAGGATAGGATAGGATAGGATAGGATAGGATAGAACAGAATAGAATAGTTCAGTTGGAAGGGACCTTCAGAGGTCATCCAGTTCAACTGCCTGACCTCTTTTGGGCTAACCAAAAGTTAGAGACTATGTATGAGGGTATTGTCCAAATGTTTCTTGGACACTGACAGGCCTGGGGCATCATCCAGGTCACTAGGAAACCTGTTCAAGTGTTTGAATTTTTCCTAATGTCCAGTCTGAAACTCCTCTGGTGCAGCTTTGTGCCATAGCATCTGGCGGAAGTCACGCAACCGCCAGCGCTTGTTGTCATGGGAGACTTTAACTTCCCGCACATATGCTGGAAATACAATATAGCCCTGAGGAAGCAGTCTAGGAGGTTCCTGGATTGCCATCCCCAGAGGTGTTCAAAGCCATGTCTGCATCTGAACATCTCCCTCCCGGCCTCCATCTTCATTCAATGTGCTGGAAGCTGAGACAAGCAGCTGACATGCAGATGTCTTGTGTGAGGCATGGGAGGGAGCTGAGCCCCCTTCTGGACTCAGGACTGCAAACAAAGAGATGCCTTGGCTGATTCAACTGACACCTTTCTGTCAGCTGGGCAAGGCAAGATCCCTTCCTGTCCTTGCATGCGTGTCCCAGCCTAAAACTGTGACACAGAAAGGTGATTCTTGAACTTCATACTTTTTTGGATACAAGGAATGACACTGCTGGAAAAGAGTTTCCTTCCCTAGTGGAGGGAAGGAACATCAGCAATCGCTTCAGTTTCAAAGTCAGTTCCCCTGGAGGCCCAGGGACACCTCAAGGGAGCCTGAGGGGGGAGAAACAGCAAGCATTTGGGCTGGAGCTGTGCTGATGAGCTGGGCTGGGATCTTGGGCCCAATGGGAGCTCCTGGCAAGCAGGCAGTGCCACAGAGAGACAGCTCTGCCCAGGAGCAGCTCCTCTGCACAGCGCAGCAGGGCTGGGGGCACTGTCTGCAGGGGACAAGGGTGGCTGAGAGAAGGGATGTTAAAGGCAGTGTGGAGGGCGGGGGGGGGGGGGATGCTGAGAGTTCACTGTAGAAGAAATCTTCACAGCTTTAACATGGTAAGTGTCTGTGTGAGGGCAAGGCAGATGCAGTATCCTAGAGGGTTCTTCTACAGCTGCCACTTCCCACGGCTGATAGGACATGGCACAGTGTCTGTCCTGACTTCTCTGGTGCAGGGACAGTTCTCTGGATCAATGATTACCTGCCAAAGTTGTCAAAAGGACAGGACATGAGGGTACCTCCTGGAAGGCTGTGCAGGCAGGGTGCAGGCAGGGGTTCTCAGGGCTGTGGTGCAGATCAGGGTCCCTGCTGTGCCCCAGGGGCTGTGTGCTGGGGCAGGGCCTCTGCTGCCTGTCAGGCTCAGCCCTTAGTCTGCCCGGGGAGCTGCCCAGGGCACTGAGGGGAGAAGCTGTGGGTAGAAGGAGTCCCCCGTGCAAGGCAGGACAGGGTCCTGCTGGTGCCCAGAGGTTGCTGCCTGGGGTAGGCTGCTCACGGGTCCATAGCACAGCCCAAACATCTCTGGAAGGGACTGTTCATGAATATGATCAAGACAGATATGTCCTGCTCAAGTCTGTGCCTTTCTGCAGCTATCTTTTCAGCATTTTGCTTGTTCATGCTGATAGGAACATGAGGGATGTCAGGTTTAGAGGAAGGGCTCAGATTCCTAAAGCATCACCCTGAGGTTTGTGAGGAACCTCAGCAACCAATAGCCTGCAGATAAGACTGTCACCTTCCCTGTTTCATCAGGGATTGTGTGAGCTGCATGCAAACATAGCGTCCAGGTCTTGGCTAGGGTAGTGTTAGTTTCCTTCCTAGTAGCTGTTATGGTGCTGTGCTTTGTATTTAGGATGAGAAGAAGGCTGATAACACATTGTGCTGAGCAGTGCTTACGCAAAGCTGGCTGGGCATCAGTTGGTGATGTGCCATTGTGTATCACTTGTTCTACATGTTCTTTTTCCTTTTTTTTTTTTTTTTTATATATATGTATTTTTATTCCCCTCTTACACTGCCCTGATCTTGACCCACAAGTTTTAGGATTTATTTTTCTGATTTTGTCTCCTGTCTTACTGTGGGGAAGTGAGCGAATGGCTGTATGGTGCTGAGTTGCCTGAAGGGCTAAACCACAACAGGTGGCAATGCCCCTGGGCTGTTCCCTGCCCCTGGAGGTGTCTGCAGGGCAGAGCTGAGCGCACAGCACAGGGCATGGGGTCTGTGAGCCATGGCAGGGCACATACATGGGGACAGAGAAGCAGCTCCCAGCAGAGAGAGCTCGAGGCAGCAGAGAAGGGCAGGCACTAAGACAAAATATTTAACCAAAATCCTGTGTCAGGGCAACAGGGGCACCTCTTGATATGTCGTGCAGTGGTGTCCCAGGCTTCCTTTACACTGTGGGACTCTGGCAATGCAGTTAGTGGGGGTGGGAAAAGATCTGACCCTCCCTTCACCAGATATGCCCTCATTAGGACATTTGATGAAGTTCTTGAGATGTCCTTCCAAGCTGTGAGCTCCTTCCAGGCTGCAATCTCCCATAGCAGCTCTGCTTTATCTGATGGAGAAGTACAGAAATGTTATGGGCAGGAAAATGCTGTTGGGATGGTGAAAGGAACTCCTTGGCTAGCAGTGGGGTGCTGACAACTTGCTCAGGTACCTGGAGGCAGGGTGAGGCACTCAGTGATCTGCAGTTGATGCCTGTGCTCTCAGAGGTGTTTGGTTTCTTCTCAGGGGGACACAGGACCGTAATACCCCTCCGTAGCAAGAAGGAGCAAGCATGGGGCAGCTGGGAACAACACCAATGGACACACCAGCTTGCCTCACCCTGCACAAAACCACTGCAAATCTTTTGCCTGTCAGGACTCACAGATGTTGTGCCTGAGTGCCCCACAGATGCTCAGGAGCTCTGCCTTCAAAGAAAACTTCCCAGAGGAGGTGATGGAGGTGGGAGAAGGTGGGGCTCAAAGGGCTGTCCAAAATACAAACAAACAAAGGTCTGAAGCTTATTTCTGCAAGCGTCATAGAATTTGGGGTGCAGATGCTGACAAGCCCTTCTGTGTTCAGAGGGATTCCACCTGGGAGATCCTGAATATCAGATCTGACCCCTCCATCCCCCTGTTTTCAGATACTACAGAATTAAAAAACCAACACCTTGGGAGTCTACAGGCAGAGGCCAAGCTCTTCATGACACTCTCAGTCAGCCAAAAGTAGAGTTCCAGTAAGGAACTGCACAGTGGTCTTGCAAAAAAGGACAAAGGATGAGTGTGTTGGGGAAGACAGTCTATGAGAAATGGCTTTGTTTTTTGCAGAGAAGTCTGTCCTAACCCTTTCCTGTCTTTTCGTTTTGGGACAGTTGCCTGGGCTCACAGGAAGAAAATGTCCAACAGCAGCTCCATCACTGAGTTCCTCCTCCTGGCATTTGCAGACATGCAGGATCTGCAGCTCTTGCACTTCGCACTCTTCCTGGTCATCTACCTGACTGCCCTACTGGGCAATGGCCTTATTATTACAGCCGTAGCCTGCGACCACCGCCTCCACACCCCCATGTACTTCTTCCTCCTCAACCTCTCCCTCTTTGACTTGGGCTCCATCTCCACCACTCTCCCGAAAGCCATGGCCAATACTTTGTGGGACACCAGGACTATCTCCTACTCAGGTTGTGCAGCCCAGGTCTTTCTGCTTGTGTTTTTGATTTCAGGAGAGTATTTTCTTCTCACTGTCATGGCCTATGATCGCTACGTTGCCATCTGCAAACCCCTACATTATGGTACCCTCATAGGTGGCAGGACTTGTGTCAAAATGGCAGCAGCTGCCTGGGGCAGTGGCTTTCTCAATGCCATGGTGCACACTGCCAATACATTTTCTCTCCCACTCTGCCATGGCAATGCCCTGAACCAGTTCTTCTGTGAAATTCCCCAGATTCTCAAGCTCTCCTGTTCAGATGCCTATCTCACGGAAGTTGTGCTTATTGTGGTTTCTGCATGTTTACTCTTTGCATGTTTTGTTTTCCTTTTGCTGTCCTATGTGCAGATCTTCAGGGCTGTGCTGAGGATCCCCTCAGATCAGGGACGGCACAAAGCCTTTTCCACATGCCTCCCTCACCTGGCCGTGGTCTCCCTGTTTCTCAGCACTGTCATGTTTTCTTATCTTAAGCCTCCCTCCATCTCCTTCCCATCCTTGGATCTGGTGATGACAGTTCTGTACTCAGTGGTGTCTCCAGCAGTGAACCCTGTTATCTACAGTATGAGGAACCAGGAACTCAAAGGGGCACTGAAGAAACTGATCCTACTGGTGGTAATTAAGATGAAATAAAGTGCCTGTCTCTCTCCACAAGTGATCTCTGATTGATCTCAGACAAATGTGCTTTGAGGCATTCTGTCATTGATAATCATGGCTGTACACAGGTGCTTGCATTCATTCCATTTCTGCAGGGAATAGACTTGTCCCTGCAGTCAGACTGACTCAGAGGCCTTCTGTAAATGGGCCTATCATCGCATGGCAGGTGGCCTCCTGTTTCTTCTTTTCATTAAGAAAGGATTTATTCAGTGCAGAGGCCGGTAGTCAACACAACTTATTTTCCCTATTCCTCCCTCACTTGTCCATAGACTGCCTGTTTGTCAGCACCTCATTTTTGCCTCCCTGAAGGCCTTCTCCATCTGCTTTCTATCATCACATCAGGTGCTGGCACTTCTGAACTCGGTAAGCTGTGAGTTCCAGGAGGCACTGAGAGACTGACTACAGGGAACCTTGTACCATCAACAAGAACCTGCTTCCCCTTCTCTGCACAATTCCCAGAGTTTCTCTTTTCCTGTAGATAATGGTACCAACAGGTTATTCCTTAGATTTACACCAATTCTCTTGAGGCTTTAGCTAAACATGTCTGAACCTTTCACAAATGCTTTGAATGTTGTACAAGATCTGGCCTCCCCGCCAGCATCTCTGGAACAAAAGGGGTATCCTGAGTGCACTGCCCATGTTTCCTGAGGCATTGGAGAAACCAGGCAAGGGAGACAGGAGACCAGCATTGCTGAGACAGGACCTTTTAATCAAACTAAAGCACAGAAATGAAATATCAGGGTCTGTAGTGACAGGACAAGGGGTCATGCTTTTGAAATGAAAGTGCTGAGATTTAGATTGGATATAAGGAAGAAAGTTTGCAGGATGAGAGTAGTGCACCACTGTAACAGGTTTCCCAGAGAAGTTATGGATGCCCTGCCATTGAAAGTGTTCAAAGTCAGGTTGGAAAGGGCTTTCAGCAACCTGATGTAGTAAGAGATGCCTCTGCCCATGGCAGGAGGATTGGACTAAGATGATCTTACAGTCTTTGATTCAATAAGTCTATGACTCTATGATTCTATGATCATTTTGCTGCTTTAAACTTCACAGAGTTCAAAACTTCTCCTTGCTTTATGTTTTCTAATGGTGCCTTTAGGCAACTCCCAAATTGTGCATTTATGTAACCTTTTATGTCTACTGGCTGAAATCAAATGCTCATAAGACTATCCCTTGAGGGACGCGAACTTCACTGGATACAGCCTGGACCTAGCATACACTTGAGCAGTGTGTTTGGTTGTTATTAAGCTTCATCATACTTTAGTTTGTTTGCAACTAAGAATCATCCTTCTCTACCTGTGTGCAGCCTGTTCTCTAAGGAAAGTAGGAGGGAGTTGGGGCAAAAGAGCTATGAGGTGCAACTGCAGGTATCAGTGGAGAGGTCTGATGCCAGAAGTGATTCAAGTCCTAAGGAGACATAATATTTGAAAACTCATGGCAGTCAGGAGAAGTTCCTGATGATTTGATGTGTTGGCTTTACACAGGTGGGCAGCCAAGCTCTATCACAACTGCTTTCTCACTCCTCCTCAAAGGGAAAGGGGGAGAAGAAAGTATGCTGGAGAAAAAATAAATAAAATAATAAAATAAAATAAAATAAAATAAAATAAAATAAAATAAAATAAAATAAAATAAAATAAAATAAAATAAAATAAAATAAAATAAAATAAAATAAAATAAAATAAAATAAAATAAAATAAAATAAAATAAAATAAAATAAAATAAAATAAAATAAAATAAAATACTGCCTTGGTGACGTCCCCTCCCCACCTCTTATCCATCCCCAGCCTGCTGGCTCCTGTGGGTTTAGAGGGTGTCCTGGTGTTGTGCCAGTATTGAACAGATGTAGACAAAATGCTGGTGTGATACCAGTGCTGTTTTAGCTACAAATGTAGAGCCCAGCATAGTATGGACTGCTGCAGTGAAAGTTAACTCCATCCCAGCCAGACCCAGAGTATTGACAAGGCCCCATGGACTCCTTAGAGCAGGTAATTGGAGACCATGATTACAGGTAGGCCAAGGCACTGGGCAGGTGCCTTGGCCTACCTGTAATGACTCTGACTCTGAGAAAATCCTGGCTTTGTTTCATCACGCAGAAAGGATAATGAAACTGCTGCCAGCCCTGAGCAGCCCTGCTGCCAGCCTTGAGCAGAGAGCTCCTGTCCTCATGTGGGGTTCCAGGCTCTTCTTTGGGCAGTGGGGTATACAGTACCAAGTGAAAGACAGTGGTGTGACACTTCTTGGCCTCCCTCAGGGGGTGCAAAGAGGAGATGAGGTCCCAATGCTGAGAGCAATGTCTCCTCCTAGGCCTTGGTGGCAGAGAAAACTGACATAGCCAAGGGGACAAGACCTTTGTTTTCTTGGCTAAGTCTTGCCTTGCCAGTGCCCTTCTCCACCTCCGCCAACAGCTGACCTGTGCTGTCCCACAGCTGGCCCCATTTCCCCCTTGGCTGCAAACACCCATCTTTGCTTTTCCACCTTGCTCTGTCTTTGGTATTTCTGTGCCTTCATTGATGTCTCTACCCTCTCCAGTTTTTCTCTTGCATGCTTTTTCCAACTACTAAAAAAAGCTCCATCATTTTGGAAACTACCCATTACACAGGCATCTTAACCCATCAGCCTTTTGTTGCCTGTCATCTGACTAGACAGAAGGAACCTCACCATGATCTTCCAAGCCATGTGGCCTTCCTGCTGGCCTTTCAGGTCCTCAGATAGACATGACCAAGCCACATTCCTGCTGCTTTCCACTCCTGTACAGAGGCAAAAGAGACTTGACAATCCACAGACAAGGCTGCTTCTGAATGGGCCTATCAGGTACTCGGGCAGAGGGCATCACAAAAGCACCTTGCCAGCCACGTGTCTTCTGCAGGCCTGTGAAAGACGCCGGGAGATGTGAACCTAAAAGCCTATCTACCAGCCAAGAGGCAAAGGTTGACCTGGCAGCTACTTCACAAAGATGGGACCTCCCAGTCCTTTGCCTAGCCATGCTCCTGCTGCTGGCCTGTCAGCTCCAGAGACAAAAGTGACATCACAGTCCTCAGCAAAGCCATTTACTTACTACTGGATTTGGAGTTTCTAAGGCACCATTGGCATCTCATAAGAATATGCCCACCTGGCACCCCCTTTGTGGCCTAACAAAAAAACACATAAAAGCAAGGTCATAGTCATCGTCCAAGGCCATGCATCTGCTCATGGCCTTTAAGCTTGTCAATGGGCAGGAGATAGATATGTACAGCTCTGTTAGGTAGTAGGGCAGGAGTCATCTCGTAATTAATTTTCAAGCCACCTGCATGTCAGTAGCTTATTAGTTTCTTCTGCACAGCTGAAATACACACACAAGCACCAGCCATGTGCCTGAAGGTGGCCTATCAGGCCCTGACACCCACCTGCACAGCGACGGACTGTTGAGGGATTTCTTGAAACAGCAAAAATCCCATGGCTTGCTGTAGCTGAGCAAACCAAGCTACCAGGGCAACTATGAGAAGTTCCCATGACAGTGTTCCCACATCGCCCAATTGAGGAATTCAGAAAAATATTGTTACCAGTAGCTGGCTTCAAGGACAAGGTCTATGTGACTTCTAATCACAAGGGGGTTGTTTTCTTGCAGGTGGGGTTGTTTTCTTGTAGTTGTTTGTCTGAGTGCTTTTGACCAATAATCTTGTGTGAAACACTGTCTGCCCCTGTTAAGTTCACTATAAAAGTTAGGCTATTCGGGCAATAAAATGGAGCATGATCTGACTCTACTGGTGTCTGTTGTGCTTTCGGCTGTGCTTCCTGCAACAACGGACCTCCTGCTGTCTCCTGAGATCCTGAGGCACAGATGACCTCAGCAGAGAATCCCCACCCATCTCATCCTTGAGTCCTACTGCCTGACCAGATCCATGTCACATCACCTGCCTCTTCCAAGACCAAGCGACTGCTCAAGGATCTCCCAAACCCTGCCCAGCCTCATGGAGCCAAACTGCTTCAGTTAGGTGACTAGAGTGCAGGAATGTGGGATTTGAGCATTATGTGTTCAGTTTTGGTCATAGGGATTAGATCTTGCCTTCCAGAGTTAGGGATTGTGCAGAGGCTTAGAGGTAAGCTTTGGTGTTCTGCTTCAGATACTTTTTATTTTCCCAGTGAATATTGCAGAACCATCAGCCTTACCTGAACTATTGTCACTTCTTTAAAATTTCCTTTCTCTTAGCCAAGCCAATCTTCTCTCCACCTTCTCTCCACAATCTCCTACCTTTATTCTCTCAACTTTCCCCCTGACCTCCCCAAATGTGTCACCCTGTTGGGGGCAGCTTTCTGATGGCCTTTATGACCTCAGAGGCTCTGTCTCCCTGCTGTTGGCCAGCCAGGTGCTGGGACACAGGTGACCTCACAGCCAGGATCCACAGGGTTACAAGGCACTGTTGTGCTCAGGAGGCCTCTTCTCAGCCCACCCAGGAGCACTGGGTGCAGGGAGTGCCCTGCACAATCACTCAGATACTCTGCCTGCTAACCACCTCATGCTGCAGAAGACCTCCCACACATCCCGACTCACATTTCCTCTGTGAGATCTTCAGCTCCTCCAGGGCATCCTGAAAGAATTAGACACCTCTGTGTGGAAAACTGAATCAAGCACTGAATGAGCATTTTAGGGAAAAGTTGAGAATGAGGCAAATTATTATTGTAATTACTGTAAGAGCTGAATATTTCATAATTTCTGGCATTGTTTCAATCATGTGGTTTCCCAGGGGATATTACCCTCAAAGGGAAGTGACTTTGAGACACTGTCTGTCCCACTTCATGGCACCCCTAGGGAACAACCTAGGGCTCTTGTACTCACTTGGGTTCATCTCACCACTAACATACTGAGTGCAGTCTCATTATGGACAAGGCAAACATGTCCTTTTGACAGTCATTCTGTGTCCTTCCATGGAGGAACAAACCACCTGTGCGAGCTGGGCCAAAAGCTCAGTGCTGGGAATGTGCTGGGAGAGGCTGCTCTGGGACCATGCCTTAGGGTAGCATCTGCCAGGGTGTCCAGAGAACAAGGACCCAACCCAGCCCCTGCTCTTCTGGTTCTCCCCGTCTCTCCCAGGAGGCCAGCCCAGCCCAGACCCTCCCCAGCTATCCGCATCTCCCTGTCCCCTCCCCAGCCCAGCTTGCTGGGCTGGACTCAAAGCAACAAATGGAGAAGTGGAGGGCAGTGGCAGTGTCCCTGCTGCTGCTGCCATCTGCAGGAGATTCCCCTCCCCCAAACAGCCTGCAGTCCCCCAGGCCAGCTGCCCTCCCCAGCACAGCACAGCACCACACTACCGGCCCTGGGGCTCCTCAGGCAGCAGCACTGCACACACACAGTACCTTGCTCTGCTTTCCCTCTGCCTGCTGTGTTCCCTGGAGTTGCAGAGCTCTCCTTTCCTGTTCCCACCAAGATTTAGCACCTTACCTTTGGGTGGCTCCACCTGGGACATGCTCTATGGGCTCCATGTGCTACTGACTCCCTGGCACACACAGTCCCTGCCAAGCGCTTGGGCTTTCCTGGCAGCTCTCACTTCCCTCCAGAAAGATGCCAGCCTGCCATCAGCTCTCTTGCATGTTGTGGACAGAGGCAAGTGAATTCACCATCTCTGAGGGTGTTGCCCATGAACAGGGAACAATCACAGCTGCACCCTGGCAGTGCTGCTGTGCCAGGACTCTTCACCCCTCCACCTCTCCACACTGTCACATGCCCCTGAAGCTCCACCACAGGTCTCCAAGGAAGGGTCTCAGGCAAGCAAGTCCGTGCAGGATCATTTTGTTTATTTAAAGATGCAGAGGGAATCCTCAGCACAGCCCTGAAGATCAGCACATAGGATAGCAAAAGGAAAACAAAAAATGCAAAGAGTAAACATGCAGATACCACAAGAAACCACAAGGGCAAGGTCCTGCTGGTTCACCTCTGAGAACCAGCAGAACCTTGTCCTGCCCTGAAAGGGGAGGCTCCTTCTACCCACACCTTCTCCCCACAGCACTCTGGGCAGCTCCCCGCTCAGGCTGAGTACTGAGCCTGGCAGGCGGCAGAGGCCCTGGCCCGGCACACAGCCCCTGGGGCACAGCAGGGACCCTGCTCTGCACCACAGCCCTGGCCACCCCTGCCTGCACCCTGCCTGTGCAGCCTGGAGCCGGTCCTGTGAGAAGGAACCCTCATGTCCTGTCCCTCTGACAGCTTTGGCAGGGAATCATTGATCCAGGGAATACCACCGTACTCCACATTAGAGAAGCCAGGACAGACACTGTGACATGTCCTATCATTCGTGGGATATGGCAGATTTAGAAGACTCCTGGGGGACACTCATCTACTGTACCCTTCTGCCAGATACTTACTCTGTGAAGTGTTGTGAAGAGTTCTCCCACAGTGAGCTCTCAGCATCCCCTCTGCACACTGCCTTTAACATCTCCCTCCCTTCTCTCAGCCACCCTTGTCCCCTGCAGGCAGTGCCCCCAGCCCTGCTGCATTGTGCAGAGGAGCTGCTCCTGGGCAGAGCTTTCTCTCTGTGGCACTGCCTGCTTGCCAGGAGCTCACATTGGGTCCCCTCTCTCTGCTGGGAATGGATGCTTATTTCCAGTGGTGTCTTTTCACGTAAAAAAAAAAAAAAAAAAAAAGTTGCAGGCATGAGAATAATCTCCCTACCCCATTTTACATTGGATCCTCACAGACTGACAGGGTAATGGCTTTAAACTAAAAGAGGGTAGATTTAGATTCTTTAGTTCTTTGAACTTTGAGTTAGATTCACCCACAGTGAATTCTGCCCCAGGGATGGATGACAGCCTTACAGTGACAGGTGGGAGACTGCCTGGCTGGGCTCAGGTGGTTCTTAGCTTTTATTGGACAAAAAAGGACAAAACCAATTAAGTCCTGGTCTGAACGAGCAGGAACTCAGTCAGGGGAAGTGTTCATCCACATCTGCACAGGCCAGTTTCTGCCTGAGGGAGTTGCAGTTCACAACTATGATGTCTCTAGGCCCACATATGGGGGCTTGGATAAATAACCAAATTTATATGAATCATTCAGTTTGCATTATTTAGTTCAACCCCTTAAATTTGGCAAGATAAATTGCATTCCTGGCAAAGATCATGCATAAACCAAAAGGCCTCCCCTCCAGCTGCCCATCATTGGCCTAGGCATGGTCAACACCCTCTGGGTGTTGAGTGCGGAAGGACTCTAATGATACAGCTATGCCCTGGGCCTCTGTGTATCAGCTGAGGTCTGTCTCTTAGAGGGCCATGGTGTTGTCACACTGTATATAATAAAAAGATTTGGCCAGCTCATAAACAAGGATGATAGGAGGAAAGTGTTAGCAGGTAAAGTCATTGCTTAACAGCAAAAAAAAAAAAAAAAAAAAAAAAAAAAAAAGGCTTCTATTGAAACATGGCAGCTCATTTATGTTTGTTTGTTTTTCCCAACGAGTGACTTTCAGGAATTAAAGTAATGAACTTTAGGATATCATCATGAAGAAAATGGGCATTTTACCATTGCTTTTATTATTGGTGTTTGCACTAGTTCTAAAATGTCCTGGAGAACTTATCAGTGTTTTCTCTGTACCAAAAGTTAGCTTGCTTAGCTCCTGATTGGACTATGTCATATCTGTCCAATCTTCATTACTCCCAGATCTATTTAGTTATGAAATATTAATATGCCAATATAAACATATCCTTGAGACACTGTTAGACCATTGGAAGTATTGGGATGAAATGTATTCTTGGAAATGACTGAATAAATCTATATTTACACAGAAGGAGAGAAAGCGTCCATGTCCTTGGACTATGAAACATTTTATGAGAATTACTAGACAACCCTCAAAATTCTGAAAACGAAGACTTATAAAGTTACTTAACACCCATTTTTTGGCACGTTTTCTCCTTTGCCTAACATCTTCATTCAGGGCTTGATTCAGTTGCCCACCCAGAGATAACCACTGCCCTCCTTGGGCAGCTGGATTCCCCATCTGGAATGTGGAAGTGTGACCTAGGACCTGTGGGAGCCTTTCTGGAGCACGAGTTGGTGCACAGTCATGGCAGGCCAAGGCATCTCAGTTGAGACCCCTGATATCTGTTCCACTTTCTCACTCCCCCTCACCTCACCTCAGAGGAAAAGGGGGAGAAAACACAGTTAAAAAGAGCTAGGTGTTATCTCAATAAAAGTGTAGAGATAAGGACAGGGAAAGTGATCACCAATTACCATCACAGACAAAACAGACTCAGCATAGGGAGATTAATATGATTTATTGCATATTACTAACAGACTAGAACACTGAGAAACTAAAAGAAAACTAAACACCGTAACCCCTCTCTCCCCCTCCCAACCCCCTCAATCCACCCTTTTCAGCTTCCTCTCCCTGCATGATGCAGGGAATGGGGGTTGCAGTCAATCCAGAACACTTCATCATCTGGCTCTTCTTCATGGTCACTCTCTGCCCCTGGACCAGTGTGGGATCCCTCCCACACAATGCCATCCTTCCTGGACTTATCTGATGTGAGCTTCCACGGGTGCAGTTCCGGAACTGCTTCAATATGGGTCCATACCATGGGTTCCATCCATAAGGAGAGAACTGCTCCAGCATAGGTTCCCAACAGCTGGCAGCTCCTGCCAGATCACTTACTCCTGCATGATCACCTACTTGTCTCCAAGGGCTGCAGCTCTGATCTGGAATCTGCTCCTGAGGGGACTCTCCATAGGCCACAGCCTCCTTCAGGACAGACCCACCTGTTCCACCATGGGCTTCTCCATGGGTTGCAGTGTGGAGATCTGCTCCACTATGATACACCATGGGCTGCAGAGGAACAGTCACCTGCCTGCCCTTAGTGACAAGGCAAAATCCCACTGTAACCTAGCTGAGAGAGCAGCCAAGAGTGCTGTTTACAGGGTCCATTGAGACTCTAAGGGGCAGGGAGAGGATGAACCAGGTCCAGGATCCACCCATCGAGAGTATCATTAAACAGAGAGAGCAGACAGGCTGAGAGAAGACTGAGGTACTCAACAACTTCTTTGCCTCAGTCTTCATTGCCAGTTGCACTTTCCTACCTGAAATTGGCAAATTGAACTGTATCCTGAAACTGAAGCAGGAGAAAAGTTTTTGAGATATAGGATAGGTGCTATGCAGGGACTCTTCTCACCAACAAGGAAGGGCTGGTGGGGAATGTGAAGCTAAAGGGCAGCCTTGGCTGAAGTGACCATAAATTGGTGAAGTTCAGGATCCTTAGGGCAGCAAGGAGGGAGCACAGCAAGCTTGCTATCCTGGGCTTCAGGAGAGCAGAACTGGGCCTCTGCAGGGACCTGCTTGGTAGAGTACTATTGGACAAAGCCCTGCAGGGAAGAAAGTCCCAGAAAATCTTGTTAATCTTCAAGGATAACCTCCTCCAAGCTCAGGAGTAATGCATCCCAATAAAGAGGAAATCAGTCCACCTGCATAGATGAACAAGAAGTTCCTGGCCAAACTTATGCAGAAATAGGAGGCCTACAGAGGAAGCAAGGACAGACAGCCTGGGAAGAATACAGAGAAATCACCTGAGTATCCAGGGATCAAGTTACAGAAGCCCTTTTAGAATTAAATTTGACCGGGGACATCAAGGGCAATAAGAAAGAATTCTATAGGTACTATAGAACTATAGGTAATGACTATTTTGCCTCAATCTTCACCAACAAGAGCTCCAGCCACATGGCCTGTGCCCAGGAAGGCAAAGGCAGGGACTGGAAGAATGATGAACTGCCCACTGTAGGAGAAGATCAGGTTCAAGACCAGCTGAGGAACCTAAAAGTGCACAAGTCCATAGGTCCTGATTAGGTGCATCTATGGGTCCTGAGGAAATTGGCAAACAAAGTTGGTAAGCTACTACCTGTCATATCTGAGAAGTCGTGGCAGTTTGGTGAAGTTCCCGCTGACTAGAAGAGAAGAAAAATAACCCCCATGGGAAAAAAGGAAAACTGGGGAACTACGGGCCAGTCAGTCTCACCTCTGTGCCTGGCAAGATCATGGAGCAGATCCTCCTGGAAACTATGCTAGGTAACATGGAAAATATGGAGGTGACTGGTGACAGCCAAAATGGCTTCTCTAAAGGCAGATCATGCCTGACAAATCTGGTGGCCTTCTATGACAGGTTTACAACACTGATGGATAAGGGAAGAGCAACTGATATACTCTTTCTGGACTTGTGCAAAGCATTTGACACTGTCCCCCATGATATCCTAGTCTCTAAGCTGGAGAGACATGGATATGGTGGACAGACTACTCAGAGGGTAAATAATTGGCTGGATGACTGCACTCAAAGAGTCACGGTCAATGGCTCAATGTCCAAGTGGAGATCAGTAACAATTGCTGCTCCTCAGGGGTCAGTATTGGGACCAGAACTCTTTAACATCTTTGTTGGTGACATGGACAGTGGGATCAAGTGCACCCTCAGCAAGTTTGCTGATGGCACCAAGCTGTGTGCTGTGGTTGACACTCTGGAGGGTAGGGATGCCATCCAAAAGGACCTTGACAGGCTTTAGAAGTGGGCCTGTGAAAACCTCATGAAATTCAACAAGGCCAGGTCCAAAGTCCTACATCTGGGCCAGGGCAATCCTAATCACAAATACAGGCTGAGTGGAGACTGGATTGACAACAGGCCCGAGGAGAAGGACTTGGGGATGTTGCTGGATGAGAAGATCAACATGAGCTGGCAATGTGTGCCTGCAGACCAGAAAGGCAGCTGAACCCTGGGCTGCATCAAAAGCAGCGTGGCCAGCAGGTTGAAGAAGGTGATTCTCCCCCTCTGCTCTGCTCTCATGAGACCACACCTGTAGTACTCTGATCAGCTCTGTGGTCCCCAGCACAAGAAGGACATGGAGCTATTAGAACGAGTGCATAAGAGGGCCACAAAGATGATCAGGGGGCTGGAGTACCTCTCCTATGAAAGGGGGCCTGTAGAAGAGAAGGCTCTGGGGAGACCTCATGGCTGTTTTTCTGTACCTAAAAAAGGCCTACAATAAAGCTCAGGGTGAGCTCTGTATCTGATAATGTCATGATAGGACAAGGGGGAATGGTTTTAAACTTAAAAAGGGTAGATCTGGATTAGATATTCTGAATGAATTCTTTACTCTGAGGGTGGTGAGGCACTAGAACAGGTTGCCCAGAGAAGTAGTGGATGCCCCATCCCTGGAAATGTTTAAGGCCAAGTTAGATACAGTCTGGCAAGGGGCTGGAATTGGATGATCTTTCAAGTCCCTTCCAACCCAAACCATTCTATGATTCTATGAGAGTCTGCCCACCTCTTCCTTCATTATATTCTCAAGAATCTCTCACAGGGAAGGATTCCTGGATGCATCATAGGAACCCAAGCACACCACCTCCAAGCAGCTGAATGGGAGTGGGGGTTACCTCCATTTCAGTTGATTGACCCCACCTTATTCATCCTTAAAAATATCAAATTTCAATCTGGTGGTGGTGGAGTAGTTAATTTAGAGTGTGGTCAATATGATTGAAACCTTTAAAGCAAAATTCCTGCTGCTTAGATGAATGAACCTGATATCTCTGTCTCTGTTGTGGTGGAGGTGGGAGCTCTGAATGTTTTCTCAGTCCCTTGCCCTGTGGTTACCCCTCTTCACCACTTCACCACTGAGTGCAGCCACTCCAGTTGCCTTTAGCTCTTAAATTACCCAGGGTGGTGGAGGGTGAAACCATGCAGGACAGCTCCGAAATTGCTACCTGGCTCATCCTCCATCCCTGAGTTTTTGCTGTTCTGACAGGCAACTTCTCTCAGGATCCCTAGAAGGGTCCCAGATCCTTAAAAAGACATTCCACAGTCACATACGAGCTAGCTGGACACGTGGACCTTTTCTGCCACAGACCATTATACTGGCTGACCATGAGTTACTTTGTCCAGCCTCTTCTCATCTACAGGCAGAATGGTAGAATATGGATTTGTCCTATGAAAGGGGCACAAGAGATTTCCACTAAGTACATTATTTGCAGAGTTAAGTGATTTTTCCCCTCCCATAGATCACAGATAGCTTTTTTCCCCTCCCATAGATCACAGATTTCCACTTTACTACTCAGTTCTACTGCTCAGCTCCATCAAGTTTGAAAACCATGTAAGATACACTGATCCTCTGTAACTACACATTAGCATTTCCTACCCAATTCTTCACAAATTTGACAAGTCCAATTTGTAGAGAATTCAGCCTTAGCCTGATTCTTTCAGGTTACTTCCAACTCTGTGGCCAATATCATTTATCGATTTCATAGTTGGAAGTGATTTATTAGCAACAGGACATTTTGAAAATACTTTGGTAAGCATTTCTTTTTATCACCCAAAGTACAAATTCCAGTTTTTAGGCCTGAACCAATCATTGCAAGCCATTTCAGTTAAAGCAGGAATTCACTAACACAGGTGGGCATTTATGTGCCCAAATAGTGTTCTAAAGGTTCCTTGGAAATTTATCACTGGGGGCACATTAGCAAATGATCAGGCACTCATCACATACACACAGTCTTGACCAGATCCTGACAACTACACCAGATATGCATGGATGTCAGGAGCGCGGCCTCCTCTTCCAGCTGTTCCAACCCAAGCCCTCTCCTGTCCAGCCACTGGGGCCCAGCCCGGTGCCTGTAGACCCGGGGTCAACACCCAAGGGCAAGGGACATAGTCGATGCTTTCCCCTTTTCAGTTTCAGCTGGTAGCAAAGCCAAGCATATGCCAGAGACACAAAGACAGATACAGAGCACTGGCATGACTGGTCACACAGGCTGCCTCAGCAAATGGCTGCCTTCAACAGCTTTTACACACAGGACTCACATGAAAGGGAGAAGGACAGGGAAATGCTTGAGAGGGTCCAGTGCAGAGCCATGAGGATGATTAAGGAAGTGGAGCAGGCTGAGGGAGCTGGGCCTCTTTAGCTTTGAGAAGAGGAGACTGAGGGGTGACCTCATTAATGTTTATAAATATGTAAAGGGCGAGTGTCAGGAGGATGCAGCCAGGCTCTTCTCAGTGACATCCAATGATAGGACAAGGAGCAATGGGTGCAAGCTGGAACACAGGACGTTCTGCTTAAATATGAGACGAAACTTCTTCACAGTGAGGGTTACAGAGCACTGAAACAGGCTGCCCAGGGGGGCTGTGGAGTCTCCTTCTTCTTCCTTTCCCCTCGCTACAAGAAGGACATCGAGGTGCTTGAGCGGGTCCAGAGAAGGGCGATGAAGCTGGTGAGGGGCCTGGAGAACAAGTCCTACGAGGAGTGGCTGAGGGAGCTGGGCTTGTTCAGCCTGGAGAAGAGGAGGCTCAGGGGCGACCTTATCGCTCTCTATAGGTACCTCAAGGGAGGCTGTAGAGAGGTGGGGGTTGGTCTGTTCTCCCACGTGCCTGGTGACAGGACGAGGGGGAATGGGCTTAAGTTGAGCCAGGGGAGTTTTAGGCTGGATGTTAGGAAGAACTTCTTTACTGAAAGGGTTGTGAGGCATTGGAACAGGCTGCCCAGGGAAGTGGTGGAGTCACCATCCCTGGAAGTCTTTAAAAGACGTTTAGATGTAGAGCTTAGGGATATGGTTTAGTGGGGACTGTTAGCGTTAGGTCAGGTGTTGGACTCGATGATCTTGAGGTCTCTTCCAACCTAGAAATTCTGTGATTCTGTGATTCTGTGAGACTTTCAAAACCCACCTGGATGTGTTCCTGTGTGACATGATTTAGGTGTTTCTGCTCCGGCAGGGGGATTGGACTAGATGATCTTTCAAGGTCCCTTCCAATCCCTACCATTCTGTGATTCTGTGAAACAGAGACAGCTGAGCCCCCTGCCTCCTCTCTGGCTGGTAGAGACAGAAGGTCAGTACTGCAGGCACACTCCACACTCCAGGTTTTCAAGCACACACGCATTTGTGGATCCCTCAAGTACCTATCATGGCTCTTCTGTCCACCTGGAACCCCTGCCCAGACCCCAAACCCTTTACCTACTTCAGGGGCCACCTACTAACTAGCTGCTCCAGCTTTCAGTGCACTGCAAATGCACACCGTCACACACTGGTCCCTCATGCACACCACAGACACAAGCATCCCGGGGCATAGCAGCATGGACCCACAACCCGAGACCCCCGCCCTTTGCTGTCCAGCCCAGATTAAAGTCTGTGGGTGAATGTCCACGCATGGTCCTCCCCCACCCAGCGCCATGCCCCCACTGCCGTTCCCTCAGGGCTCGATAACGGCCGCACCCCCCTGCACGCTGCTCCCCACCCAGCCCGAGAAGCACCCAAAGGTGCCGCCACTTCTGCGCATGCACAGGCGGAACTTGGGAGGCACCGAGGTTGTGGGGGGTTCGTATGTGGGGTCCCCGAGGCAGCAGGGGGGCTGAGGCAGAGGGAGGCTGGGAAGGGGAGCAGGGATGTGAGGTGATGGGGAGGGGATGAGCAGTGTGAGGGACAGGGGGAGACAGGTTTCCACCCTATCCCGGGACATCCCAGCACTCCCACAGGGGAAAAAGGTTTCAATTTCACTTTCTACAGCTACCAGACAGGAAATGACTGACAAGTCACAGAAAGCAAGAATTCTAGACAGTAAGAAAGCTATGGTAATAAGTATAGTGTACTTTGTTGCACATAAATTCTGTGCAACAATAAGCTATTGCTGGTAAGAATAAGCCACACTGCTTGCTTAAATGGTTATGAATTGAAACAACTGTAATTATAACCACAGCTCTACGGTCTTTCATCACTCTGCCAAGAATCCCTAAATAACCTGCCAGTCCCCATAGCACCAGCTGAAAGATGTCCTTAACGTTTCTGCTGCCTCCCTGCAGCAAAAAACTCCTGCTCTACGGGGCGCGGGGTGGGGATTGCATCCTGCAACAGCCACTCATCCGCAAGCATCTGCCTCTCTTTGCAGCAGCACCGTGGTGAACTGGGGCATCAAGAGGCAGTATGGAGAAAATCATGGCAGATCTCTTGCGGGAAACCCTTGAAGAGCTAGGAAGATACGCCTTCCCGAGATTCAAAAGGGAACTCAGTAAAATCCAGCCCAAGGAGCAGTATGAGCGCATCGAACTGGAGAGCCTGATGGGGCTGTCACGAGCAGCCCTCGCTGAGCTGCTGTGCAGCCACTACGGACAGCCCTATTGTGTGGAGGTTACAATCAGAGTGCTGAGGGCCATGGGAAGGAGCACCCTGGCATATGCACTCCTGCGCAGGCTGACCCATGGTAAGTTGGGGGAAATGAGGTTCAGGCAGGGACTAGAGTAGCCCTGAGTCCAAGTGACCCATACCTGTTACTGCAAGTGCTGCAGAAGGCTGTTCCCCTTGGCACTGCACTGCCTTCAGCCCAAAATGCTGTGCCAAGACACACACCTCAGAACCTGGTCCCATAGAGAGCAAATGCTTCCTTCTACCCAGGTCTCCCTGGGATATCTGGGGTGCACTCACATGTCTGCAGTTGGTGTAAATAACTTGTAGATGAAGCAACATGCTCTCTGCTCCAGCCTCACCCCAGAGAAGCAGCTGGAGGGTCCCTGCACAACCCCACCTTTCCCCATGGGCCCCAGTGCAGAAAAGCAGAATGCACTGGATGGGGTTCTGGGCTACACAGAGCTGGGGCACCTTCCTTGGTGGAGGGCAAGGGGTTCCTGCCCAATTCCACCATCCCACCTTCATCAGACCTTGCTCTTCCCTGGGGGAAGGAGGAAGCTTGACACATCAACCATTCAGATTCTTTCATTGCTGGAACTACCCTGGTGAGGTATGAATTGCACCAAATGTATTCTCCACTTCTCTACAAGGGGCAAATTTTGTCGAGCGCTACAAACAATTTGTGATCCAACGATCCTCTAATGTGGCTAATGTCATCATGGCTCTCCTCCGTGAACGTGTACTGACCTCGGAGCAGTCTGACAGCATCATGTCAGAAAGAACCAACCAGAAGAGAATGCAGAAGCTCTATGAACTGGTGCCAATGTGGGATGTCACAAAGAAATATTGCCTGTATAAGGTTCTATGTGCAACAAATCCAATTCTCACTTTAGCATATACAGGTAAGAAATGCACCTTTACTATCTTCCCAGTTGTGAAAAAGTCAAGACAGGGGCTGGGCCTTTCAGGATAATGAGCCAACTACTGTTGCATATAAACACCTTTGTCCTTGGGATGGTCAGGAGCCATTTCTATAGGAGGTGGCAGCACGCCAGTTACTGTCAAACGACAAAAGTAGAGGAGGCTATTAAGAACACATTAGGAAAACTCATGCTTCCAGCTGAATTCCAGGACTGCAGATATAGTGCTTTAACCCTAATTTTTTCCACTTCTCTGTCTCCTTTGTCCTGCAGCTGTCCAGGCACAAGGTAGAGCCATATTACAGAGTAAGTGCTGTGTGTATATATACCATCATTCCCTTGGTTTCTGAATGCATCACCCTTCCAAAGTCCCCTCCTGTCCCATTTGGTACTCTAAAGCATTTTAAGATGGCTGAGGATCCAAGCAGTCCTTGGCCTTCGGTCCCCATTCTTGAGCTATGCTCTGGAGAGTGCTGGAGGGTGCTGCTCTCCCATACCTTAGCAATACCTCTTCCTGTTGCTCAGCTGCATTTCTTTACTTAGAAGTTGTCTCACCTTTGACCTGCTCCAACAGCCCTTTACCAAGTCCTCAAGGCAATCAGGACACCCTGCTTTTTGTACCTCACCACTGACTCCTCTCTCTTGCAGGTCCCAGGGAACATACTGCAAGATACGAAAGTGAGCTCTGAACTTCTTTGCACCTTCATGCCATTGTTTTCTGAATGCATCAACCTCCCAAAGCCACCTCCTGTCCCATTTGGTGCTCTAATGCATTTTAAGATGGTTGCGGATCCAGGCAGTCTTTGGCCTGTGGTCCCCATCCTGGAGCTATGTGCTGGACAGTGCTGGAAGGTGCTGCTGTCCCACATCAGAGCATGTACCTCCTCATGTTGCTCAGCTGCATTTTCTTCCTTAGAAGATGTCTCTCTTTTTCTCTGCTCCAAGAGTCCTTTCCCAAGCCCTTGAAACAATCAGGTCACCCTGCTTTCTGTACCTCACCACTGACTCCCCTCTCCTGCAGATCTTTGGGAACACATTGCAGAAAGACAAAGTGAGCTCTGAATTGCTCTGCACCTTCATGCCCTTATTTTCTGAATGCATCACCCTTCAAAAGTCCACCCTACCTCATTTGGTGCGTTAATTAAGTCAGAGATAGGTAAAGATCCAGTCCTTGGCCTTTGGTTCCCATCCTTGAGCTATGTGTTGAACAGTGCTGGAAGATGCTGCTCCCCCACACCATAGCAAATACCTCCTCCTGCTGCTTAGCTACATTTCTTTTACTGCCTCTCCTTTGTTCTGCTCCAAGCAGCCTTTCCGAAGCACTCAAGGCAATCAAGTCACTCTGCTTTCTGCACCTGACCACTGACTCCTCTCTCCTGCAGGTCCCTGGGCACAGTCTGACATTCTGGGTGAGGCTGGTAAGTGTTGGGTGAACTCTGAACTGCTCAACATCATCATTCCCTTGTTTTCTGAATACATCACCCTTCCAAAGTCCCCTCCTGTCCCATTTGGTACAATAATAATGTTCAAGATGGGTGAGGATCCAGGCAGTCCTTGGCCTGTGGTCCCCATCCTGGAGCTATGCGCTGGACAGTGTGGAAGGTGCTGCTTTCCCACTCCAGAGCAAGTACCTCCTCTTGTTGCTCATCTGCATCTCTTTCCTTAGAAGCTGTCTCTCCTTTGCTCTACTCCAAGCAGCCTTTCCCAAGCCCTCGAAGCAATCAGGTCACCCTGCTTTCTGTACCTCACCACTGACTCCTCTCTCCTGCAGTTCTCCAGGCGTCTGGCCTTAAACGTCAGTGCGGTAAGTGCTGAGTGTACTCTTTACTGATCAGCGTTATTAGCTCCTTATTTTCTGAATACAGCACCTTCCCAAAGTCCCCTCCATCCCTCAAGACATACCCTTCCAAAAGCACAGCTGGCTTTGAATTTCCACCTTTCCCCTGTGCATCCTGGGCAGGGACCTGGTCTAGTACAGACTAAGCTTTGGAGGGAACAATCTCTCCACTTCTGAGATGAGAATCTACGAAACACCCAAAGAGCTTATGGCTGAACTTAGGTAATGTAAATCATGATCCTTGTGAGGAAATGCAATACAGGGAATGTCTCCCTTCAGCCAAGCTCAGACCTGTCCTGGACAGTGGAAGGGAGGGATGCAAGTCTGCCTTCCTTCTCAGTGCTGGAGAGAGAGGCAAATTTGCCTCAGCTGGAGCAAGGTGGGTCATGATCACAGCTCCACTTTGGGTAGCCACTCAAAACTCAAAGTTTACAAGCAAAGGCAGCAAAGTATCTTGCAACCATAATCAGGGAATAGCACAAAGGGAGCTTCCATGTGGCTATGCCGCACAGCAGTGAGGGTTCCACTGACTTCACTCCAGTTCTCTTCCCAGTACCATTCAGGATAAGAAAGTCAGAAACATTCCTGGCAAGTGTATTATCACAACTGATAAAACAAAATTAAATCCACACTGCAGCCAAATACCTAAGAGCTGTGTGCAGAATGGAGAGTTACCCAGAGCAGCAGCTACATCAATTCAAATTCTATGTAGTCATGCTACTTAAAATGTCTAAAGATCCAGACAGTCCTTGGCTTTTGGTTTCCTCCTTCATACTATGTGCTGAGCGACATGATACAGCATGTCGCTATTCCAGGCAGTGGCGAGTGTCTTCTACAGCTCAGCTGCATTTCTGCTTGCTGTTCCCCAAGCCATCTTTTTTAAGGGATCTGTTGGGAAATGGAAGTACAGGGAGGATGGGATGAGGCCATTCCTCAGGCCTCCTGCTGCTGAGCAAGAAATGTGGGGCTTAAATGTCAGCTGGGATCTCTTGGCTTCAACCTTCATGAATAGACCCACAGGGCAGGCAGAGGAAGGATCTCAAGGGGTTTAGGGGAAAATGTAAAGGTGGGTTCTGGACTGGGACAGCTCCTCTGGAGCATTCAGGCTCAAGTTCCTACAAGACCTCAGGAGCTGGGGAGGCCATCACAGCTCCTGAGGCCTTAGGGAGAAAGGATGCTCACTTCCTTGTTACTTGACAGCTAGAGCTGCGGACTTGCCCTCTAAAAAGATAGACTGGTCGGACGAGGGCAGCAGCGTCCATGGGGCAGCAGTGTCCATGTTACCACTCTTTGGAGACATTGATAAGAGCACCAGTCCCAGTTCGGGCAGCAACACACGTTCAGGTGCCATCTGCATGTCATGTCGCACTGAAGAGGTAAGGCAGTACTGAGTTCTCTTTACTCCTGTCCTCACCTTGGCTACAAAAGCTTCTTGGAGCTCCTCTCCAAGGGCAGCATGTGAGTGCATGAAGACATCCAGCAGCTGGGCTCAGGGTCTGCACATCTCTGCCTGCTCATGCTATTGTGGTTTCCCAGGCTACCCTTGTACACATCCATCTCTGGTGTTGACCAGCAAAGGGAAGTGAAAAGGGGGATTCATTTCCAGTCACTTCAGTGCATCTGGATACAATCCTAATGAGCTCTTTGACTCATTTCATGTGGGACAAAAGCCTGATGCATTTTCTGAGCCTGAGGCCCTGAGTCAGAGCCAGAGAAGCACCCAGGAGGAAGCCCATAGGGCCAAGACCAGCACATGCTCTTTGATCCACCAGCCTAATGGATGAGCTATGGACATTGCCTTCCTGGACTTCAGTAAGACAATATCCACAGCTCTGACATTGTCCTCTATTGATATCCTCATAAAGAAGCTGTTTATGGATGGCAGGGTGGGCAAACAGTGAGGCGGATTCAAAATTCTCTGAACACCTGGGCCCAGAGGGTAGTGGTCAGTAGCACAAGGTCTAGTTGTAGTCCAGTAACTAGTGGTGTACATCAGGGATCTGTGCTGGGTGCTGTCCTGTTTAATATCTTTATTAATGATCTGGATAATGGGACAGAGCATACCATCACCAAGTTTGTAGATGACACACAACTGGCTGTACTATTGCACAGAGCTTCCCCAGTACAAGAAAGAGCACCACGGAACTATGGGAGAGAGTCCCACACAGGGACATGGAGATGACAAAAGGCCTGGAGCACTTCTATGAGGAAAGCCTGAGAGTGCTGACAGGCTCCCAAGAGAGGTTGTGAAGTCTTCTTCCCTGGAGATCTTCAAAAACTCTCTGGACATGGTGCTGGGCAACCTGCTCTAGGTGGGCCTGCTTGAACAGGGGTTTTGGACCAGACTGTAGAATAGTTTAGGTTGTAAAAGACCTTTAAGATCAGGAAGTCCAACCATCCACCTAACACTACCACGTCCACCACTAAACCATGTCCCTAAGTGCCACATCCACACACCTCTTAAATAGCTCCAGGGACAGCAACTCCACCACCTCCCTGGGCAGCCTGTTCCAATGCCTAACCACCCTTCTTGCTTATTCCTTCAGCTTTTCTTCTGGGCAGCTTTCCAGACACTCTTCCCCAAGCCTATACCACTGTATGGGGTTGCTGTGGCCCAAGTGCAGGACCCTGCACTTACCATTGTTGAATGTCATCCCTCTGCAAACCTTTCCTACCCTCAGGCAGATTCAGCACTCCCACCCAACTTGGTGTCAGCGGCAAACTCACTGAGGGTGCACTCCATCCCCTCAACAAGATAATTGATAAAAGTCTTAAACAAAAGTGGCCCTGGTACTGAGCCCTGGGGAACACCACTTGTGGCCCTCTGCCCACCAGGTTTAACTCCACTCACAACAACCCTTTGGGCCCAACCACCCAGACATTTTTTTACCCAGAGAAGTGTACACCCATTTAAGCTATGGGCAGCCCATTTCTCCAAGAGAATGCTGTGGGAAACAGTATTAGATGACCTCCTGAGGTCCCTTCCAACCTTGAACACCCTGTGATTCTGTGATTCTTGTTCAGGACTGGGCAGAAGAAATGAAGCCAGAGATTATTGGGGACAAACGAGGGAAGAAGGAGATATACAGGTAAGCACCTGGTGGCTGAGTGTGTTCCATTCTGCCCTGCACAAACAGTTACAAGCATGGGCCAGTTCTTACTGGAGGTGGAAGGGATTGATTCATACCAATCAAAGATCTCTAGGCCAGGAAAGTCTCCAACAGAGGAAGACATCCATGCAACAGAGAGACATAGGTGCTTTTACAGGGCAGATCCCTGCCATGTCTTTACACATCGGGCAGTTGTGCTGAGGAAAGCCTCAAAGCAGGACACTCCAAGGAAAAGGGCAAGGTGATCCCACAGCCTGGTGTTTAACTTGACAGTTCCTTTCTCCTCTCATTCCACCACTCTGCAGAGCTCATTTTCCTCGGGCTGGTCTGTTCCGCTGTGTCGAGACAGACCTTGAGTTCCTGGTGAGGATGGCCACCAGCATTGAGTACAAGTACTCCTTCTGGGAGCGTCACCTGGCTTCAGGGATCCCCCCTGTATGGATGGAGGTTGGCCCCGTGTTCGACATCCATGCCCCACCAGGCACTGTAGAGGCCATTTATATCCCACACTTCCTGTGTCTTGGAGGTACTGTGGCAAAGATGATGGCTTGGTGGGTGAGACAGCAAAGGCCCTACAGGAGCACACACCCACTTGCTGGCTGGCTGCCCTGGTGGGGCAAGCCAATCTGTAACATATTTTGTCCATTGACAGAGGGGAAGCAAAACACTTTCAGGATGCAAATTGCCCACGTTGTTGATGGGAACCTACTCCTGGAGAAGCCTACAAGGGTGAAGCCATTCCATGCTGTGCTGCAGGACCCCAGCTTTTCCCCCATGGGTGTCATAGTGCTTTCTGACATATTGCCATTCATCCCCGTCCATTCCCTTGTACTCCTCTATCAGGTCTTAAGTGCTGCAGACATCACCTTTCACCTCTACCTAATCCCCAACCATCGTGGCCTGGAAAAGGTGAGTGTGACTCTGATTCTGTTCGTTCAAGTTTGTTGGTTCCCAGGGTACACACCCAGGTCACCTGTGCACATCCTCTATGCAGTCAAGAGAGACAGGTGCCTCCAGACTGCAATTCCTCCCCCTGGCCATGGCACACATTACCAGACAGCTTCTGGGAGGACGTCTCTCCCTTGACCACAAAACAGCCTTGGCCATGTGGTCAGAAGCAAGGCCCAACCTTTAGCTGCTTGCACTGGGGCACAAATCCCCAGAGAGTCCAGGCAGTGTGCCTGTCATCTAAGGAGAGGTGAGGGGCAGCAGCAACAACATGCCATCAGAGGGTGGCCTGGAGAGACAGTTTATCTCAGGGGACACTAAACAACACCTTCTCTGTGACTCTGGTGCAGCAAGAGCATCAGGAAAAGACTGGGTTCATTCGGTGAAATCACCTGGAGGAAAGGCTTCTGTTGAAGAGGGTCCCACAAGGCATCAGAGGGATCCTGCTCTTTCAAACTGCTTGTAGCTTTTCCTCCTCAGCTGAGTTCTACCAGAGCAATCAGACTAGCACTTTGTCTCCCTGCCCTCTTGGCACTCCCGTCACCACTTCTCAAGTCACTATGCTACAATTTTGCAGGCAGTGGATGAGGATGAGAAGAGAAATGGACATTCGGTCTTGGTGAACAAACCTCCCAACACCATCCGACCACTGAGATTTAACAGGTGGTATCGCATATCCAGTCCTTCAAGGGCAGAGATAAACCCCAAAGTAAGTGAGCCTCATACCTCACGACCAGGGTGAACAATAGTGTTCTCATGGATCATCCTGACACACTACCCTGACTCTGCTAGGAGCTGAAATTCATCTACCTGTCATTGGACAGACGTCAGCTCTTCACTGAGATCTACACCAAGGACATGGAGGAAGGAATGCAGCTCACCTTGACAAAGGTGGTCCAGGATGGCAAGAGGGACTGCAGGCCACTCTGGGACACCCTCCTTAGAGCAGGTAGGGAGAGCAGGATGCAGGCCTGTGTCACAGGTTCTGACAGGCTTGGAGGATGTCCAAGTGTTCAGTCCCCTGGCCTGGGAAGGGAGCATGGTGCAGACATGCTCAGGTGCAGATGTTCAGACATCAAATAGTGCATGTCCCATCCTCCTGTCTTCAATTCTTACTCTCCATTCTCCTTCTGTCTCTCCTCCAGGTGACATCAAGCAGCTGGCCACCTCTTCCACTCCAACATGCTCAGGTTTGTTCATCTTTTGGGGTGTGTGGGTTTGGCAGGGAGGGCCAAGGAGAAGACATCAAATGTGGAAGGAGCGTTTCCTCAGTCATGGTGGCAGATTTCCCTTCAGCAGACATCTCAGGGGAGAATGGGGGCAGACCTGTGTGGTGATAGGAGTTGGACTCGATGATCCTTATGGGTCCCTTCCATCTCGGGATGTGCTATAACTCTATGATTCTAGTATGATATCCAGGCCAGGGACAATGGGACAGTATGAGGACATGAGCTATTTCCACAGAATGCCAGCCATGGCTTTCCACCTAACTTGAGATCTTCCTCTCTGCTGCTCACCCATGCAGGTCCCTCACTTTTGGAGCATGAGCCATCCTCTGCTCTCCAGGTCAGACATAAAGGTGAGTTCATGACTGCTTTCATTCTCCCTAATACATCCCAGACTGCCAGAAGGGGAAGGGCCATGAGGCCATAATGCAGAAGAATCTGTGGACTCGTGTCCCCTTCATCAGTGCTTCAGGATTCACTACAACACCAAAGAACCACAGCTCAGGGTTCTACATGCAGATGTCTTCTGAGCTGGTGCATCTTGGCTCCTGTCAGTGCAGAACTGGGGTTCCATGATGTCCCTCTGCTCATCCAGATGGTCCCCTAGGAGACTCCCAGGAGGTCCCACTTTAGCTCCAAGAGGGAAGTGTCCCTGGACACAACTCTGTCCTATCTGCAAACACAAGGTGTCCCCGACAGCTCCAGAGGATTATATCAAAGCCCCAAAGCACTTCAGAGTTGTAGCCTATAAAGCACATCTCTAGAAATAGATTCTGTCTAGGGTGAGGAGGACCAGGATGAGATCTGCTTTGAGGTTATGGATATCTCTCTCTCCTGCACAAAATCTTAGTGGAAGTGGGAGATACAAGATGGATTAATTTTCCATGCCACCTATGCCCTAAGGGTCAAGGGACAGCAGTAACGGGACCTTCAGTATTAACATTGGTGGGTTGTCTCCTGCCAAGCTGGCAGCAGCACCCAACCATTCACCCTTCTGTACATCTCCAGCCTGTGCACCAGGACAGCATTTTGTGGAGAAACACCGAGAGGAGCTGATCCAGTGTGTGCCATTTGTTGACAGCATTCTGGATCGGCTCTACATGCGTGTTCTGACTAATGAGCAGTACAACTGCATCCGAGCAAACAGCACCCCGCAGGAGAAAATGCGCCTCCTCTACAGCTTCATGCCCAGCTGGGACACCAACTGCAAGGACCTGTTCCTTGATGTGCTGAAGGAAACCAATCCCTACCTCATCCAAAAGATCAAGGGTCGTGAGGGCCAACTTGAGGATGATGGTGGTTCCAAGTGAACACAGGACTTTGAGGACTCAGGGAGGGTGAGAGATGGGGAACCCCAGGAGGAGCCAGCAGCCAGTGCTGCTGAGGGGGACTGATGAAGTAGTGTGCACTGCACCACATGGGGAAAAAGCTGACCCCAGAGCCAGCAGATGTGAGGAAAAAAAAAACAAAAAAACAAAAAACAAAAAACTTGAAATGGTGCTTCCGAGCCAAGAATTGTCCTTAGAGCACAAGAAGACTGTTTGCACCCATGTTTGTCACTTTCCGTGTTCTGCCTGCACTCTGAGTGCTGTTCCAGCAGAGCCCAGGTCTACCAGCCCCACACGGCTGCCTCAGCTGCCCCTAAGTATCCAGGGGGCTCAGGCATTGGGATGGCTCCTGGGTGTCCCCACAACTGACAGCTCCTGTCAGGAGACCCCCCTGGGACAACAATCACCCCCACTGGCCCCTGTTGCCTTAGGGCTGCCCCCACAATCATCTCCCACAGCCTGGGTAACCCCGAGATCTCTGGCACCCCTGAATCCAGTGCCCTCACTGCCACTCCCTCAGCCCCCTCAGGGGGTGCCTGAGGAAAAGGGAGAGAGGGAAGCCAAAAAGGGGAGTGGGGGATGCAAAAGAATAGGGAGAGGGTGAGCATTGTTAGGGGCGGGGGGGGGGGGGGGGGGGGGGGGGGAGTCCATGGCACACCAGCACAGCAGGGCCTGGGTTTCTGTCCTAGCCTAGGACAACCCATCGCTCCCCCAGCCCAGGAAGGTTCAATGTATGCACAGTTTCTTCAGGCCCATACCAGAACTCAGAACTACACACAAGGCTGGCTGCTGCCATCCCAACCCCAGAAGCTGGGGAACAAACATGCAGAGTGATGTTTTTCTTCTGGTCTGGGCAACTATGGACATTTGCTTTGTTCCAGATACATACTGGAAATTTTCTCAATTTTAAGCACTACAACCTTACTATTTTCTCTTCCAATCCTCTTTTCCAGATCCCATATCTGCTGCAGTGAATGGTATTGTGAAGCCCAGGCACACTGTGCAGGCTTAAATTCAAGTCCTTTGGAGAGCAAGACTTTGGTTTATGATCAGGAATTTAGCAATCCAAGTGCATTATGCCTGTATTGCCATAATTAAATCAATGGCATAGAGCTGTAAGCAGGGCTGACATTTCTGTCTGTTAGCCACACACAACAATATTACAATTAATGACAGATCTATTTTACTTATCTTGAACCACCTATTTGGTAACTCCAGGCCTGTCAGTCTCATGTCAGTGCCTGGTAAAATTATGGAGAAGATTATCCCGGGAGTTACTGAAGTGCACCTGGGGGACAATGCAGTCATTGATCCCAGTCATCATGGGTTCATGAGGGGTCGGTCTGGTTTAACAAATTTGATTTCTTTTTGTGATAAGATCACCCATCTAGCCGATCAAGTGAACCCAGTTGATGTAATCTTTTTGGATTTCAGTAAAGCTTTCAACACAGTTTTTCATAGGATCCTACTGGACAAAATGTCCAGCATACAGCTAAAAGAAAAAACATCATATGATGGGTGAGCAATTGACTGACTGGTAGGGCTCAAAGGGTTGTGCTAAATGGGTCCACATCAGGCGGGCAGTGAGTCACCAGTGGGATCCCCCAGGGCTACATTTTATGGCCAGTTCTTTTCAGTGCTTTTATAAACAATTTGGATACAGGACTAGAAGGTGTTTTGAGTAAATTTTCTGATGATACTAAACTGGACAGTGTTTTTGACTTTGTTGAGGGTGGAAAGGCCTTGCAGAGGGATTTGGACAGACTGGAGAGTTGGGCAACCACCAGCTGCATGAAGTTTAACAAGAGCAACTGCTGGATCCGCAACTGGGATGGGGCAAAGGGTTGGGGCAACTGGGATGGGGCTATATGTACAGACTGGGAGATGAGATGCTGGAAAGCAATACTGATCTATTCGCTTTAGTGACCAGTGATAGGACCCGCAGGAATGGTGTCAAGCTGCAACAGAAGAGATTCAGGCTGGGTATCAGGAAAAGGTTCTTAACTGAGAGGGTTGTCGCGCACTGGAACAGGTTCCCCAGGGACATGGTCACTGCACCAAGCCTGTTGGAGTTTAAGAAGCGTTTGGACTGTGCACTGAATTTTTGGGTGGACCTGTGTAGTGCCAGGCATTGGACTGGATGATCCTCGGTGGGTCCCTTTCAACTCAGGATATTCTATGATTCTGTGACTCTATTTCTCTTTGCTTGTTGTGTTTGTGTTTTTTTGGTGTTTTGTTTTTTTTTTTCAATATAATTTTCAAGGGAACTTTAACTTCTTCAGCCTTGCCAAATTTCATATGAGAACAGTGCATCCCAGTGCTTTTCCCTCTTACAAGTACTGATGAAAAAGAAGTCAACAATATCCCCTGAAAGAAAGCTGTTCCCACCTTGGGCTTAACTGATTTTTCTTTTTATGTAATCTTCTTGTTCATAGGGCTGCATTTTCCCTTCTGAAGACAGTGGTTGCTGTAGTTGAGCTTGGTATTGTGAAGATTTTATGTACTTGTGGATCATAAACACATACTGAGTCAACCTTTCACCCCCTCCCCATAAGATAGTCTTTGCAGCTACATAAGAATTTTTGGAATCTGAAAATCTATTTGGAATCTGAAAATATCTCCCAAATAATACTCCAGCTGGCATTAATCTTATCTCTTTTGGCCTCTACTTTGTATGCATTAAAATGATTGTCTTCTTCAGATTGGTTTCTGCACAAGTATTAAATACAGTATTTTTCAAGCTCTGATTCATTCATTCCACTGTCCTTGATGATGGTGGTTGATATGGGGTATACAGGTGTTACGTGATGCCTAATGTTTCGTATCACCTTTTTAAAACTTGAACTGTGAAATGGCTCCCTTGGTTTGAATCAACCTCTTCTGGAATTCCAAGCCTGGTCACCGTATCTTTTAATAAGTATCTTATTATACTGCCTGCCTCTGCATTCCATAAAGGTGATTGCTTTGGGGCATCCTATTGTGGTAGGTATGCTTTTCTCCTGCACTTGACGTAAGTCTTCCTTGGGTTTATGAGCCACAGCAGGCCTTGATGCGACCATTCCTTGAACCAGACAGCACATCAATATCAGAGCACCAAGTGCATGCTCAAAGCCATGACCATGAACAAAGGGGGTACTGTCTTAAAGCAGGTACCCATTGAAATTCCCCGTGGAGAAATTATGGAGCTCTCCAGGGATCACAGCAGGCTGTGACCCTCAGTGTCCCTAAGCTGGGACACTTCTGAGGTGGGGTGTCTCTCAGGGCTGACGCCTTGAGTGTCAAGGCTCACCTGCAGACAAAGGCCAATGAGGGAGAAGAGTGAGTAATTTACCAAAAATGGAGGAAGATTGTAAGCACAAAACTGACTTTAGACCTCCCCCTCCCAATACCCTGCAGTAAGTCTCATATGAACCTTGCCATTCTCAAACCGTTAGCCAAGTCACAGTTTCAATTGTAGCAAATTCCTTTGAATTATTGTGTTAAATTGGCTGATGATTAAATGCACATTAAGTGCTATTAAGAATAATACAATCTAATATTGTGACTTACCATAAAAAGTATTAATAAATCTTAGATTGTTGCTAAATCAAAGTTGTGTAAAAATCTATTTGCAACACCTGACTAGTCAATAATTACTAACATATATTTGTATCCCTTTGACATGCACATAATGTGTTTTCAACATTGTATAATCTACTTGCAGGTTTTGGAACAGGAAAGTAGCCCATGGTTTGTCTCCAAGAGTCTTTTCCTCCTTGTCCACCTTCAAACTGTATACCTGAGAAACTGGGCAAAGTTTAGTCACCTGTTTTGCTGCAACATAAATTCCTGAGGCACACCAGTCCTTTCAGAATTGTCTTTGCCAATGCTGTATGTCCAAAATGATTTAGTTGGTGATGGATTTTTGCCATTGTAATCAAGTACCTTTTGGCCAAAATTGGTAAACCTGATTTACTTCTTCTTTTATCTATCTGTGCACCCAGTCTTTTCCATTCCTCTATTTCTTCTTTTGCTATTTGTTCATATAAAATTAGCAAATTAGGAAGAGTCTCCTGATATATGATTTTTTCCCAAAGGCTGTCTTGCTATTGCTTTGGCTCTAGTGTTTGCATTGGTGCCTACTTTTTATAAATCAGTCTTTTCTTTATTGTGGGTTGTCTGATGCATCACACTGATCTCTTCAAAGTGGAAGGTTAATAGCTGCTAACAAATTCTCAATCTATTCAGCATTTACTATCTGTCTGCCACTAGAGGTCATGAAACCTCTGTTTCCACAGCTGTCCTGCAGCATGGAAGATATCAAAAGCATATTTCTACTACACATGGATGGTCACTTGGTTGGGGAGAAGCGGAGGGGTTCAAGAAGCCAGGGAAAAAAAAAAATCCACCCTTTATATGCTTTTCCTTCCTCTCTTTGCTAACGAGACCTGTCAGCCCTCGGTATTTCCTTCCTGCGCTCCTGTTAAACGTGTTCCACGGAGAGATGCTAGAGCAATAACCTTTTGTACTGACTGTACATTCTGCTTCCCTGCAGATTTATGTCAGGGTTATTAACTTAACTGCTTGAGCATTGTGTTTAGGAGAAATACGCTCTGCTGTTAGCAATCTGTTCTGGGTCACGGTGCCATACCCCGTTCCTTACCTTCTTTCCAGGTAGTAAGATAATCCATCTACAGATAGAGTCCAGTCTGGAGCTGGCAGGCTAAGGTCTCTAAGGATCTGAAATGTCTGTCAAGATCAAGAAAGAGCTCACCTTGGTCTTACAGATCAAGAAAAGGTCATCTTTTCTTGATTCTAGGTTACATCTATGCAGCCATGATGTGGTTCCCCTTCATCCACCAATGGTAACAAGGTTGCCAGGTCCAAGGATTTGCATCTTCTCAAGAGGATGTTATCTACTGTCATCAACAGCAGTTCGTACTTGTGGAGTCTCTGAAAACTCATATAGATAAAGAAGCACATTTAGTTAACATCAATTCAACACCACGTAGGGTGTTTAGAGTCCTAACATAATCTTCTGACGTTTTTCTACTATCAGTGCTGCTGAGGCTATTGTTCCAATGCTTCCTGCCATGCCTTTAAAAACTGGGTCCAACTGGGCTGACAGTAAGCCACTGGGTACATCCGCCCTCCCAAAGTGTGAGCCAAGACCCAGAGGACATTCCTTTCCTTTCATGCACAAGTAAATGGAACGGCTTACTGTAATTTGGCATCTTGAGTGTGGGTGCTGACATCAAAACTTTCTACAAGATTATGAAAGCTTTCTCCAAATCTGAAGTCCATTTCAGTCATCTGCTTTTGTGCAGGCCACAAATGGTTCAGCTATTTTCCCATACGCTCTTATCCATTGCCTGGAAAATCATTGTACATATCTAAAAACCAGCTTTCCTTCTGGGGCACGTTTGGGCTTCTTTATTGGCAATAATGCTGTTTTACAAGGAAATTTACAAGGGGTTAAAATTCCCTTCTTCAACAACTCTTCACACGTCAGCCTTATTCCATCTTTAGCCTCTTGTGGGAATGTGTATTGCTTTAAGGGGGGAAGTTTCCTCCTTTAGTTTTCAATGTAACTGGGGCTGCTGATTTTAGTAGCCCCATACCCGTTGAAGTCCATGCCCACAAAGATGTTGGTATGCCTTTCAGCTCCTCAGGGATTTTGTTTATTTTCTGCCAGAACATAAACATTGTTGGAACATCTTCTACTGGAAGTTTTACAGTTATACCTTGAGTGATCACATACCAATTCTGCTCACAATTTACAGAATAAGTACCACCCTAATAAATTTGTAGGCGCTGATTCTAATACCAAAAAGAATTGGTCTACTAATAGCAGGCCCATCACATCTTCTATCTTTGAAACAGTTCCCTGCTTTCCTTCTGCACCTATGACATTTACATTTCCTGTTATATCTGAGCCCACTGTGACATCGGTTACTGTGGAATAAGTTGTCCTGGTATCAAGTAAACATGAATAACCTTATTTCCAATGTTTGTATCTATTATCGTTTCCTGGGATCCACCTGGGAGGTATATTCCTGCTTCATTTCCCAGTGCTGGGGTTTGTGATCTAAAAATATCTTTGCTTATCTTCCTCTCATTGTCCCCTGCTCTATCAGGCTTCCCTAACCTGCATTCTAAGTCCCCTTCCTTGAGATTCCTGGGCATTCTCCAGTGCTCTGATTGCTTGGAATAACTGCAGCAATCCTCTAATGTCGCTCAGCCTCTACTCTGATATCTGCTTCTCTGGTTTCTACTATTTCTTTGCCTCCTCTTAAAATCCCTTCCAATTACGGCTGCCAGAAGGCTTGCCGTTTGCTCCTGCTACTTCCTCTTTTGTCTAGCTTTTTCGTATCCTCATCTCTCCCATTATACACAAATGTGGTTATGCTCATTACTTCTATTGTTCTACCTTGCCATCCTGGGGTATATTTAGTAAAATATTTCTTGTTATCTGGCGTTGCTTGATCTACCAACAATAAGACAACCAAGGGCCTGTTTCAGGATCTATTTCCCCAAATATTCACAGCTGTTTCTCCAACCTCATTTGGAAGCAGAGGGGTGTACTCTGATCCTTGCTGACCACCTCTTACCTTTGTCCAATTTGCCATTCCTTCTCCTGCCGCCTCTGTTGCAGTTACTAACCCAGCGCAGCACTAAAAGGCACCTGCACCAAAGACAATGCCAATGCATCCTCTAGGGAGGGTGAAAGGAAGATGGCAGGCAAAGGGAGAACAACCTCAGCTTAGGGATATGGTTTAGTGGGGACTGTTAGTGTTAGGTCAGAGCTTGGACTCGATGATCTTGAGGTCTCTTCCAACCTAGAAATTCTGTGATTCTGTGATTCCTTTAGCAGAGCTGGCAGGGCAGGATGAACAGCCAGGGACGCAAAACAAGAGAGCAAGAGAGGAGGGATCCAGAGGCAACAGCAGCACAGCAGAAACACCTTCACCACTAGCAGCAGTTGCTTGAACTTGCATAGACAAAACACTGTAAGTTGACGCCTTTTTTCTATCACCCTATGACTCATTTTATTTAAATTGACTACTTTGTTTGGGCAATTCAGTTCTCCAAATTGCCCAAACATACCAGGGCAGGGGATTGGTCCTGCAGTAATAATCACAACAACCTTAGGCAATCTATGCTAAAACAGCCAACTCCTGGCCACCCTTAGTCTGCAGTCCCTAATGCAGTCATAGCAGGCCAAGGTGTCTGACAAAATTCCACTACCTTTTTTTTTTTAAGACAACCTATAGATGCCACCAATTTTATTCCAATTTTCCAAAACTTCTGCTAGTGGAGCATCAATCACTCACTATATCTTGTCCAATTTCTAAGTTTCAGGATTTATGTGGAATTACAATTTTAACACACAACCACTCTGCAAGATTTCTGTGAATTTACAGTTTTATCTTACCACCACCACATCTGTTAGAGACATAAACCAGGTGATTTTTACCCAGTTCACAGCCCAGACCATCCCCGGAGACTCTGGATGCAAACAGTCAGTGCGGTCCCACCTGGGGAGCCAAATTCTGTCAGAAAAATGACTTGGGATGTTCCACGACCATGAAAGAAACAGGACCCATGGACAGATTTACACAGTTTTACTAAAGCTTTGTCAAGATCATAAGACCCCCATCCTCCACTAGAGAAATGAAAGCCCCCCCATTACATTTTGCAGCAGCTAATAGATAATTTACAACAAAACACATCTGAACACATCATTAGAACCATCCTGACCTTCATTGCCATGCACAGCACGGCTTCTGGCAGGCGAGGTGCAAGCATTAGATTGGCTCCAGGCCTCAGGAGACAAAAAGGACTTTCTCATCTCCTAGGTTGAAGTTTCCTCAAATCAGGACTTTTGGTGATTGCTGCTCCTAGTGCATTCCAGGAGAGTGCTCAGGCCCTAGTTTGCAGCTCTAGGCAGACACAAAGCAATCAGTATCAAGCTTGTAGGAGAACAGGTAACTCATTAGGGCAGGGCACAGCAGGTAACCCTTTCTACACACCCCAGTCTAACCCTTCCCCCCCCAGTTTCCCCTTCCTTGCCACAAGAATAACTGGCCTGTGAATCACAAACTGGATTTAGAGGTGTGTCACATAGCACGTGTTGGTGGAGAGGTCTCTTTGCCCATGGTTATACAGTTACTTCCAAGACCACTGTGGGGTGCAGGCTAGTGCTGTACGTTTTCCTTTGTCCTCAGGTCAATGAGCAGATTGAACATTACAAAAGGTTTAGCAGACTCAGCAAGTGGAGATGTCAGGAGTGTGCAGGGACTTGCCTGCATTCCTATGCAGGCCGGCAGCCAGAGGAAGGAGAAGGGCTGTACAAGTGACAGCAGCATTCAGGGGAGGAAAAAAAAAAAAAAAAAAAAGATAGAAAAGCAATTCCCAAGCTCCCTGCAGGGGCTTCCTGCCTCCCAGGGAGTTGTACTGCATCTAATCTCAGCCAGCGTGGGCTGAGTAGCAAATTCAGAGGGTGTGCAGAATTAACATTTTAAGCAGTGCTCATGCTGCTTTGGTGAATGAGCCTGATATCTCTGGCTCTCTGGCAGAGGGGTCGGAATGTTATCTCAGCCCCTTCCCCTGCACTGACCCCCCAAACACACACCCTAAGTGTTGCTGCTGTGGATGCTTTTAGGGCTGATATTGGGGCGTGGGTGAGAGCTCTGTAGGACAGCACTGAAACTGTCACCTGGCCCATCCCTCTGCTCAAAAGGTTGTCATTCTCATGGGCAGTCTTTAAGGATCTCTAGAAGGGGAATTTTAGGGGAGGAAAAAATAATGTATCTCCTTGGTTAGGAGTTTATTTTATCATCCCTGGGGACAAGCACCTCTTGTGCCACTGGCAATCACACTGACCCTGGGCTGTCCTGTCCAGTCACCTTTCATTTGCAAGAGGGATGTGTGTTTGTGTAAAGAGGGATGTACAGTCCCCGTGAGCACCTTACTTGCAGAGTTGTGATGTTTGTTCCCCAGCACTCAGCAATGTCCTCTGCACCACTCAGCCCTACTGCTCAGCTCCGTCACAGTTAAATCTCTGTAAGGTGAGGCTACTCCTTTGCAGTGGTGCATTTCCCTTTTCTACCTGATTCCTCACAAATCCTAAAGAGCTCAGCCTTAGACTTGTTCTCTCAGGTTTTCTCCTGCCAATATAATTTATCAATTTGATAGCTGCAAATGCTCTGTTCTTTACAGGAGGTGTTGCAACCTACTGCAGTGAGTGGCTCTTTTCATTCCCTCTCCCCCTACCCACCCCTCAGTTACAAATCCCATCACTAGGCCTGCAGTTTGAGCCATTTGCATCGCTTCTTGTCCTTCCAATGTTCTATAAACACCTGTTTTTTTTTTTTTTCCATCCCAACTGTTGAAAAATTGGAGTCTCTGCCCAAAGTAAGGGATGCAGCTGCCGCTTTCCCCTTCGTGGGGTTCACTTAGCAGCAATGCTGAGCACATGCCCCAGAGACACACAGGACAGTGACACGGCTGGTCACACGAGCTGCCTTCAACAGCACCTACACGCAGGACTCGGGTAAAACAAGACACACAGCCAGCCAAGTCCCCTTCTCTTTGGCTGGCAGGGGAAGACAGTCATCAGTGCAGGTACACAAATACACTCAGGGTTTAAAAACATGCATACATTTGCAGGTCCCCAAGCATCAGCATGGCCCATCTGTCCACCCACAACTCCTGCAGTCGCCAGCCCCTGACCTACCCCACAGGTCCCCAGCTCACTGGCTGGTCCAGTATGGTGCTTGCTGCACACATGTAGCATTCACACTCACCCCCAATGCACACCACTTTCAGGGGTCCCCCTGGGAGTACCAGCACACAGACCCCACCACCTGCCTGATACCCCAGCTTAGACCCAAGGGCCCTGCTACTCGCTGGCAGGTCCAGCTTAAAGTTTGCTAGCAAATACACATGCAAACTTCTAAACTGGAATAAATGTGGAGAGTGGAGAAAAAATGGAAAAAAAAAAATCACTGTATCATCAATAAATACTCTGTCCTTGAACCCTGGGCCAGGGCAATCCCAAGCACAAACACAGGCTGGGCAGAAAAAGGACTGAAATAGCCCTGAGGAGAAGGACCTGGGGGCATTGGTGGATGAGAAGCTAAGCATGAGCTGGCAACGTGCACCTGTAGCCCAGAAAGCGAACTGTACCTTGGGCTGCATCAAAAGCAGCGTGGCCAGCAGGTCAAGGGAGGTGATTCTCCCCCTGTGCTCTGCTCTCGTGAGACCCCACCTGGAGCCCTGTGGTCAGCTCTGTGCTGGGTCTGACTGGGATGGAGTTAACGTTCCCTGCAGCAGCCCATACAGGGCTGTGCTCTGCACCTGTAGCTACAACAGCACTGGTATCACACCAGTGTTGTGTCTATTGCTGTTCAATGCTGGCACAGCTCCAGGACTCCCTCCAATCCCCCCAAAAGCCAGCAGGCTGGGGGTAGGGGACATCACCAGGGCACCTAAACCCACCAAAGGGATATTCCATACTATATGATGTCACATTCAGCAATAAAAGGTGGGAAAGGGGAAGGAGTGGGGAGGAGCGGGCTCTTGTTATGAAAATGTATGGTCTCGGAACAACAGCTACGTGTATGGAGGCCCTGCTTCAGGGACATGATCAAGAATCAATCATAGATGGGAAGTGATTAATTTGTGAGTAATTTCTTTCCTCTCTCTCTGCTTCCACATGGACTTCTTTTTCTTTTGTCCCCTCTTCTTTTTCCCTTTAGTTCAATTAATTTTCCCTTAAAAACAATTTTATCTTAATTGTTTTTCTTTTAATTAAATTATACTTATCTTAACGCGTGAGTTGTTTTTTTCCTTTCTTCTTCCCTTTCTCTTCTGAGATGTGGGAGTGAGAGAGCGGTTGTGGTGGAATTTAGCTGCCTAGCAAGGTAAAACCACCACAAGCTCTGGGGCCCCCAGCACAAGGGCATGGAAATATTAGAACAAGTTCAGAGGAGGCTCACAAAAATGATTAGAGGGCTGGAGCACCTCTCCTATGAAGACAGGATACCTGCAATCATTGTTGATTCCTGTCTTCAGTGTGTGGGCAGAAGTTCCATCAGCTGTTCTGGAAACTGAACTCCTGTGCCTTAAGGTAGGATTTCTTTCATGTTTTGCTACAGCTGCCAAAGATAATTATAGAGGTTTGACTGCAAAATTACTGTTAACGTTGCATCTTATGTCAACACCCATTTAGACAGTTAAGTTCTTGAATGTTACATATACTAGATGTTACTAAATGCAATGTTATGGTCTTACAACTCAGGATAGGATAGATACAAATGCCTCTTAAAACCCAGCCTACATTACCCCTACTGTCGCTTTGCCGTCAAAATACTAGTAAGTGGACTGCTCAGTAATCAATCTTCCACACCATACTTGGGAAATGTGAGCTATGGCACAGAACCCTACAAAAACACACAACACAGACTTGTGTGCTTATATTTAAAAGTCCCACTGACATACGATTCAGAGGTATAAAGTACTTGAAACAAGATATAAAACAGGAAAAAGATATAAAAATCTTCAAGAAATATTTAAATAACATACAGCTATAAATTTTGCCTATACCTTTTACTCAACTACCCTTAAAGTACAGCAGAAAAAAATCCAGTGATACTGGAGTGAAAAATTAGTAGTCTGTGCACTAAGTCAATGCTGCTTACATGCCTTCATTCAGTAAAGGCCTGGAGTATGAAGCCTACGCAAGATTACAATCAGCTTGTTTTCAAACAGTTCATCTATATGACAAAAAAGTAACTTACCAGCCAGTTTCCTAGTGAAGTGCTTCTGCTGTACTGAGTACAAAACCAGTAGCCATACCTGGCAATCACAAAACAAGCAATCAAGAATTGAGCAAACCAAGGCAATAACGATGCTAAAAATACCTTCAACATTTTACTTTAAACTGTTACGCAAAATAAAAGGTTAGCAAAAATCCAGCTTTCAGAAAACTGCCTTATGTTTTGGTAATTCTGTTAAAATTTCAAATAGGAAAAAAAACGTTAATAGAGAAATCAAAGTAGCCATTTCTCTCGGAAGTGTTATTTCAGCGTTTATTCTGCTTTAGGACACTGGAGCGATGCTACTCAAAAGAACGTGTTTTGCACTCTGCAGTTACCTTACTGCAGATGTTTGCAAGAACACCGCTGCTTTATATATAATATAATAACTTAGAGCTCGCTGCTTTAACGCGCAGCCAGGACTGAGAGCACTTGTGGCTACGCTTCCACAGAACTACCCCCTGCAAAGCCCCAGCTCCTGGCACACCTTCGCGAAGTTCATTTCGTCGCTCCCTGAGGGACGAAAACACGGTGAAACAGGCCTCGGGACTGCTCTGCTAGCAGGAAGAAGACGTAGGCGGCTGGCAGGAGACTGCATCCAGAGAGCCATTTGGTAGCCGAAACGCGCCTCCCACACTGCCTGTAACGAGCAGAGAGGGAAATAAACTCCCCCTTACCCGAGGGGAGGGACGAGAGCCTCCGTCCCCCGCGGCCAGCCCCGTTGCGGGCCGGCCGCCCCCTCCCCGCCCCTCTCCCCGTCACCCGCCTCAGCCCGGCCCCGGCCCCGCGGCCCCGCTGCCCCCGGAGCGCCGCCCCCCCCTTCCCCTGGGAGCCTCCGCGGCCCTGGCCAAGATGTCTGCCTTCGGAGCCACCCGGGTGAGCGGCGGGGTTGGGGGGACGCGGGGCAGGGCCGGGGGCTGCGGAGGCCTCGGAGGTCTGAAGGGCTCGGGGCTGCTCGGGAGCCCCGGAGGATGGAGCCGTGCGGGGCTGAAGTCCGCGCCCTGCTCTGTTTTGTTGTGTTTTGTTTTTTTGTTTGTTTGTTTGTTTTTTTGCCGTCTCGGCCATGAATTGGCAGCGTTTATCTCAGGAGCGCTGCTCGTGTCTCTCTGCTGTTGTGCTGCACACGCAGGGCCGTTAGAAAACAAACAAAAAAAAAATTAAAAAAACGGGTTTTGCTTCCTGCTTCTAAGCGTCAGGGCTTACGGTTCAGAGTGTTTCATACAGTGCCTTTTCTAGCTGTGCTGCGTACACAGTTGTTTTGTGTGTTTGTTTGTTTTGCTTATGTTGGTTTGTTTTTGTTTTTATATGTGCAGTACATAAATACTGGTTTTCTGAAGTGCTGCAGTTCTCTAAAATTGAAATACTGCTTACATGGAAAGAAGTTACTGAGCAGCGCAGAAAGGTTGTTTTTCTGAAGGGGTGAGCTTTTATAAACCTGGATTTCTGTATACATCAAAAGCTGCTGACCCACCGGCACCTCCTAATTTCCAGGGTGGAGGTGGTTCAGGGCTCAGGTAGCACCTTGCTAAGCCTTCGCAGGGGCCTTTTCCTGGCTTCCCCACTTCCAGAAGTAGGTAAAAGTTGAAGGGCCCTGGGTCAGTGCTGAGGCATGACCGCTGGGCTGGGCCTGCAGCCAGGGCGGGTGGCGTGCCAGGCCAGCGGGTGTTCAGGGCACCAGGCAGAGAGCTTCCAGCCATAGGAAGGCGACAGACAGTGACCATGCACCATGTACATCGGTGTTCCGAGTTCAGCCTCCGGACACGTCACCTTCACAGTCACGGTTTTGGCTGCAGAGAGCTGTAGGAGTTGTGTGAGCATCGCTAGCACCTTGGCACTGAATCCAGCTGTCCCACCGAGTCCAACAGGGAAGCAGATGAAATAGGTGGCAACCCAAATTCTTACAGGTTACAAACTGTGGTCCTTTGTCACTTGATTGCTTGCGCCACAGCCAGGGATGGATCACACCTTGTCCTTTCCATGTGTCTGTCTGTGGTGTTTCTGCAGAAGCTTCCGTGCTGATCTGGCATACCCCAACAGACATAGGTTTTCTGGGATGAATTTCACTGTTTCCTTTATGTAGGATGTCACCCTTAGCATTATTTTGAATTCAGTACTTTTTCTAGTTGAGACAAAACATTTTGGTGAAAAAGCTGTGTATGACTATCAAGGGCTGCTCCTTTAAAAAAAAAAAAAAAAAAAAAAAAAGGTGATTTCTAGTACCTAGCTTTTGCTCAATGTCATCATCATCTTGGCTTCTACTAGATAAAGGAAGGTGTAAAAAATTCTGAATGATTGAGGTTCGTCTAGATGCTTGTTGATTTTGTTTGTTATCCTATATTACAACAGTGGTAGCAGTTGCATAAAACGTAAGTAAAATATCATGCTACTATTCTGCAATGCTATGGCTTGTGAAAACTCCAAATGAGTAATATATTGCCTAATAGAAAGTACAATCCCGAACTGTGAATAAACTTAATAGTTAAGTATTCAGTTATGTGATACCTTCCCCTGTCCTATGCCTAGTCTTCCAGCATTTCTTCACTTTTCAACTTTATAGATGTTTTCAGTATGCTTTAAAAATACCTCTTTTCACTCTGTTGATACCCGTGTTTGCTTTTTTAACCTTCTCTGCGTAGCATTCTTATTTTTAAGAGCAGTCATCTACCACTACTTTGTTTTTTAACTACTTATAGCCTACCCAGCTATATTCTGCTCCTGTCTCTAGAGTTTCCAATACAAATTCTGACATATTTTTGTACTATTATGATTAATTCAATTTTCTAATGCTACAAAATAAGTGACTGGTCTCATCAAACTTTTTTTTTAACCTAATCACTTGTCACACGATGAAAGAGACTGACATCTGCAATGTCCTTTCAGGTAGTTGCAGAGAGAGATGAGGTCTCCCCTCAGCCTCTTCTCCACGCTAAGCAACCCCAGTTCCCCCAGCCACTCCTCATAAGATGTGTTTTATAGCTTCCTTGCTCTTCTCTGAACATGCCCCTGAACCCTGATGTCCTTCTTGGAGTACACAGTACTCAAGGTGCAGGCTCATCAGTGCCACGTACAAGGGGACAATCACTTCCCCAGTCCTGTTGGCCATGCCAGTTCTGATGCAGGCCGTGATGACACCACTACAACAGTAATCACTAAGTATATATACATTACTGCAACTTGCTAGAAGGGAATCTTGGGCATTATTAGGTCAAAATATTCTGATACCTATTGTTTATTACGTAGATTGTTGTTTTCAGAATCATACTAATCCTGACCATAGGTAAACACTGGACAGGTGGAGTGCTTAGTAGTGGGCAATAACTTCTGGCTTGATTAGTGTACATTTCAAAATATATGTATTATTATGTCTCTGAGCATGTTCATATGTGGATTTATGTTCTTTAAAGAAGACGTGCTATATTATGCTTAGTTATTTTTAAATAATTGATTTTGCAATCTTAGAAATGGGTACACCAGTTCACACAAGCTCAGTGCTGTCTTGGATCCCATGTTGATGTAAGCCATCAGTTTGCATCAGCTTACCACAGGAACAAAGTTGAAGGTAGCCAGGAATTCTTCTAGATCATGTTAGTCACTGTATTGTACCTGATGCGATACTGTTTTCTAAACAGGGAATCTATATTTAAAGTTGTGCTGCCATCAGGTTAGTAGCTTTAGGAGACTTGAGCTATCAATGTCTTATATCTCCTGTTCTGTTTCTCTTCAGCGGATGCTCCAAACCATTGCAGGGCTTGGATGGCGATCACATTCTAGTAAACCTGCTCAAAATGTCCATACAGGCAAACCTGGAGCTGGCTTTAGCTTCGGTAGGTATCACATTCTTTGAAAGGAGTGCAGCAACTAAGGACAAATTGCAGAGTTAGTTTAAAAAAAAAAAACACACTGTATTGCAGTTCAGTATGAAGAGAAAGTTGAATTTTTTTGGTTACTAGAGAGGCCCAGGAAGTGGTGGTTTAGATTGTCTTCAGAGGAATGACACTACTCTTCTTTTCCCCTACTCTGACAACTGGCAAAATTAAAGCTAATGTAGAATTTGTGACTTCTTTTTTCTTTTTTATAATAGAACTTACTGATGAACAGAAAGAGTTTCAAGCTACTGCTCGTAAATTTGCTCTGGAGGAAATTATTCCTGTTGCTGCACAATATGATAAAACTGGAGAGGTAAATCTATCATACAGTAGGGGAAAATTAGATTTTTATATTACCCTGCATGAAATTTAAAATGTTGGTTGTGATTAATCAGAAGGTGATTTTCCTCATTTATTTCAGTATCCTCTTCCACTCATAAAACGGGCTTGGGAACTTGGTCTTATAAATTCACACATACCAGAAAGCTGCGGTAAGTAAATATTTTTAATCTGTAAAATAAAACTAAGAAAAGGACTTGGAGGTGTTTATATGTGTAATTAGGGATTCTGTATAAAATAAACAGTTGCATATTTGAATAATTAAGTTTAACCTTTTAATTTCCTGTTTTATTCATTATGTAGTCTGAGCCTTCCATCTTCAAAGGCTATCATGGAAGTGAAAGGGGTTCCTAAAAAGGATAAAGACAGCAAAAGATACAGAACAGCTTCTGTATGAGAAATAACTAAAATGTCAGTGTCATGAAGAGTGTGAAAAGGGATTGATAGCTCATCATCCCTTTCCATACAACTAGAAGGCATCAGTGAAGTCAGCAGATGGCAGGTTCTGAGTAAAGTAAAGGAGATAGTGTGAATTAAACACATGCTTTTCCTTAAATGTAAAAAGATTTAATGAACAATGCATTGGATGAAGTCCTGCCACTACAAGGAGCCTGCCAAGATGCATCATGAGCCCATTTGTTATAGGCCCCTGCCCCAGCACTGATCACTGTGAACATCAGCATGGAACATGCTAGCCCTGCATTATATTCACCCCCCAGACCAGGTCCACGGCCCAAAGGTGGCCCCTGAGCACTTTTACAAGACAAAGCTGTGGCATTTCTCATCACGGTACCAAGAGAAACTTGTGGCAGAGTTGCTCTGTCCCTGGCATTCCTGCTCCCAGCCAGCCTACCCCATTCTCCAGACAGGTCGTTCCTTGGTCACATCTGCTGAACAGTTAAAATCTCTATATCCCCTTCATTTTATGCAGTGTGTAGTTAATTTGTGAAACTCATAGCAGCTGCATGATATTGATGCTAAAATATTTACCTATGTTAAAAAGAGATGAGTGCAAATTCACTGAAGGGAAGTCTGTCAAGGGTTAGCGTTAACAAGGATACCAAGAGTACTTCAGGCTGAGGGAGACACCTAGAGGATGGAGCATGTATTTTGAACAAATGTTGCTGCATTGTTACTGTATTTCAAAGCACTTCTCAAAGTCGGTTTCTGTCAGAAACAGATTACAAGATTGGTTGGCTGACTAACATGAATAACTCGGTATTCATAGGAGCTATGGTAGCTCAGGAGCCTTTGTGGTCACTTCTCTGCTTCCTAAGAACTCTAAAGGACATTCTCAAATGTAAAGTAGTCAAACAGTTGTTGCCATTCTGTGTAACATGCCCCATATCAATCATGCAACCTTGGAGCAGTCAAATGTAGTTTTCCAATCATCTCTTACCATTCTGACAAAACTTTATTTAAAAAGTTGGTGTGGGATGTCTGATCAAACGCAGCGCACAATCAAGTGTATACGGGGCAGTATGTTTTTGATAGTTAATTTATGTAAATTGCTAGTATGTCCCACTTTAAAATCATTTTAGTAAATTAAATATTTCAACTGTAGGCGGTCTTGGCCTTGGCAGTTTTGAAGCATGCCTTATTACGGAAGAGTTAGCTTATGGATGCACAGGGGTTCAAACTGCCATTGAAGCAAATTCCCTAGGGGTAAGTTCTGTCATTTCTTACCTCCTTTAAACTGAAGTCTGTGCGTTTTAAAAAAGCAGATTAATAGTATAAATATTTTCTTTCAGCAAATGCCAGTAATCATTGCAGGAAATGAGCAGCAACAGAAAAAATACTTGGGAAGAATGACAGAAGAACCAATGATGTGTGTAAGTATAACTTATACACTGTAGAATGTTCCTAACCTACATTCATCGGTATTAGTCATTTTTTGAAAGAAAGCAGTGGTATCTACTTAAAATTTAGCCTATTTTTGCATGTAAATACACTGTGTCATTTATTCAAAGTCAAGGAATAGTAAATTTGATGCGAACAGTGAGAAAATAGAAGATATTACCTGGAAAACCATCCTAATCACTTACCAAAAAAAAAAAAATTATTTCCCTTTCAGGAGGTTGTTTAGCTGGGGTCATTTAGCTTGGAGAAGAGAAGGCTCAGGGGAGACCTTATTGTACTTTACAATTGCCTTAAAGGAAGTTGTAGTGAGGTGGGGATTGGGCACTTCTCCCAAGCACCAAGTGATAAGACAGGGAAGATGACTTCAAGTTGCACCAGGGGACGTTTAGGTTGGACATAGGAGAAATTTCTTTACTGAAAAGATTATGTGACATAAGAATAGTTTGCCCAGGGAAGTAGTTGAGTCACCATCCCAGAAGGTCTTCAAGAAATGTGTAGATATATAATTTAGCATGGTTCAGCTGTGGACTTCAGTACTAGGTTAAAGGCTGGACCAGATGACCTTAGAGGTCTTTTCCTACCTGAACAATTACAAGCTTCTGTGAATCTAAGAAGAGGTGTGGGAGTTTAAAAGAGGCTTATATAAGCACATATTCATATGACATGAGCAGTACTTGTTACAGAGAAAGAAAGAGTCATGTGCAATGCATTACAACCTGAATAAATAAGCCCCATAAAATGAAGAACACAGTAGGTATAAAAATTTACACTGTACTCTTATTTGCAAATTTTAAAGATCCTCAGCTTTTACATCAGTTTGTGAAGTATGAGGAATTGATGACTTAAGAGTTACAAAATGTTTCTGTTTATCATGTTTATCTGGTGTACGAAAGGCTCAACATGAGTCAGCAGTGTGTGCTTGCAGCCCAAAAGGCCAAATACATCCTGGGCTGCAACAAAAGAGGTGTGAGCAGCAGGTCGAGTGAGATGATTGTCCCCCTCTGCTCTGCCCTTCTCAGACTCCACCTCGAGTACTGCGTACAGGTTTGGGGCCCCCAAAACAAGAAAAATGTGGACCTGTTAGAAAAAGTCCAGAGGAGGGCCACAAAGATGATCAGAGAGCTGGACCACCTCTCCTGTGAGGAGAGGCTGAGAGAGCTGGGGATGTTCAGCCTGTAGAAGAGAAGGCTCCCTCATTGTGGCCTGTATATTGAAATACTGAAAGGGTTCTTCTAAAAAGGCTGGAGAGAGACTCTTTGCTCACTCAGATAATACAGGATGAGGAGTGATGGTTTTAAACTAAAAGAGGGGATATTTAGGTTAGAGGTTAGATAAAATTCTTCACTCAAAGGGTGAAGAAAACCTGATCTAGTGAGTGGCATCCCTGCCTGTGGCAGGAGGGTTGCAATTAGATGGTCCTTAAGGTCCCTTCCAGCCCAAACCATTCTATGATCATTAAAAATTATTTAAAATATGCATTTATTAGGAAAATTAACCCATATTTGCTTTGACAGTTGTTGCTTTTGGTAGTAGGGTTTTTTGCAGGGTAGTAGGTTTTTTGTAGGGTAATAGTTGTTGCTTTTTGTGGTAGGGTTTTTTGTATAATATTTTAGGGTTTACTATGTGGTTTTGGTGCACATAGTCTGCAATAATATGGTTCCTAAAGAAAGAACTTTTTTCCTCAAGATTTTATATTTTATTTTTTTCTAGGCTTACTGCGTAACAGAGCCTGGAGCAGGCTCCGATGTGGCTGGTATAAAAACAAAGGCTGAGAAGAAAGGAGATGAATATGTTATTAATGGACAGAAAATGTGGATCACAAACGGTGGGAAAGCAAACTGGTGTGTTAACAGTTGACTCATCCTACATTTTCTATTATTCTGTTCTGTACTGGCTTTTTTTTTTCCCCAAAGTTAGATATTAGTGTTTCTTTAAAGTTCTGTTGTAAATCCAAGTCTTCATTATGTTTCACCCCAATACAATTTTGCATCTGTGATTAGTGTATCAGCATAAGGTATAAGACTCTCAGGGCTGTGCAAAGCTTAAAAAGGAAATTAAGTGATGATATGGCAACTATACATTCAAGAATACCTCTTAAACCTTGATGCTACCAAACAAAATAATTTTGCTTTTTTTTCAAGGGAGGACAGCAGGAGTGTGATTTAACTTGCAAAATACTCAGGAAGCCCATATTACCAACTACTTTACTTTGAAGGTGCAGTGATCGAGATCACTTGCTACTGATTCTGTTCAAAACATCTCTCACTTTTAGTGAGGCTAGAAACACTCTTGGATTGTGGTGTTACATTTTATTTTCATAAGGGAAGACATTTTCTAACAGACAAAGAATCCAGATATTGCTGTGGTGGTGTGTCTGTGGAGCATGCTTGACAATATAGACCTCTTTTCATCGTGTCTCACATAATACCACACTCATCCCCAACACATAAATTGTCTTAATTTAAGTGAAAAAGCTGTGTGCATTGACTCATAAAGCTGAATTTTCTAATTATTTATTTCCTTGTAAAAGGTAGAACTATCAAAGAGAATGTACCAGCTACATGTATCTTTTGACATTACCGAACACCATGAATGTGATTTACAGCTGTTTAATTTCTAATTGAAATACTTATTTACAACTTAGAAGAATAACATTAAGATCTTTGAAATCAGATGATAACATTTTCTGTGCAACACTGTATCTCCTAAGAATTCATTTTTAAATATGTGATGTGACAGGTTTCTTTTTTACTGTTCGTGAAACTGATAATACCATAAAGACTTAAAGTAAGTGGAGAAGGTGGAGAATCTTTGCATGTTTATATTAAGTAATTTTATTAAATCTTGAATGTTGCAGTAAGAGATGCAGTGACACTTCTCTCCATTGCACACTGTCGGTTTATTTTTGTAAGGGGCAAGAAGAATGGATTGTTAATTTCCTTATAGATTTATTACATGCTAGAGACACTAAATATATAGATATACACACACATTGTTAATTGTGAGGATAAACTGAGTTTCCACTTCTTTGTTTTACACTAGGTACTTCTTGCTTGCTCGTACCGATCCAGATCCAAAAGTTCCTGCAAGCAAAGCTTTTACTGGATTCATTGTGGAGGCAGATAGCCCTGGAATCCAAATTGGAAGAAAGGTAAAGAAAGTATCTCTTACTTGACAAACCAGGGGTTATTATTTGTTTCTAAATCAAATCACAACAAATTGCAATTAAAGAAAACATGTTACGCAACTGAACGTTTTCACATTGTCATCTTTTCATTTTCACAACATAAACTATTCATAAGACATAATTTTACTCAGTCAGATAAAGAATTATTCAGAGTGGATTAAAAGAAAATGATTTTGAATAGCTGCAAAAAAATCTTTTGAGAACCATTTTATTGATCAATGCCAGTAGATGAGAAATACGCCGTCAAAGGATAAAAAAGAAGGTGGACAGTTTTAACCATAATTACACAGTGAGCTTTAATTTTAGCTACTGCTTAAGGAAGGCTCTCGAGGTTCTGGTGCAAATTAAATAAATAGGGGGAAAAAAGGAAGGAATCTGAAAACTTGAAAACTCCATTTTATTTTTTTGTGCGTGTGTTTCTGTTACAGTTATTTTTTTCTACTGCCTGCATACTAGTTTCTTTACTTTTTCCTTTCCCACCTCAAATGATACAGTTGAACTTGAGAAAGACCACGTGAGTGATTGTAGCTACAGAATCAATTTTATATAGGCGTAAGATAAACTGCCCAGCTTAGACAAATAAAGGGCATGCTGGTCTGTAAATGCAGAACTACTATTTGTCACGTATATGGTAATTCTTAGATGAAATTGAAGAGTCTGGGAGGAGCTGGAGGGGAGAAGCTTACCTTATGCTTTGAGTAAACTAAAGCAAGATAATGTGTTGTACCTTAGAAAAATCCAAGTTAGTTGCACCTCCGTAAATTTCTCTTTTCAGGAAATGAATATGGGTCAACGCTGCTCAGATACGAGAGGTATTGTCTTTGAAGATGTGAGAGTCCCGAAAGAAAATGTATTAATAGCTGAGGGAGCTGGCTTTAAAATCGCAATGGGAGCTTTTGATAAGACCAGACCACCTGTAAGTATCAAAAATAATTTATTTATAAAATGTAATAGGAATTTTTTTGTTTTTATTCTGTGCTGTATTTAATTCAGGTAGCAGCTGGTGCTGTTGGGTTAGCAAAAAGAGCACTCGATGAAGCTACTAAATACGCTTTGGAGAGAAAAACCTTCGGGAAAGTGATTGCTGAAGTAAGTTAATTACATATTTATTCATACGTATTCACTTATATAAGCTATGTTTTCACATCAGTACAGTAGATGTACTACTAGTGATTTTTCAGGGTTGTTCCTTGATTTTTAGGGTATGAGTTACTGTATCTCTGCCATTGCTTAGGTTCTCAAATACATAGGTCAGTGACATCTAAGTAAATCTAGCCATGCAGTTACTCCAGGAATTCTTCTAAACTCTCAAGACATACGTAAGTTCTTCAATACTAATAAATAGGGATTTTCAGGCAAGGTATAAGCCTCTCTGAGCTATATGAAACAATACACAGTATTAATAAAAACTTAGAATATGTTACCAATCACACAATTTACCAGTTTTAAAGAAATTTAAATAAACAGCTAGCTAAATAAGATGTCATAAATACTGAAACACAACTTCATAATTCAGTACTTAATCCCTGTGACTAAATGAATTTTAGAATGAAAACCTTAAAAGTCTAATTCAACACAGAATTATGACAGCTTGATCCATATTCTGTAGAACTCATCTTGTACAATTTACTTTGTTGAAGGTATTAGTGTATAAAAAAGATTATATTCTTTTTGGATGTCACAGAATCTTAAGCAGGCAATGTTAATCTAGTGTATTTCATCATTCATAGCACCAAGCAGTGTCATTCATGCTTGCTGAAATGGCAATGAAAGTGGAACTTGCTAGGATGGCTTACCAAAGAGCTGCATGGGAAGTTGATGCTGGCCGCAGAAATACCTACTATGCTTCCATTGCAAAGGCATTTGCTGGTGACATTGCAAACCAAGTAGCTACAGATGCGGTGCAGATTTTTGGAGGAAATGGATTTAATACTGAATATCCTGTAGAAAAACTAATGAGGGATGCTAAAATCTACCAGGTAAGTAAAAGAGAATGTGATCTCTACAATAATGCCTAAATTTTATATAGAAATACCTAATGGCTACTTATTTCAAATCTTGATGTACACATATGAAATAATTTTTTAGAATGACAGTAAGTATCCTTCAATTTAAAAAAAGGGAAACTCAAATTGGGCAAATTCTTGCATACTATGCACTAGATCAACAGCTTAACCTACATGTAACAAATAAATTTAATGGTGTGTTTTTTTCCGTATATGGTAACTCTGAAATTCTTAGGCTCTTCTTCATTTGGAATCTTCTTCATTTTGGAATCAAACACTGTAGAAAACACTACTCAAAATACCAATACTTCCTCTGGTATTCTATAAGTAGGTGTAGTTTATGTATGATGCTGTTCTTGAAAACCTTCGGTGCTGGAAATTCTCTGATTTTCCATATGTATCATAGACTGGTGCCTGCCTATAGTTTAGCTTTTCCTTCAGCCTGATACCTAGTTCAAATAACAGTTGTTGCAAATTATCTCCTTTTACACCTCAGATCCAAAGACAGTATGCAGAACAACTGATTGGTAATGACATTTTAGGAGCTTCTCACGTTTTTCTTATCTTAGTCTAGAAGAGAACACTACAGCGGCTTCTTCACCTTTTTCCTCATCAGTCATGCTGAATGACTTTTTTATTTTTATTTTTTCCTTTTCTGTTTCCAGTCTCTTCATTGCTTCTGGCTGTACTCCAAACCTTATGTTTGAAACTTTGGTAGCATAACCCAGGCAGAATATTTCAGTTGATATATCACCAACATTGAGTGTCATGGACTATATCGTGGTCTTGCATATGTTGTATTAAAAGAATTATGACACAACCTGGAACGATTAGCCTGTTTTTAACAACAAACCAAACCTATACTTACTCATGTTTAGCCTGTAGTCACTCATAATTCCCAGGTTTTTCTGCATTATTATTGCTGAGAAATTATTCCATGTTATGTCATAATTCTTGTCTTGGGATATGTTATGCTGCAGTTCTTTATTCAGCAAGAATGTTTTAATTATGCTCAGCAAAACCAGTAGTCTTTTCACCTCTTTCTGATAGTAATAGCGGCTAGGTAAAACTTATCAGAATAGGTATCAAGAAATGCATGTGAACCATAATCTGAAAGGTTAGTTAGTTATAACAGTTGTCGTTCTTAAGATCCTATGTAGTTAGCATTTCTCTTATAGCTGACTTTAAAATGAAAACTATGATTCTCCCTAGCCAATATTTTGGTTTTCTCTGTTTAAGGAAAGACAGCTACTACTCTGGAATCTAAAGGTCCTTAGTACTAATTGCAGTCCTGCAAGCAAGATGAATGAGTAATATAATTAATTTTACTTTGGGCTTTTTTTCTGTCAGGTTCTATGTTTTTCTAGAGAAAGATGTTGTGAGGGTTGGAAGCTTATTTAAAAGTTAAGATTAATTTTACAGAATTCTAGTTATTTAGATCTTCTATTATACTGATCCATCACAGGTGCATGTCAAGGTAGACTTTTCTAATTGTTCAATCTAATAAGATTTAGTATTATTTTTTGTTGTTTTTCTGCTTCCCTTCATCCCTTAAAAGAATACAAGGAAGGATTTTGTCTTTAGAATAATTTTGCCCATGTCTCTTGATTATGCTTTACTATATTATGGCCCAATTCCACATGGTACATGCTTTTAGCCATGGGTTTCATGTATAAAACTTCATTTTCCACTTGTTCTTTTCTTCCATATATTTGATATTTCTCAGTATTACACAGTTCTACTACTTCCCTTCAGTTGAAGGTGGTGCTAGAAGCTGCTTCCGTTGCTTATAAGCCAAAACCTCTTTTGCATTTATTTAAGCAGACTGAGAGTTTTGATGTCTTTACACTTGAGTTCCATGGCTGTCTTCATCAGCAAGTAATTTAGTACAATAGGAGGAGATTAGCAGATTGCAGGAATAGCTGCTGAATGCCCTCCAGCTACACTATATCCAGTTTGGAGAGGCTAAGTTCACAGCATGCCTGTTTGGTTACTTGGACTGAATGTCCCCATTATGTGTGTAATTGTAAAGGCTTGTAAGTTGTAAACAAATCTGTAAATCGTTATAGGCCTAGACAATTTTGGCTTCATTAGGATTTGGACCATATTTGGTGTATAGAGGGAGTAGAGTTTCCAGTTAAGTTTGCTCTAAAAAGCACCTACTTTCACCAAACTAAATCTGCTCTATAACCTGGATCATTGTAGGGTAAGCAGCAGCAGTCCGATGATTCACTTTGAGAATGAAAAGTTTCCTCTGAAGCAAAAAACTAATGTGACTGCAGGTTATAGTGGTTCTATTTCCAAAAAGCTTTGTAAGGTTCTTGAGAATACTGTCCCTGTTTTATGACTGCAGAAAGTGAATTTACCTGAATTTGAGCAACTCGGCAAACCAAGTTCTGGCAGACCTGGGAACTGAAACACTTGAATCCCTAAGCTGTGTTACTTCCACCCTCAAATCCTGTTGCAGTATATCTGTGGAGCATAGAGTCTTCTTACTGCATTAGAGCTTCATATATACAGTGTTTTGCATCTCTGTCTTTCCTGCCATCAAGCCATGTAAAACAGGGTGATGATGCAGAATGTTTCTAGAAGACGATGCAAGAATGTAAGGTTAAAGAACAGGAAAAAAAGGGATACTGTATTGGAGAGAGTACTAGTTAACAAGAAGAAATGGAAGTAAATGAATCAAAGCAAATGCTTGATGTGACCTTGAAAGGCTAGACAACAAAAATACAACACTCAGCACAAGTCATCTTCTCTTCACCCATTGTTTTAAAACCTAGTTTGTAAAACCTAAACTATGTATTTTCTTCCTCAGATAACACGTTTTCTTGATCTTTTTTGGCTCCCTATGTCTATTTGCCTGAGAAAATTATTGAATTTAGATGAGAGGATATGAGACTGTCTCTCAGTGTCTTGTGTATGATTTATTTTATTTAGCCAAATGTAGTTACTTACTCACATTGGAATTTTTCAGTTCTATTTTTCTTGGATTTAACATTCCAATCCACACTGTAATCTAGTATGCTAAGGAGGTTTAAAAGTGTAGAAAGATCAATTTAAACCTTTTTAAGAATGATCATCTAACATTGTTTCAATTCTTCTTTTCAGATTTATGAGGGAACTGCTCAGATTCAAAGGATGATCATAGCTCGTGAACATGTTAGCAAATTTAAGGCTTAAAGAAATGTGTGTGGCACTATGGTAGTATTCTGTGTTCTCATGGAAGAGGATTTTAGTGTGTTTCTCAATACAATGGAAAATTTGTGGAAAAAAAGTCCTTTTCCTTAAAAATCTTTTTATTGAATACATTATTAAACACTACTTCTTCCCATCCACTCCCTCTGAATTCCAAAGTGATTGATTGTTGTCTTTCCCCACTTAATCATTTTCACTCAAATATTCAGCCTTTGATGGGGGAAGGGAAAAAACCTTCCCTATAAAATTTATAGATTTATTTGATTTAAAAAGTTACCAAAATTCAGATTTTTTTTTTTTTTTTGGTCAGGGAAGGCATTCAGCATGTGGAAATTCAGCATGAGGAATTAAATACGGAGAGTTTCTGTATTGTTTATAATGATACAGATTTGTTCCGTCTCTTTTATCATTGGCATTTGGATGGATATCAAATTAATAAATCTCAGGGAAATAGTTACTTACAAATGCTATTCTAATTCCTCAGGAATACCATGTTGCAGCAGATTGTCTCTAGGTCACCTAGAGCTCGCTGAAAATAAATACGATAGCATGTTGGTTTTGTTGGCCTTTGAAATTTGTATTTAAAAAAAAAATAAAGAATATTAATTTCTGGACCATTCGAAAGCATGTATTATCATAAATTAGAACACACTGCACTATTATTTTTCTCAAACAGAGACAGGATTACTATTTGTAGTTTGTCTATATTTTATGTGTGTCCCTGAAGCAATATGAACAAAACCTACTTCTTGTTTTCAAAAGACACAGCATAATAGGGCTTATTTTCAATTTCTTAACCACGTTATTCACTTGAATCCAGCACTGAAAAAAATGTCATTGAAAGCCTTTATCTCTGTTCTTCAAAGAAACCTGTTGTGTTCATGAAGAAAATACTTGTGCCTTCTCCTGTGCAAGACATCTGCGTTACAGCTGGGTGTTATGGACAGCTTTTGGTAAAAGTAATTATGTGGCTTTGTTATAGCATAAATAAGAATGATTGTTCAATTTTTAACTTTTTAATTTTAACCAATGCCACATAAAATAACCTCTAATAAACATTGCCATATTTTCATTTATAATATATCTATTCTAAATTTGAATATTACTCCAAAAATCCAAGTACAAAAAGGGCAAGAAACGAGAACCTCACAACACAATGTTTTTTCACTGTAAAGTTAGATGATCAAAATGTTATTTCTGACAGCCGTTGCTGCATTCGAATAAAACCTCATTTTAAACAGAGAGGCGTGGTGGTTTTATTCATTTTGTTTGCCACATCATTTAAATTGTATTTTGCATAAGTTGTCCAGCGTCTGAAACAGGCAAATAGCTTCACCTCAGTTCCTCCTGTGCTACTGCCCACAACAGCTGCATGGCTGTTGCAGTTCAGCAGTGTGAAGGCTTTGCCTGCATGACGACTGTTCTGAGGACTGAGATCCAACCCAGCAGTGACGGTATGCGGCTTGAAGGAATGCAGCCTCTCTGACTGGTGCACTTGCTTAAGTAAATGTTCAGTCACAATGATTCACTTCAAGTCAAAGTGAAACTTTTCCGTAAGAATGACTTATGTGATCATTTTTATTTCAGATTCAATGTATTTAAAGGTATATTCCTTTCCATCAGTGTATGCACTTAACTGTTTGCAGCAGGAACAGCAAAGGAAGAGGAATTCTTGAGAATTTTGTGTTTTGTTTGAAATTTGGCTAGACTCTGCTGGGCAGTGCTGGCAGAACGCGTGTTCCCTGGACTTCTTGGAAAAATTACTCAGCCACATCTGGAGTGCCATATCCAGCTCTGGGCTCCCTAGCATAAGAGAGAGATGGAGCTACAGGAGACAGTCAAAGGGCTGCTAAATGTCAGACAGATGGGACAGCTGCACTGAAGGAACAGATGACAGATTCTGGTATTTGTCACATCACGTCACAGTGAGAGTGGTGGGATAAATGCCAACACAGGTCAGATGTTTGTTTTCTGTGTAGTCAATGCTGTCTAGGTAAATTGCAGAAAAGCAATTTCTAATCAATGGTTTTGATGATTGCAAACTTAGAAAACAAGTACTCTTGGATAGCAATAACAAAAACTATTTCAGTATGTTACTTAAAAACAAACACTAATGGACAGACCTTCAGGAGTTAGTCCTATCACTTTCTAAAATAAATAAATCAAATTATAGAATGATATGCTTTAAAGTTCATAATGGTGACTTTGCACTCCTGATAAATTTTGTAATACTCTGGCTACAGGTTCTCCTGGAACTTTAAATGATTTCCTTTGGATTTTTAAAATTCTCTGCACATTGAGGTGAAAGCCCAGTACTGTTTTAATTTTTATATATCTATGCATATATGTATGTGTCTATATAGATGCACATATTACTGTATAATTACTGTATTTTATAATATTTAATTACTTGGTATTTATATAAGCTATGCATTTATGTAATATGTATGATTCAAGTGCAGTACGTCTACGTTTTAGTACTATACAAAGGAAATATGGTAGGAACCAGTTCTTGTTCTCAGATCTGCTTTTACGTTAAAAAGAAAAAAAAAAAAAAATGCAACCAGTCTGATGAGCATTTTAGTTATCTGGCTTGTACTCTCCCCCCTGAGAAAAAGGATTTATTCTCAGTCTTATTTTTTCACCATAGTGACTAGCATTATAAATTTAACTTATAACCATCTATTATGCCTTTTTTTCCTGTTCCTTCTCATGCAAACCATGGTGGAAAACAATACTCAAAAGCTTCTAAAAAAATTGCTTGATTACTTGCATCTCCAGTCCCATCTCATGGAAGAAATGTTTAAATGGTGTTACAAAAAATAAGATAGTATCCTGGTTTTGGAAGAAAGTATATAGGAATTAAGGTGTTGGATTTGAAACCTTTAGGGCAGAAGAATATTGCTTTCTTGGATCCCTGATGAGTGTTGACATGTATTATCGTATCTAAAGTAGATGTTTATCACCAGTTAAGCTCTAGAATTACTCAGAGACCCAGGAAGCTAAAGTTTCTTTAGGTTCCAACCTTTGAGCTTCTCAGAGCTGTCCAGTTGAATTCCTTTTCCAAATTCTAATCCAGCACTAGGAGGCAGGGGTACACTGTAAGGTCGTTTACATTGATGTATTAGAGATGTGTAGTTCTTGGATTAATGACTGATGGTACTAGGAAATACTTCTATGATAACTGAATATAGCTTTAGAGACACGAAGTTGAAAAGTGTTAGCAAATGCTAATGATCGTAAAGTCTCATGGTAAATTTAAGCAGCTTGTCTTGTGCACGTTCTTAGTCCAAAAACACCATTTAGTTTCCTGTATGTATAAAGGGCCTTGTCACATTGAGAGAGGGAGTTAGGAGAATACAATAAATCACTAACCTTTTAGAAAAGAATTTACTAAATTTTAGAAAAGGGGGGAACTGGGAGAGGAAGTTAGGTGAATCTTATCAAGTAGAGATAAAGTGATAGACAGCATGAAACTAGGATGTTCAAATTAATTAAAGCAAGAAGCCTTGGGCCCCAAGGTTAGTCTCCTAATAAGAGTGTGAGCCTATCTTAAGAAATTGGTCCTGCGGATAGACAAGAGCCAAAGAGCAACTGAGTCTGCACAGAGACAAGAGGTCAACTAGCGGTGACGAGGAAGAGTCATCAATCTTCATCCCCTTGACCCCCAATGACCACCACCAGAATACACTGTGCAAGCGCAGATGGGAGGAGTTTATGGAAATGACTCCTTGGAACTACTTTTAATACGGAGCGGGACAGGTTATGAATATGTATAGTTGTATTGTGAAACTTCATGCATATGTAACTCTTTACTGCATAAAACCAAGACAAGTTGCTGTGTCAGGTGCACACGACTTTGGCGGGACTAACCCCTGTGCTGCCCAGCGCTGAATAAACATACCTGCTTTACAATCTTACTGATTGTGGAGTCCGTTTTCCGCAAATCAACATCTTCCAGGTAAGAGTACCAGAATAATCACAGAATTGCAAAATCCAACAATCAAGATCATGTTCTTGAATCAGTTTGATTAAAACTTGCTTTAGCTCAGGGTTTTAGGCTGGATGTAGCTTTTATGGTTTAGCTTCCAGGTTTAAGTGTACCAAAGAAAATCTGCAGCTCTAGTCAGTCTTGCTTTAAAAACAATTGTTTCTACTTCTGCCCAGATACCAAAGAGAACCCAAATATTTAAGGCTGATCAAGAATTCCAGTATTCTGAGAATCTACTGCCCTGCAATTATCAAGTGGGGCACTACAGATAAATGTTAAAATTGTATAGCTATTTACAAATTACCACTAGTTGAACTGATTTGCATATATATAGCTATACATAAACTGAAAATGATTTGTTCACTGTTATGTGTAGTAAAGATCCAGATCGCTTGAGCTGATTATCTCCTCATTCACAAAGTGAATGAAACTAGGACTGACGGATTATCTCCTCATTCACAAAGTGAATGAGGAGATAATCCGTCAGCTGGAAAAGAAAACAGTACAGAGGCATCTTTTTGGTTAATTTTTATCATTGTGTAAAACCTAGTATTCTAGCATTTTGTTCTGTATTTTCAATAGAGATTTAAAGGTGGTTTTGTTGATGCTGACAAAACTAATCTTTATTTCATTCCCTGCAATTTACATTCTAGGAGAAATACATACAAGATTTTCATGTGCTGTACTTCTAGCAAGCCCTAAATCACTTGCACAAGCACAGTCTTCTCATTCGTATTGCTGAAGCTTGTGTATTTAAAAAGGATGGTAGAATACAAAGGACCTTGATGTACCTTAGTTGCATTTCTGACTTGCAGGGGAAAGTAAATGCTACTGATGTGGGGCAGGCCATATAATTAATTTTGTCCTGTATGAAGGAATTTATTGTAGGCAGAATTCTGAATTGTGTGCAAGTCAGGTGAGTTTTTCTTTACATGGAGATGCTTTAAATAAGCAGTTACTGCATGCTACCTCTAAATGTTCCTTTCCAACTTCTACAAGTAATACCATTTAATCATCAACTACCCTCATTATAATAGTAAAAATCACGCTCTAGGCTGTGAGACCCCAGCCCGACCAGGAATCCTTCCACTCTGAAGATGTGCAGAATGGTTCTGTCATGTTAGCTTTATAATTATGTAAGCAGTCAGAGGCTGGGGGATTGTAAAAACATAAAGGTATTGATAAGAGATTGTATAAAGAGTGGCACAGAAAATCCGTAGGTGTGCCAGCCTTGTGGAAAACCACATGGTACTCAGACTTGTGCAATTCTGAAATAAACAATATCTCAACCTAGCGTGTCGATTGGCTTATTGTATGTTGGGTAATGAATCCAAACTTTTTATCAGACAACAGAAGCAGCCCCCAGGGTATTCATAGTCCCTTGATCCACAAACAAGAAGTGCAGAAGCAGTTTTACCATTCACACCTCTATTTGCTCATGGGCTCTTCCTCATTCCAGAGAATTAACTGATAATTGTGTTTGCTCAAGTTTAGCCCAGTACAGCCAGCAAGATGACTCAGGGAGGAGGCAGTATGGCATTGACACTCAAAAAAGGTGTGTGCAGTCATATTCAAATTTGGAAAGCTAAGAAACAAGTTTTCACAGAAAAAATACACAAGAGATGGTCACTATTCTACAAGTCATAGACTTCAGTCTGGTATTCTCAGCTCTCTTGCTGCTTCCTTCATAATATGAGACCATCACATTTCCAAAATACTCTTTTCTGCTACTTAGAATACTTTGCTCCAGTTATATTGCAAAGAGTTCTTACCCTTGGCAGCAACCAGCCTCATAGTTGCCAAAGCTCTAATTGTATATAGTTTGTGTTATAAGAAACAGGTACTAATTTTGCTCAAGTTGCCTTTTGCCACTAAGGAAAATTAGGAGTACTTTCATAGGTGAAGGAAGGGGAGAGGAAAAAAAAATGCACAAAACTTTGTGGGATATGCCTTTTTGCATGTATCCCAAAACAAAGAGTCAGATGCTGAAGTTCATATGCTGGAACTTCAATTACCTTTTAAGAAACAGGGGATCCAGAAGCTGGATGATGAGGTTTTAAGTAGCTGAGGGTACTTACTCCAATAAAAGACAAGTTTGTGGAAAAAAAAAAAAAAAAATGCATTTTCTTCATGAAGAGAATACCACGTTGAAGTTGGGAATCTTAGTACTTTCCAGAAATCTTGTGGTAAGGATTTGGTCCTAAATCTTGAGAAATTATAGGATCCTGAGACAGTAAGTCAACTCCAAGAACTACAGGAGAGGATGTGAATGTTACCACCTGTCATTAAAAATCAAATACCCCAACCGATGTGGTGGCAGCAGCAGCAAGAGGAGAGGACGCACAAGCAGGCAGAACTGTCTGTCAAACTCAAGTGTAGGAAGAAAGGGCGGAGCTGGAACCTGTAAAGACAGGGTCATAGAGGACAGATGACGTAATAAGGGAGTGGATGAGTTGAAAACAGTCAAGGAAGTGGAGACGGTCTAGAAAGGAGTCATTTCATGCAGTAGAAATAAATTGCCAACAGTACAGAAAGCAATCTTTCCATTTTGGAAAGAACCTTTTAGCAAAGCAGTGCTCCCCAGCCCACTATTTGGCCAACATCCTGCAAAACAGTATTTTATTTTTTGGATTTTCACACCTCATTAGGCATAATGTACTGATTCTTCACTGGTTTTCATTCCTGCAAAGAGTCATTTTTAAACATATAAAGTGTTGGAGAATATCAGGACTCCAAGTGCATAATAACACACTTAGGATTTCAGAGCTTTATTAATTTAATAAGAAGCTTTATTAACTGTATTCAGAGGGAAAGAATGGCAGCACCTCTCTCTCTGTCCTCGTGTTCTCTACTCGGTTGTTGCAGAGACCCGATTTACACACTGTTTCAAAGTAAGGAAAGAGGTAAGGAAAAAACATTATAACATTAACAAAGTCAAGTGCGCTTTCCTGGGAAGGATGGACTCCAGAATATCATTTAGATCTTAAGAAGGAAGTACCCATTCCTGGAAGGGGTGGACTCCTTAAGCATCTTGTTAACTGCCACAATTGACACCCTGGTTAGACATGTAGGAGTGTCACACCCAGTATTATTAGCTCAGAAAACAGGAATAATCAAACTGCTAGGTTTTGGTTGAAAACGATGTTCTTTTTGCTAGGTAAACTTCTTCATCAGACCTCTTATATCTTAAATATTAGTGTTTTGTTGTTGTTGTTTTTGTTTTATTTTGTTTTCCCACCACACAGGGACTCCATTTTTAGGACACGTTTCAATTCTGAAATTTTCATTTAGAAGCCAGCCTGGACTTTTTGTGTCACAGGCACTGCAGAGCCTGCAGGGTGTTAAATGAGGTGCAGAGTGTGCCTCCTGCAGCCACCACAGCCCATGCCAGGCTGCTGGGGCCCTGCCCAGTGCCCTGGGGTTTGCCCAGGCTGGGGGATGCTGCTGCTGCTTTCCCCTTCGCAGATTCAGCCAGTAGCAAATCTGAGCACATATCCCAGTGACAGTGTCCCAGAGGGGGTGAAGTGAGATTAATATGTATATATTCCATTAATATAAGTACCCTAGCAGTAACCCTTGGTGTGCAAGCTAGGAGGAGCGATCCCTCTTGCACCCAGTGCTGCAATAAACATACCTGCTTTATAACTCTCCTCAAATTGTAAAGTTTGATTTCTGCACCTCACAGCTGATACAACAGAAGTAAGGGAAAACATCCAAAGGGACCTGGGAAAAAGTTTGGGAAGTGGCCCCTCATAAACATAATGAGGTTCAACAAGTCCAAGTGCAAGGTGCTACACCTGGGTTGGGGCAGTCCCAGACATAAGGACAGACTGGGAGAAGAACTCATTGAGAGCAGCCCTGCAGAGAAGGACTTGAGGGTTCTGGTGGACGGAAAGCCTGACATGAGCCAGTAGTTTGTGCTTGCAGCCCAGAAGGCCAACTGCATCCTGGGCTGCATCAACAGAAGAATGGGCAGCAGGTGGAGGGAGGGGATTGTCCCCCTCTGCTCCACCCTTGGGAGGCCACATAGCATCATTAAGGTTGGAAAAGTACACACTTGAAGTATTGCATCCATGTCCGGCAACACCAACACAAAAAGGATGTTGATCTGTTAGAGTAGGTCCAGAAGAGGGCCATGAAGATGATCAAGGGGCTTCTTCTCCTATGAAGACAGGCTGAGAGAGCAGGGGTTGTTCAGCCTGGAGAAGGCCCTAGGGAGACCTCATTGCAGCCTGTCAATACTCAAATGGGACTGGTGAATTAATGGAGAGCAACTTTGTACATGAACGAATAATGATAGTACACTGGCGGATGGTTTTAAACTAAAAGAGGGGAGATTTAGATTAGATATTAGGAGGAAATTCTTCATTCAGAGGGTGGTGAGGTACTGGGACAGGTTGTGCAGAGAAGTGGATGCCCCTTCCCTGGAAATGTTCAAAGACCAAGTTGGACAAGGCCCTGGTCAACCTGATCTAATGGGTGGCATCCCTGCCCATGGCAGGTGGATTGGAACTGGATGATCTTTAAGGTTCCTTCCAACCCAAGGCATTCTATGTTCCCTCAAGTACCTGGCATGGCTCCTCTGTCCACCTGGAACCCCTCCCCAGACTCCAGGCCCCTTTTTGATCAAGATAAACCCACTTCAAGGGTCACTCATTGACTAGCTGATCCAGCTTGAAGCTCACTGCAAATGCACACACGTACACACTCATCCCTCATGCATGCCACAGCCACAAGTGTCCCTGGGCATAGCAGCATGGACCCACCTGATTCCCTGGCCTGACGCCTCAGCCCAGACCCAAAGCCCCCATTACTCGCTGGCTTGTCCAGCTTAAAGTTTGCAGGTGAATGCACATGTACACCCATGCAGGCCAGTTTGGTGATGATGCAGATGCTCAGGCCCCCCAGCAGCCAGCACCAGGCTGTGACCCATGGCCCTGATCCAGCTGCTGGTGCAGAGCCTGCACTCACCTCACACCAGTTGCCCCCAGCAGCTCTTTGGGAGCACACAATGCTCACTCCCCATGGCTGGGAGGAGAAGACCCCCCAGTCACTCCAGTAGCTGATGCCAGGACCCCACTGGACCCAGTAGGTGGCACCACAGGACAGGTGCCCACTCCTCCAGTCTGACTGGCACCCAGTCCACCCAAACAAACACACACAAACACCCCTGAGTTAAAAGCAAAATAATGAGAAAGAAGTAGATAGGACAGACTGCGGTGATCAGATGCAAACCAGACAAGTGTACATCCCATTTTGCCTGTGAACCACCATTTTACACTTTTTCTGCCTGCCCCCTCTATGTTCCTCCTGCTTCCTTTTCAACTTGCACTTCCTACATGGGTTTGCAGTGCTCTGCAGTTTCCAGTATCCCTCACAGTCCAGGGTCCCCCTGGTTTACAGTCTTATCTGTTGCAAAGTCCATGTTGATCCACCTAGAAGTATTTTGATAGCTCATCAACTAGTGTGACTGAGAGTGATTTTTTTTCTTGTCATTGTCTCCATGTTCGTTTTGTCAGGTCTGTGCCTTAGCATTTTGCATATTGTTCCCCTTTCTTTTCTTATCAGCCTGATCCAGAAATCCTCACTCAAACCATTGCTTGATTCAACAGTCCCACATCCTGTCTCTTCTCTTACTTATTACAACTGTTCAGGTTTGTTTCTGGTCATTGTCTACTAACTTAGAAGTCCTTGATCAAGATAAACCTGCTGGAATAAACCTTCCACGTTCTCACATGCCCTTACCAATTAGTGTGACCAGACACCAGAGATACTGAAGCAAAGCAACAGAAGGGTAATCCTTGCAGGTCCAGCCAAGACTACATAGGATTACACTGACAAGTGCAGCAACTCTGATCCTGCAACTCCCTTCCAGAGAAGTGGGACTGTAAAACGCAGCATGCTAGGGAAATATAGACCCATCTTATAGACCTATAAGACCCTTTAAAGGTACTTAGCAGTAGTACTAAGTCTGCTCCATGAGTGCATCCTTCCCAGGAGATGAAACAAATGGCTGAGAACTGCTGTGCTAGAAGAGAAAATGATACAATTCTTTCTTGTTCTTTAACAAGAGAGAGGGAGAATGTCAGATTATGTGATAAAAGCTCATCTGCCCAGCCACAAAAGAACACAGAAGCATGATGACAGGTGGTCATCCCCTGCAAAACACACTCTGATGTCACTGCCCCCAACCCCACCATCACTTTGACTTTACAGCTGCAATCTGTTTGCTTTATTCTGAGAAAACGAAACACATGAAGAGGGATGGGAGGTTCCAGCTGCTCAGGACACCCAGGTCTCTGGGGAAGGCCCAAATGCCTGGGTCCTCAGAGGGCAGAGGCTGGGGAATTGGAGTTTTCTGGAGGAGCTGCCAGGCCCAGCAGCCCCCGGGCAGTGGTAAAGAGGTTGAGGGGTGCAGCACCATCGGTGATGAGGGTCGACTGGAGTCCCAGGCCTTGCAGCAGCTTCACCTGGAGATGGGCACAGTGCTGGTCATCCCTCCCAGCACACCACAACCCTGGCAGACCATACCCTCTCCAGCGAGTCCAAGCAGGCACTGCCTCCTGGAAGCCCTGTCCTCCTTGAGCCGCTTCCCCACTCAGACCTGCCCCACGGAGACCCCTCCCCACTCAGACCTGCCCCATGGAGACCCCGCCCCATGGAGACCCCTACCAACAGCCTGCGCCCCAAGGCTCAACACCCACAAAGCCCCACCCGCTCCCAGGGATCCAACCCCCCCAAGCCAGAGCCCAGCCTCTGCAGCCTCCACCCCTCCAAGAGGCCATACCTGATGCCACGCCTCCCACAAAATGGCCACACCCCTCTTAGGGCACACCCCCTCTTAGGCCACGCCCTACTCACCTGCAGCTCAGGCCCAGCCCGGGCGATGTCCCGAATGGTGTCGGGACCCAGGGCCTTGGCCACCTCCCGCACCCGCGAGGCCTCCACATCCGCCAGCGCCTGGGCCCGTGCCGCCTCTACCTCCGCCCGGGCCCGCTGCGCCTGCACCTCCTGCGCCTGCACCTGCTCCAGCCGCTTCAGCTCCGCCTCCTGGGGGTGGAGAATGCATAGGGCCCGCCCCCTTTTGCTGGAAGACACGCCCACCCACCACAGGCCCCTCCCACTGAGCCCATAGGCATGCTGCTCATAGGTTATATGCCCCATCATAGGGGGCGGGGCTAGAACGGGACATGCCCCCTAGGACAGCCCCACCCCCTCATCCCAGCTCCTCCCCAACCCCAGGCCACCTGAGGCACAATTAGCCCCTCCCCCTTCTGTCAGGCTCCACCCCCTGCCACCAGGCCCCACCCCTTCCCTTCAGGCCCCGCCCCCAACGCACCGTCTCTATGGCGATAGCCTCAGCCTTGAGCTTGGCCTGGAGGATGGCAGCTTCGCCCTCGATGCGGGCAGCCTCCGCCCGGGCCTGAGCCTCTGCGCGTGCCACCCCCGCGCTCTCCACCGCTGCGCTGTGGGGCTGTGTCACACACCGTGCCCGCCACGGGCCGCACCCCCTCCCACCGCACCTTCCACCCCCAGCCCCACACCTCCACCCCAGTGCCCTCGGGAAGATGGAGGACCACAGGACCACCCTGGGAAAGCTGCAGAGCCCCAGCACACTGTGGGGGGATGGAGGGCCCCGGTACACCCAAACCCACTGAGGAAGACCTCAGTACATGCTGGGAAGGTGGAAGACCCCGGTGCCTGTGGGCAAGCAGAAGCCCTCAGAGCCCCCAGGGCAGTGCATAACGAGGAGATGGCTGACCTGAGAGCCTCGAGCTCCAGCAGTTCTCTGCGTGCCCGCTCAGCCTCAGCCTGGTCAAGGAGGCGCTGTCGTTCCAGGCGTCCTCGGGCCTCCTGCGCTAGGCGCTCTGCCTCATGCC